>NC_140951.1:76747120-77344620 GCF_014529385.1 Adiantum capillus-veneris
AGACACTTTTTTTCCCAAACACTACCCGGGCATAAGGCCGCGTAATTGTCCCGATCCGTCATAATTTTTCTCTATTTTGGGGTGGAATTTCTGCTTTTCCTCTTGCCGGATGTCGTGCATCCTTGGGCATTGACAAAAATGATTTTAGTTTTTCACTTTGCTTCATTTTTATTTTGTAATCAGACATTGTATTAGATCCACCAAGATTGCATGAGTTTGGTCTAATATAACATTTAAATGACGACGTTTAATATAACATTTCATTTCATCTCCCTCCTCTCCAAGTGAGACTCTGATTGTGAGTGCTCTCTCTCTCTCTCTCTCTCTCTCTCTCTCTCTCTCTCTCTCTCTCTCGTGATAAGGTGGGCGCTCATCATGCTGCTTGATAGGCCCCTCGTAGGCGGCAGCACTGAGCAGTCTCTCTCTCTTTCTCGCTATGAGCGCGTTGTGATGCCGGATCACAAGCACCACTGGCCGGTTGAAGGAGGACTCGCCACGTGTTTGGGGGCGGAACCATAATTCCCTCCCCCTTTATCTTTAGTACAGATAGATATAGATGTACACATGCCTATAGTTAAGTTGTCAACGTCTGAAGCTAATGGTGTTGGTTTTTGAGCCTACTTGTGTGCTAGCGCTCACACTTTGAGTCTTTGACCCCCGAAGTGGAGTGAAACAAAAGATTTTAAAACTTCCTAGATCGAATATAAGCTCCTATACGCCCACACAACACAAGAACATTAAGATGAAAAATGACCTTTTGAAACTTAATGCATGCCATGTGTAACCTATTTGATGAAAGCATATATAAACACTTCACACATTAAAGTGTGAAATACTTTGTCTTCAGAGTAGGTGATACAATTTTCCAATAAAAAAAGGAAGAGGGGAATCAAAACACATTCTCCTTTGCAGTTGAAGAAGTCGAAAAATAGCGCGTTGTTGAAAACGGTCGTGAGTGGATGAGGTTTAAGGAGAATCTCCTTCTCTCAACTGCGAATTGACGTCTGGTAGCATGCTAATCTCTCTCTCTCTCTCTCTCTCTCTCTCTCTCTCTCTCTCTCTCTCTCTGTTTTTTCCTCGTGATGAAGAAGCTGCAAAATCTAGCAATATAGCTGCACACAATGCAAGTTTAGGTGGTTGAGTAGAGGAATAGATGCAATGGATCCATTATTTTGCAAGATGTTTTATGGCTCTCTGTGTGTGTCTGGATGAGGAGGAAGCCCTTGGGCTTGGGGGAGGTGTAGCCTGCTTACAAGGCTGAGGAGGATGGTGTTACCATATACATGTGGTAGTGATGTGTGTGAACACACTAGGACCGCCGGGGCATTTTTTCCCTCTTTAGGAGGTTTTTTCCCCCGTGCATTGTATATACGCCCATCACTCTAGGGCTATCCATCTTTCCATTGCACACTAACTAAAACACTCTCTATTGTGTGCCTTGAGCTTCCTTCGTCTTCTCCAAGATGTGTGTGTTTCTCTGCAACCCTAATTCCAACAATTGGTATCAGAGCAGGTCACGCCCTCCCGAGCTTAGTCGCCAGCTGCTCCAGCACACGCCTGCTCACTTTCTCCGATTTCAGTGAGCTTTGGCGAGAGTTCGCAGGTCGACAAAAATTTTGGGAGAGCTTAAAGAGCCTGGTCTGCTCAGAATTTTGATTTGGGCTCATTTCGGCCTCCGTTTCCACTACAGGCAGTACTACACAGGCTATTTCGTCATTTTGTGCAGAATTTCTGTCAGTGTCGTTTTCTGCATAACAAGTGCCTTATAGTCTTCTACGGTTTGTGCTATATAGCACAGGTTGTTCCCGCTCCGTTTCTCCTATTTTCGGGCAGTTTTCACATCAGGTGCAGCATTTACCATGGCTGACAACAACAACATAGATGTGTTCAAGATGTTTGCTGCTGAGGACAGGTTGGATGGGGACAACTACCCTGTGTGGGCTTATATGATGCAACATGTTCTTGTGTCAAAGGGTGTCTGGAACATTGTGCAGGGCATTGATGTACGTCCTGGTTCTGAGGATGTAGGCGATGTTGAGGATGTTGCAGGTCTTGCTGCAAGGATTGCAGCTGTAAGTGTTGTTTTGCCTATGGCAAAACAAGCGCGTTGGGATGTTAAGGATGCGCAGGCTCATGCATTGATTGCGTTGTCTGTGAAGCGCACCATTGTTCCTCACATCCGTTCAGCAAAATCTGCAAAACAGGCTTGGGATATTCTAGCAGGTCTTTATGCAAGCCGCAAAGAGGCTAAAATTGCTTTGCTGCGTAAAGAGCTGGAGTCGAAGATTATGCATGAGGAAGATGATGATATGCACACTTTCCTTGCTAGTGTCAAGGATATCAATGAGCAGCTTATTTCTACAGGTGAAGTCATTTCAGACAGTTCCCTTGTGCAGACTGTTCTTGATGCCTTACCAGATTCCTACCAGACTTTTGCTAGTACTTGGAGACTGATGACCCAAGGAAATCCTGAAGTTGTCAAGTTTGATGCATTATGCACATTGCTGTTGCAAGAGTCACTTTCTAGAAAAAACAAGACTAGGCAGCGTGTTGTTGAATAAGCTTTTATTGCTTCTCAAAGAAAGGGTGGTAACAATAATGCAGCCACTTCTTATGGTTCTGCTGCGAGTGGCAAAAATTCTGTTCCTAATGCTTCTGCTGGCAGTACTTCGTCTGGCAATTCTGGTGATAAGGGCAAAAAGAAGATGCATTGCCATTATTATAAAGCCAATGATCACTTGATCAAGTCGTGTCCTAAGTTGAAGGCCAAAGAGGCTAAGAAGAAAGAGGGTGGTTCCACTGCAAATGCTGGTTCCACTACAAATGCAGCCATTGTTGAGTCTTCTGTGAAAGGAGATTGTGATGCTGATGTTGATGCAGAATGGGCTTTTAGCGCAGAGTGCACTTACAATCCTGCTATCCATGATGCATGCTTGTCAGTTGCTGCAAATTCACATGTGTGGTATTTCGACAGTGGTGCTACAAAGCACATTACCTCACATCGTGAATTGTTTACCTCTCTTGAGTCTGTCCCTCATGGGAATTCAGTCACTTGTGCCAACTACGCCTCTTATCCAGTTCAGGGAGTTGGAAATATTGTGCTCACTGCTGCTAATGGCAGTTCCTTCACACCTGTTGATGCACTTTATGTACCTGGGATCAAGAAGAATCTCTTGTCTGTATCCGCATTTGCTAGACTTGGACTTGTAGTCAAATTTGTGGATGACAGATGTACAGTTCATGATCTTAGTTTTGGTGATGAAATTGTTGCATCTGGGCTTTTGTGCCGTGGGTTATATAAGCTCACTTTGTATGACAAGTGTGGACAAAATTTTGCAAATGTTGTTGCAGATTCAAGGGCTACTTCAGATGCAAAACTTTGGCATGCACGTTTTGGTCATCTGAATTTTGCCAGTTTGCTGCGTTTGCAGAAATCTGATATGGTTGCTTCTTTGCCACCTCTTGAAGCACCTGTCAAACATGTTTGTGAAGGCTGTATTTTGGGTAAGATGCAGCGTTCTAAGTTTCCAAAGGATGGTTCAGTTCGGGCCACATGCAGGTTGCAGCTTGTGCATAGTGATGTTTGTGGGCCCATGCAAACTCCATCCTTGGGCAATTACCTGTACTTCGTGACTTTCATTGATGATTACTCCAGGCATGCATGGGTATTTCCGCTTAAAGCGAAGTCCGAAGTTTTTATGTGCTTCAAACAATTTCTGGCTATGGCTGAAAATGTCTCGAAATGTACTATGGGCAGAAAATGTCTCAAAATGTACAAGTGCAGGGCAGAAAATTGGATGATAAGGTTGTCAAATGTATTTTTGTTGGTTATAGTGCTGAAAGCAAAGGTTACAGGTTGTATCATCCGCAAACAAAACGTATTTTGGTTTCACGGGATGTAGTGTTTGTGGAAGATTCTGTTCAGCCCTTGCTGTCATGTACTAGAGACAGTAATGTAAGCTCACAAGACATTTATGACACTTTGTTGCCTCTTTTCAGTGGTGTAAATATGAATGTAAGTTCCAATGAGTCAAATGTACAGCCTATGGGGGTTTCTGAAAATGTTCTAGATCAGCCTATTACTGATGCAGATGTACATGATGTACTTGATGAGGAAAGGGCTGAAAATGAGCAGGCTAGAGGTATGCGAAAATAGCTGGTGCACACTTTGCGTGACAGTAAATTGGATGCACCTTTGTCTAGTCGTACTCATTCAGGCTCTCGCCATGCATCTTATGCATCAGATTGTTATGCTTTGGCTGTGTCTAGCTTACATGATGTTCAGGAGCCTCTGACTTTTGATGAAGCACAAAATTCAGAAAATTGGATGGCTGCCATGCAATCAAAATATGATGCACTTATAGAAAATGACACATGGACTTTATGTGATTTTCCTCTTGGCAAAAAGGCCATTGGTACGAAGTGGGTTTACAAGTTGAAACGCAAGCCGGATGGTGAGATCGATCCCCATAAGGTTTGACTTGTTGCAAAGGGTTATGCACAACAAAAAGGCATAGATTATGAAGAGACTTTTTCTCCCACTTGTCGTATGACTACTGTGCATTTTCTATGTGCATTGGCAGCTCATTTTGGTTGGGATGTACATCAATCAGACATTGTTACTGCTTTCTTGAATGGTGATTTGAGGAAGTTTATGTAACGCAGCCTCGCGGTTTTGTCATAAAAGGACAAGAGGACAAAGTGTGCAAATGTAACAAGGCTTTGTATGGGTTGAAGCAATCTCCTCGTGCTTGGTATGAGAAAGCTGACACTCATTTGGGAAAACAAGGCTTTCGTAACAGTCCAACAGAAAGCACATTGTATGTAAAGCGTGAGGGTGATGTACTTCTCATTGTGGTTCTTTATGTTGATGATTTGCTGATCACTGGACCAAATGAGAGACATATTGTTGAATTTAAGGCTGATTTGAATGCTACTTTCAAGATGAAAGATTTGGGGCTGTTGCATCATTATTTGGGTATACGGTTTAAGCAGTGTGATGGTGGTATTGACTTGTGTCAGAAAAGTTACATAGAGACATTGCTATGTAAGTTTGGACTTGAGGATTGAAAACCTATCGCCACTCCCATGGAAACAGGTTTGAAGTTGAGTCTACATGATGCTGGTGATCCTGCTGATGTCACTCTTTACCAAACTGCTGTTGGCTGCCTCATTTATGTATGCAACACGAGGCCGGATATTCAGTTTGCAGTCTCACAGGTCAGCAGATTTATGCATAGCCCAGGGTCTAAGCATTGGCAGGCTGTCAAGAGGATTTTCCGTTACCTTAGTGGCACTTTACATCTTGGCTTGTTTTATCTCAAGGGGGGATCATTGCCGCCAGACTTACATGCTTTTTCGGACTCAGATTGGGCTGGTTGTTTTGACACGCGAGTGTCCACAAGTGGTTTTTGTTTCATGCTTGGCAGTTCATGTATATCATGGTTGAGCAAGAAGCAACCTACTGTGGCCACTTCGAGTTGTGAGGCTGAGTACAGGGCAGTCTTCACAGCTACGGTTGAGTGTGTATGGCTTAGATGCCTTATGGCTGATTTGGGTGTTGGACAGCACACTGCCAACACTATCTACACTGACAGTCAAAGCGCATTGGCAGTTGCGAGGAACCCAGTTTTTCATGCTCGCACAAAGCACATTGAGGTGCATTACCACTATGTCAGGGAGAGGCTCTCAGCAGGAGAGATCAGCTTGGCTTATGTGCTACCACAAGACAACCTTGCAGATCTTTTCACAAAGGCATTGTCTCGTGAAAAGCTTGAAGCTTTCCGCAAAGCTTTGGGCTTACTCCCCTTTGTGGACTGATCTTGTCCTCAGAGCATGGCACTTCCCTTCACTCATGTGCCAGCTCTCGTTCACCGCATCACTCTAGGGGGGATTTGTTACCATATACATGTGGTAGTGATGTGTGTGAACACACTAGGACCGCCGGGGCATTTTGTCCCTCTTTAGGAGGTTTTTTCCCCCATGCATTGTATATACGCCCATCACTCTACGGCTATCCATCTTTCCATTGCACACTAAGTAACACACTCTCTATTGTGTGCCTTGAGCTTCCTTCCTATTCTCCAAGCTCTGTGTGTTTCTCTGCAACCCTAATTCCAACAGATGGTAAGGAGAAGGGGCAAGAGGGGCATGCGAAGGCTGAGGAGGATGGTGCAACCTGCATGAGGAATCGAGCATCTTTGAAGTATTAGCGGTATTTGTTTAAAGAGAGAGCCAGTAGGTGAATATCCGAAAGTAAAGGCCCCCAATCTTCCCCATTCTCCATTGCCATCCTTGCAAGCTCTGAACATTTATGGTATCTATCGGACAAATTTTTTTTTGAAAACACGCACACACACACACACATCACTTGCATCAGTATATACTCCCACACAAACACATATACTTGCATCGAAGATGAGTATGTTTTGCCATGAAGTGGCCGAGATGAAGAGATGGCAGGACCTCTAGAAGTTGGAACCCAAGAACTTTTAATTCCAAACAATGAAGACTTCTTATGAAGATAGTACAAGCTTAATATTAACATGACACTATAGTTTTTTTTTTTGGTTTTAGGGGGGGGGCCGGGGCGGGGCAAGGGGGATTTAAAAAAGGGAAAATTACCAAAATACCCCTCTAATTTGTGGAAATTCCCAAAATACCCTTCAAATTTCAAAAATTCCCAATACTCCCCTCATATTTTGTCATAAATTCCCAAAATGCCCTTCAATTTTCCAAAATTCCCAAAATACCCCTGGTTGTGAGAGTAAATTCATCCAAAGATTAAAAAAATTGTAGCTTTCCATGAGAAGACTATTGTCTATCAATACAAGATACTAAAACTAGAATTCTAGATGGTTATGTAGGCTTTACAGATGAATTGCTTCATTATTTTTAGACATAATTGTCTTTTTTTTGGGAAATAATTTGTGACAAATTACATGCTAAGCACTAAAAAACGGATCTCCATTGTCAAAAAAGAATAAAGATTAGAAAATCGTGAAAAATCCAACTAAAATAGATACAAGGGTATTTTGGGAATTTTTGAAATTTGAGGGGTATTTTGGTAATTTCCACAAATTAGAGGGGTATTTTGGTAATTCCCACAAATTAGAACGATAATATGTTGGGATAAAAACATAGTGTTGCTATTCATGTACATATGGTACTATCCATTGAAGCAAGCTGCCAGTGGGATCTTTAAATTTATCCCAACTTATTATCGTTGCCACCAATGCAAGGATAGTGCTAGAGGTGCTTATGATACAAGTGCAGATGCGAAGGGCGTACTGAGGCCATTTATTGTAGCCTCTCCAAATATTTCGAAAGCAGGGAATGCTGAAGAGGGCAACTAAAATAAGGGCTGATAGAGCAAGAAAGCAGACGAGGAAGGCGGATAAAGAGCAGAGAATACAGTGATGAAGATAAGAAAGGGCGTAGTGGATGAAAGAAAATTGAATGATGGTATAAAAGGCTAGTGAAATTAAGACGAGAAACACAGCCCGGGCTAGTGAAGTAGTTGTTGTGGATGATGATGGTTGATTATTGGAGCTAGGGCTGTGAGCTCGAGAACACCAGTTGATGAACTGATCACGAGAAAGGCGAAGGAGCAGGGGGCGCTGGTAATGCACACAGGAATAGAGATTCATGATGAATTGGAGGACAATGAGGAGGTTGAAGAAAGCCATAATAGCTTCCAAGGGGCTTACCTTACTCCTCACAACGATGCGTTGACCCACACCAAGCATGTAGCCAAATGATTGCACCGTCGTCACCACAGCTTGAAATGTGCTGCGAGCGCGCAAGTAGCGAAGCTGCGCGTACTCGGGCACCAGATTCAATTTGAGGAGCCAAGTCCTTTGCTCAATGGCCATCATCCCTGTGGAGCGCCAATACTGTGAGGGATGTAACTTAATGTAGTATGGTCCGCTCGACTGAGAGCGTTGAACACCTTCGACATCATCAAGATCAGCACCTGTAGCAGGAAGTGGCTGTGCACGAACCTCACGAACATGACCTTCGTTCAACTGAGAGCGTTGAACACCTTCAACATATTCATCAAGAGCAACACCTGCAGGAGCAGGAAGTGGCTGTGCAGGAAGCTCTAGAGGGTTCCAAGGATGGATGTACTCCCTAGTAACAACCTTGACATCCTTTTGCATCCAATCTCTGTTGGGATCTGAAATCTGAAACTTCTTTTTCTTAGGATGATCTCCTGCGTATCCCTCTTCAGTAACCTCAAGCTCTGTTGGAATCTGAATAAGAATGGGGCAATTCAGCATGATGCCAACAAGACCAATACGTTCTATCTCCTGCCGAATTTTCTGTAGGCACCCACCAGTAGTACCAGTATTTGTAGTTGCCTGACAATTAATGTTGATCGACCTTAATGTGTTCCACGATAAGACAACGCTTACCAAGCTATGGGCGAAAGCCCTGAATGGCTCTCCCAGTGCCATCTTTAAGCATTGAAACCAGCGTGCCCATGTACCTGCATCACAAGGAGGTTTAGACCAATTGCCACCTAGTAAATATCATCACATTTCATCGATTTGCTAGATTGACCTAGCAAACCTATAGGAAATATAGCATATGCAACTAGCAAAAGTGAGGCCTTGCTATGTAATTGCTAGATGGAATTAGTAGAATCATGCTTCCTACAAGCTTGTTATATAGTAATCTAATGTTCTTGCTAGATGGATCTACCAAAATGGAGCTGCTTTGTGATTACTATATAGTAAGGCATCGGTTGTAACATTTCCTACATAGCAATAGTTGCTACACAATATGCTGAGTAGAGTCATGCCTTATGCTTAACATGTGATATAGTCTATGGGTGTTGTCTTTTGTTTTAGCTTCTAACGTACTGTGCCGCTTTGAATATTGAAAATTGTGATTGAGGGTAAGGGAAAAGGGAAATAATGTCGTTCCTAAATCTCTCAAAATAGTTTAAAATTAAAAAAAGGTAGCTCCACATTCGTCGTTCCTAAATCTCTAAAAATAGTTCAAAACTTAAAAAAAGTAGCTCAATTTTTCCACTTTGTAAAAGAGGTGAAGAGGGAACTTTGAAGGTTGGGAAAATGAAATTTCCGAACACCGGTGTTGGAGCCTCTCGCCACCAAAAAGAGGTAAAGAGGGAACTTTGAAGGTTGGGAAAATGAAATTTCCTGAACACAGGTGTTGAAGCCTCTTGCCACCAAAAAAAACATCTTTTGTAAACCAAGAACCAAATTTAAATCTTTATTTCTTTTTTACATTTGAGATCCGTTTTTGAGTGCTTAGCATGTAATTTGTCACAAACTAACCCGCAGAAAAGGCAATTATATTTAAAATTAATGAAACAATTTATCTTCAAAGCCTGCATAACCAACTCAAATTCTAGTTTTATCATCTTGTATTGACAGACAATCAGTCTTCTTATGAAAAGCTACAATTGTTTCTATCTTTGAAGAACTTTAATTTCACAACTAGGGATATATTGGGAATTTTGGAAAATTTGAAGGGCATTTTGAGAATTTATGACTAAATATTGGGGGTACTCCGGGAATTTTTGAAATTTGAGCGATATTTTGAAAAGGTAAAGAAAGGAATCTTTTGGTTTTCTATGGAAATAAAAACAAACCCAACATTTGGGTGCTCTATTGGGAAATTCAAATTAGAGGGGTATTTTGGCCAAGGTTTAGTCGGTCACTATACCATATAGCAGCTGAACGCTCACTCAAATGTCAAGCTCGCCTAATTTGTTGTATTATCTTTTGTAAATGACACTAGAAGTCTTTTTCAATATGACACCTCTTGTTGAATTTTTCTTGTATATAACACTCAAATTTTTCTAATATATGACACTCTTTCGGAGCCATCCACCTCAAATCGACACAAGGGTACTTAGGGAGGGCTCACCAGAGTTCAAGGAAAATGTGTATTGGTTTAATATCGTGCCATTTTCGATTTCAAAAATGCTGATTGAGAGCAAGTGGAGAAGGAGAAATAAACCTTAAAAGAAAAAACAAAAAAAACCTAATTTTCTAAAATCTCCTCTTAGCAGATTTATGGAAAGGAATTTTGTATGTTTAGAAAAATGATTTTCCCCGAACATTGGGGCAGAGAGAGAGAGAGAGAGAGAGAGAGAGAAGGGTATTTTGGGATATTATGTGGTCATTGCTGAAATTGTTTAATATATGACACTCAAAGATACATCCCCATTGTGAAAAAGATAAAACTATGCAAAATTTGGAGCAATCTTTTTGCAATTGATACAAGGGTTTTTTTTTTCTTTATGGTTTTGGGGGGGGGGGGACACACACACACACACACACAAAGTTGCAAGATTTTGTGATTTTTGTTTTGTGGTAGCTAAGAAAATGAATGCGAAAAAAGCACCGTATAAGATGCGCTCAGAGGTGGTGCAAAATATTGTGGTCAATTTGCGGTATTAGGATGTTTTCTTTCATAATTTTGAGCTCTCTCTCTCTCTCTCTCTCTCTCTCTCTCTCTCTTACAGACACACAGAGGTTAATTATAAATTCTAAACATGATAATTAAACCAGCTTGATATTTGTAAATTTATTGTTCAATTGTACATTTTTACCTTTTGCTATGTAGCAAATAAAACGTCCAATTAGTTAGATTATTTGCTATGTAGCAAATAGGACGTCCAATTAGCTAGATTAATGCTAGATTAAACTAGGAGTGCAAAATAGCAATTGAGAGAGTTTGCTAGTTGAGATCTAACTAGTAATTTCTCACTATGTGGTCATTGACTTACCATACACTTGCCGTGCCGAAAATCTACACTTGGTATATGGTAAGTCACTTACTATATAGTGAGAGACTTGCTACTTTAATATCTAGCAAATTCTCACACTTGCTAGTTTAATTAAGCTAGCAAACATCTAGCTATATTATATTTTTTTGATACATGGGAGTTGGTCCAAAGCTCCTTGTGAGCCCCTAGCCCGCCAAACACGTGATCTAGCACTCAATGCATTATGATTTCTAACTCATATATACATATCATTGAACAAGTGCCCACTGCCCACATAGAATGGCATATACGTGTATAGTGTGTACACTCTCTCTCTCTCTCTCTCTATATATATATATATATATATATATGCTCATAACACACATTATAATTTATATGGAAAAAAAGTGCTTTTATGACAACATACCTTTTCTTAAATTAGTGAATATTTTAGCTTCTACTACTATGCATTTAGATATGTGAAAAGTTACATGTAGTACTAGCATTAATAGTTTTGTGGTAATTACGTCATTAAAGTAGTAATGATAAATGAAGAATATAAACTTACTCCATTTGATGTACTTTATATAATTTAATGTACTGGTAAATGGTAATTTGTAGTTTCTTTTATGATAATATATATTTCCTCCTAAGTTGGTTAAAAGTTGATAATATATATTACCTCCTAAGTTGGTTAAAAGTTGACAGTGTAAAAGGAATAGCAAATTAATGACAGTTCTCAATATAGAGGGGAAAATGCGAATATAAACGGGAGCTTGAGCATGCGCAGATGAAGATCAGAGAGAGGGGGGCGGTGCATGTATGAGAGAGAGAGAGAGAGAGAGAGAGAGAGAGAGATGAGACCTGCTTTGGAGCTGATGATGGGAGCGAATCCGAAGTTGGCTGCCGCAATGAAGACGGCAGTGGAGGCAGCCGAAATGAGTACTTCGAACAGAGATCTTGGGCAACCAGCTTTCGTCGACGCCATTTTATTATACCTAGCTGTAGCTTGGGCGCTCTAATCGTGCATGTACACCCCAACCACTAGTACACGCAGATTGAGGCTGCGCAATATTTAATAGTATCATGACAACAAGAGAGAGAGAGAGAGAGAGCGTTGAGCGGAATATTGTTTCCCAGCACAAACGTGGGTGACATCAGCAGCACGGTAAAAAAAGCTTCTTTGAGTGCTTTTAAAACCATACAAAAGTCTTGAAGTGTTCTTCACTACATCCTAAAACGGAATTCGTAATGAGCCATAGAGTATAAATAATTGTGTTTCTCATGAACTATGGCTTAATTGTGTTACTCCCATTGTCTCGCATTTGAGAATACAATGGAATAGATCAAGAAAACGATCTTCAGCTAGTCTCTCTCTCTCTCTCTCTCTCAAACTCTTTGATAATTACCTCTCATTACAATTGTAACAAGTGATAAAATCACAAGGCCTGCCATGAAGTGATGCAACTCCAACACATGTGAAGTAAAATAAAAAAAACTACATAGATTGCAATGCAAATTTGCATCATCATCTAAATCTAAAATTAAGACATTGCTTATGTCAACTAAATAAATGTGTATATATTTAATTCAAAATGGACACCCATGCACTAGTTTCACCTCATGTGTGAGATGAGTTTATAAATTGAGCAAACATTTGCTATTGGGTCGTGAGGATTATCTTCGTGCATTGTCGGATAATGATCAAAAATGGATTGACACTCTACGCAAGAGAACAACAAAGGGAAAGGAGCCATGTCATTCTCTTGCACAAAGATATCTTCTTTTTTATGTGAGTGTGAACTTGGCACTGTAGCTCTTTTTTGTATGCTTTGATTGGAGCTTTTTGTGTTGAAAAGTGGTATTTTATTTTGAAGGTTCAAATGTCAAAAGAGCTACACACTAAAACTCGACAGCGTTGCTTTTAATCTTCATATATACATCCATTCAGCCTTTGAATGTCTGATCCAATTTTTTTTACAAACAGGTTAAAAAAATCAAATCTTTAAGAGAACTTCATGTAGGTCATGAGGGCAACAACTTCCCGGGAGGTCACCCATCCCAGTACTGTTCCCACGCATATGCGCTTAACTGTGACGTTCCACAAATTGGTCTAGCCATCCAAACCCCAAAACCTTAAGGTGTTAGGGACCTCCGGTCTAACCAATTTATGCAAGCCTCATAGATAGACACCACTTTGTCACCACAAGTTGGGCTTACCCCAACAATCGCCCCCTTAAGCCAAACTTGGGACTTTCCCGTCCCCTTGAGTACCAACGTGTTCCGCCTTTTTCTAGGCTCAGAGGTTGAGAGCTTCAACGTGGCCGGGAGCTAGCTCAGAGGTTGAAGTCAACATCAACATGTCTTGTTCCACGGACTCAGAGGTTGGACTTTGAACCATGGCTCTGATACCAATTGTAGGTCATGAGGGCAACAACTTCCCGGGAGGTCACCCATCCCAGTACTGTTCCCACGCATTTGCGCTAAACTGTGACGTTCCACAAATTGGTCTAGCCATCCAGACCCCAAAACCTTAAGGTGTTAGGGACCTCCGGTCTAACCAATTTATGCAAGCCTCATAGATAGACACCACTTTGTCACCACAAGTTGGGCTTACCCCAACACTTCACACAAGAATGCAAATGTACACAATGATATTGCAACCTTTGTGCAAGCATTAAATTGGTCGATATTTGTACGTCCTAATGCAAAAACACATGCATGCATGTGTAAGAAAATTAATTAGCACTACAAGAGGTTGTGTGCTCTTGTGACGCTGTTAGCGACGAAAATACACTGGGTTTTTAGAACCCTCGGCGTCGCTAAAACCGTCGCTACGAGAGCGTCGCTATATGCGTCACTATAGGCGTCGCTATATGCGTCGCTATATAGAGACGCTCATAGCGACGATTATAGCGACGTTTACACAGAAGTCTATAGCTACGCTCATAGCGACGCTACAGAGCCATAAATAGCGACGGTTATAGTGACGCCCGAGAGAAATTTTTTTTGGTGACAGGGCATTGAATGCCCTGCCACCCATCAACCATATTGTACTTGATTCACTTTTTAAAAAAAGTGCAAGGGTAGATAATAGACCCAAAATAGTCACCCACTAGACGCATTGTTTGCAAAATTGACAAGCGTAAAATTGACAATTGTACACATCATAGGCAAAATGAATTGATTGGCAAATGTAATAATGACAATTGTACAACATCATAGGCATAAAGAATTGATTGGCAAAATGAACTGCGGTGACAAATGTAATAATATACATGGTTCAAAAAGACGTATAAAATCCGTCTCATGATACATAAGCTATGAGAAACCCTAAACTAATGCTATCTAGCTACGGCTAAACTGACGTCGTCTAGTCAAACGTCTCATCGCGTCCAAGCGGCGTATCTGTCGGATTCTGCAAAAAAAGACAATAAGACAGCTTTCAATAAGTATAAACATATAACGACATTTATAAAACAATACAAAAAATAGAAAAGAGTAAACCCTAATACTAGCCATGCCGCCGCGAGAACTGAAAATGTCCATCAGGGCGTTTAAGCCCTTCCTGCCTGCGTACTCGCGCTCGTACGGTGTGGGATCACGTCCTGTCATCGACCACTGTCAAAACATACAAAGATTTCATTATGTTAGAATTAAAAAACTCATAAACCCTAAACTATCGAACATAAAGAGCAATGTGAAAACACTTACAAAATCGGCTTCAAATGATGCCCATCCACCGCTCCCCAAGTGGTGCGAGCTCCCTGCCTCTACTCGCGCTCTGGCTGCATCCTTTTGTTGCTTCCACTTGTCGGGATTCTCGCGCGCTGCTTTCTTCGCATTCTTTCAATCTTCTTTGGCCAGCCAATCTGGCCTGTTCCACCCATGCTTGATTGCTTTTTGCACTTCGGAACGCTTGTGTTTGCAGTATTCGCGCATTCGAATCTTCATCAGGTCTTCATTGAAGCGCTGATCCCGTGTTGGAACGGGAAACTCATCAGGAAGTATGCTGATGACTCTGTTTTTTAAATCACTTGGTACTTCACTCCATTTGTTTAGTATGTAGTGTCTAAACAGCTGAGAGCAAAGACCACGCATGCGCGAGATCACCTTCTTGCCGTCATCATCCATGATGATGCCGCCGCTGAAGTCGACGGAGTAAGGCAAGCCCTCTGGCCGGTAACGCGTGAACCTGGGTGTCCCTCTGTCTCTCTCTCTCTTTACCTCACATTCTCTAGTCATGTCCAATCCCCGCACACCTCGGTCTAGAGATGCACGGAGATCAGAACCACCGGGTTATAATCTCGTCTTTATTGGTCAATACCTATATTTGTGGGTACAAGAAATCTACAGACCCACGTCTACATGATACTGCATGTAGTGGACAAAACCCCTTTGCCTCTTCTCTAGCTGTAGCACTTCATAGCATCTTAACATCTTTTCACAGTAGATCTTTTCACTGTTCGTTTAACTCTAAACCCTAAACCGTAAGTAATTCTTGCGTGGACTCGATCTAACGTAAATAAGCGTAAATCTAAATAAACATAAATCTAACTAAAAATAAACCTAAATCTAATTTAACGTAAGTCTACATCTAACCTAATCTTTAACGTCTTTTGGGATAGTTTCCTACGACGTTAAAACTCTCTTCTTCTTGTGTGTGTGTGTGTGTGTGTGTGTGTGTGGGGGGGGGGGGGGGGGGGTAAACCTAAATAAACCTAAGTCTAATCTAATATAACATAAATCTAAATCTAACGTAAAATATGTTATATTAAAAACAAAGAACTAAACTAACAGGGATTATAAGAACTTTAAAACTGATTTAACACATAATTTTTTACATAACTCGGCAAGAGTTGGCATTCTCATCACTAAAGATGTGAGAGTTAACTTCCGGCGGTGACGCTGCCTCATCTCCATCCACATCTGACGACAGCAATTGGCCCTTTAGACCGTTCTTGCTCTTGTTACTAACTTTGAAGTTGCTGTTGAATGACTAGAGGTTGTCTAGATGGTCATTGTGTCGGGGATGTAGTGACTCTTGCCGCCCTGAAGATCCACCTTCTTCCCTATCTTCTGAAGACATTTCACCAGTACTTTTGGATCGACGGAGCCCACCATGAGTGAAGGCAACAATACTTTATATTCCATTGAGGGCTTTCTTCACCCGCTTCATGTAGGCATCGTAGTCTATGGAGACCTAAATCTAATCTAATATAACGTAAATCTAAATCTAGCGTAAATAAACGTAAATCTTTTTAAAAATAAACCTAAATCTAATTTAATTTAACTTAAATAAACCTAAATCTAATTTAACGTAAGTCTACATCTAACCTAATCTTTAACGTCTTTTATGATAGTTTCCTACGACGTTATAACTCTCTTCTTTTTGTGTGTGTGCGCGTGTGTGGATGTGTGCGCCAATAAAAAGAGATAAATGGTATAACCTTTCTATCACCCATGCCAAGTATGATAGATTGGTTATGCCATTTCCCTCTTGAATAATAGGTCTTGAGTTCAACTCCTCGTCGGCTAGATCTTTAGGTCTTTTAATTTTAATTAGTTTCCTATGACGTTAAATTAGTTTCTCTCTCTTTCTCTCTCAATGTGTGTGCGTTTTTTTGTTTATGCATGTTTTCTCTCTCTTTTCCTTTCTCAATGTGTGCGTTTTTTGTTTATGCATGTTCTCTCTCTCTTTTTCTCTCTCAATGTGTGCGTTTTTTGTTTATGCATGCTCTCTCTCTCTCTTTTCCTCTCTCAATGTGTGTGTGCATTCTTTGTTTATGTATGTGTGTGTGCGTTTTTGTTTATGTTTGTACTCTCTCTCTCTCTCTCTCTCTCTCTCAAAAACACTATGTGTGTGTGTGTATGTGTGTGTGTGAGAGAGAGAGAGAGGGAGAGAGAAAGAGGGGAAGGGAACATGAGAGTGAGGAGAGGGAAGGAGCATACCTGGCTCTCCTTCCTCTCCTCGTGTGTGTGTGTGTGTGTGTGTGTGGAGAAGAGAGAGAGAGAGAGAGAGAGAGGGAGAGGGAGAGCGTTACCTGCTCCTTGCTTGAGGACGCCGAAAAACTCAGATATGAGATCTGAGTTTTTGGGCGCTCTCTGTTATTTTTTAGCCCAGTGGGCGTCGATACGAGCGTCGCAAATTTACTTGTAAATTTGCGACGCTCATAGCGACGCCGAGATTTTTTTTTTTGAGCGTCACTGTGTGAGCGTCGCTAATATGAATAGCCTCTTGTAGTGTAGTTCAACTACATACAATATTGCTTGTGTGCAAGAAAAGACGCATCCACTTCATAAGCATGACAATGCACCTCCAATAATGAGGGTTTCAAGAGAAAGCCCAAACAAATTTGCATGGACTCCGACTGTTCACAAAACTTCATCATGTAGCAGTAGCAACTTTGAGAAGCAACTATGCATTTCAGTGACAAAAAGCCTAACGGACTTCAAAACCCTTAACTTAAAGAATCTTGGCTCAACTACGGCATCGATAATAAGTACACATTGCTCCACTGTGGACGGCATGCAAGCTATGGCCACCTCCACGGTAAATATGAAGTAGCGAATGAACCTTGAATGGAAAAAGAAAAGAACTTCGCAACGTAGATTCATTTTGAGTAACAAGCTGTTGAGACAGACTAAGAGCAAGCATGTGAATGCAATATCAAGTATTTCATTGCAGAGCACTTGCACATTGACAGTGCTCTCTGTGTCGTAAATTGGCAAGCCCATTTCTCTAGAATACAAGATCTTGAGTCTAAAACCAATCGAACGTATCAAAGTTTGCTCTCTTGGAATTTTTCCTGCACTGTAGGAAGCTTCCTCGCCAAAAGGTCCTATGCATGTGAACTATGGGAGACAAAGCAGAGAAAATGGGTAGTTTTCAAGTATACAAACGTAGTAAATTGGTTAGCCCATTTCTCTCTAGCATGCAGTATCCTGAGTTCAATACCTGTCCCAATTTCGAACTGTTCCCTCGAATCTCAAAAGCCTCTCTCTCACACACACACACACACAATTAAGACAAAAATATAGCATGCTTACTGTTTCTGTGCTTGGCTGGTTGTAATCTCAAGTTTCAAACTCACAACCTGAACGCGGAAAGAAGGATGAAAAGGGAAAACTAGTGACTTGCACTACGACATAATTCAGATTGTGACATTCAAGCTACACTGATGGGCCTTACCAACACAAATCTCCCTTCTTCATCAAGGCCAGTCACGTAAGCATTTTCCCATGCCAACTCCGCCAAAATTTTACCGGCTGTGAGATAATCTGCATAAGAGGCTTATACTGTGGTTTCATTAAGCTGCAAATGGGCAGGGCAGTTGTGTACAAGTGTGCTGTTAGGTGTGCTAGCAATGATAATACTTTTGCATTCTTGTTGTGGTAATGTTGTAGGCCTGCAAATGCTTTGATCAGGTAAATATTGTGCTCTAGATCTCATGCCCATGTCAGTATTATTGTTGGCCTTTGTGGCTTCCCTGCATACATGTATATATGATGCTATGATCAGCCGATGGTGGTTTATATATTGAATTAGGCGTTGCGACACATGCTTTTGGAGACGGGGATGAACTTATCAAGAAGTGCAATGGGCCAGCTAAGCAAGGCCAGACCGAGGCAAACCAGCCACTGGTGCCAATCCAAGCGGATCATGGATGATAGAAACTCCACCATCACCGCCTGTAGAGTTACTGTTGTGGTCACTATGCCCACGAATAGCCGATTCTTCTGAAGGCCATGAAAGATGTTACGGCGGTAGGGCTGGCGTGCATTCATCTGGGTGAAGAGCTGGCATAACACAAAGGTGTTAAAGATGACCGTGCGGTTGATGATATCGGCATCGGTCTCCCGTGAAAGCTGTAAGAGCTCAACTCCCCTGAATTGCAACATCAGCAGAACCACCACCTGGTGTATGGCTTGGACAGCCAAGTTTCTCCACATTGTGCAAGTTATGAGGGGTTCCTTCCGGCCCCACAAGAGGCTTCTGCATAAGCTCATCGGTAGGAGGCTCTGTTGCCGAAGCCAAAGCACCTAGCATGTCCATGATGAGGTTCACCCACAACAGCTGCGCGACCGTCAATGGCACATCGCCTGATGACACCGCTGTGACAAAGTTCACAGCAAGTGCTGTCACATTTACAGTGAGCTGAAACTGGAGGAGCTTTCGAATATTGAAGTTGACAGAGTGACCCCACCTCACCACCTTCACCACAGATGCGAAGTTGTCATCAAGGATGATGATGTTGGAGCTTTCCTTAGTGACTTCTATTCCTTAGATCCCCATCGAAAGGCCTACGTCAGCCTTATGCAGTGCCGGGGCAATATCGTTAGTCCCGTCCCTAGTCACTGCCACCACCTCTCCCATAGATTGCAGGGTCTCCACCAACAAGAGTTTGTCCACCTGGTATATGGATTGGACAGCCAAGTTTCTCCACAGTGTGCAAGTAATGAGGGGTTCCTTCCAGCCCACACGAGGCTTCTTCATAACCTCATCTGTAGGAGGCTCTGTTGCCAAAGCCAAAGCACCTAGCGTGTCCATGATGAGGTTCACCCACAACAGCTGCAAAAGCGTCAATGGCACGTCGCCTGATGACACCGCTACGATAAAGTTCACAACAAGTGTTGTCACATTTACAATGAGCTGAAACTAGAGGAGCTTCTGAATGTTGAAGTTGACAGAGCGACCCCACCTCACCACCTTCACCTCAAATGCGAAGTTGTCATCCAGGATGATGATGTCGGAGATTTCCTTTGCAACTTCTGTTCCTTAGATCCCCATCGAAAGGCCTATGTTTGCCTTATGTAGTGCCAGGGCATTGTTAGTCCCTTCCCTTGTCACTGCCACCACCTCTCTCATAGATTGCAAGATCTCCACAAGCAAGAGTTTGTCCAAGGGCAGAGCCCGAGCAATGATGGCCACTCTTGGCAGATTCAGCTTTTGCTCTTGTTCTGTCTAGCTCATGAGGGCTGCCCCCTCCACGGCCATATTCTGTTCATGGCCTTGTGTAGCAACACCCATGTTTTCCAAGATCCCACATTCCAACGCAATGGCCGTTACGGTTGTGAGGTTGTCCCTGGTGACCATCCTAACGGTCACACCGGCCGCTTTCAGAGCACTCACAACGGCCTTTACTTCAAGTCGGCACAGGTTCTTCATACCAACCACAGCCAAGAATGTCAGAGCCGAGTTTGGAAGACTCCAGGAGAAACGCCCAATGTTGTCACCATGCACTACTCTTATACTCTCCTGTGGCACTTTGGTGTATGCCACTGCTATACAAGTTTACAACATAGAATGCAAGAAGCCATGGATTCAATGAGAGCCTAGAACTCCTGCCTCTTGTCATTGGACAATACCCTCTCGAATGTGATGCCTTGGGCTGCATTATTTTCTGGCTCCTACATGATGTCCACTCACTTGTTGCACATGGAAAGGATTATCTCTGCAGCACCTTTCCAATGCACAACTATTTGATTATTAGAAGCGGCCTGTACTGCTACACCTGCTCGCTTCTTAACAGAGTTGAATGTTTCCACCTGCAGAATACTGGATTCACTTCTTGAAGCTTGAAAGTCCATGCCAGCAGTCAAGCCGCACCACAAAAGAGCTTTCTCTATCGGTGACCCCACCACTTTTGTCTGCAACAACTGCAGGTTCCCACTCTTTGATGAACCAGATTGCAGCTTGCTGGAGATGTCCAACAATGTAGAGACACTTTCTGTGCTATTTTGAGTGATGCCTTGGAACAACAGGCTTCGCAAGTTGGGAAACTACAATATGTGCATAATTAGCTCTGCTTTCTCAAGGTGACCTTCAGAGGAGATTACTTTTCCAGCAACCCATGATCCCACAACAAGCATCTGGTTCATAGTTTGCATTCCCGTCTTTTCGCTGCAAATGGTTGTGGCAGAGCCCATAGTCTCACAAGCCGAAAGGCTCCGCACAAGCACGCTGTCCTTCATCATCTTTCTCATCCAATAGGCAAGCGTCAGTGTCACAGCCAGGGGAAGACCTTCAGGAGCTGCCACCACTACTATGGTGACCACTATGGAGAAGATATGAACCAAGGAATCCATAACATCGGTAGCACTGGTGTGGCAAGCTTGAAACTTGGCATCACCGCTAGTGCTAGAGTGGCTTGTGAAGTAGAATATGATCAGGATGACAAGAAGCAGAAGTGCCACAGAGAGACCCACTTTACCAATAAGGGTTGCTGCCTCTGTCAATCTCTCTTGCAAGGGTGTCTCCTCGGTATCATTGTCATTGCTAAGAGACACCATCATGTGGCCCCAGTGTGGATTCCAACGCCAGTGATAAGCATGGAGCCATAGCCATATTGTATCTTGGAGCCAGAACCTAGAAAGGCGGCTTGCTCCTAATCAGGATCGGGCATATAATACTCATTTTCCCCAGTTAGACTGGATTCGTCAATAGACAGAGAATTGCCTTGCACAAGTAATCCATAAGCAGGTACCTAATCTCCAATGTTCAGCTGCACGATGTCGCCCACCACAATGTCAATCAGAGGCACTGTTATTGGGTGACTGCCTCTCACCACATGCACTTGGATGTTGTCTCTCTCTTCGTACAATCTTTGGAACTGCTTGGGTTTCCTATAGTTGCTCACCCCAGTCACAAGAATCACCAAAAGAATAGCAACCGCAATGCTGACTCCATCATACCACCCTTCTTTGATGCCGTCTGACTTGAGGCCGAATCGAAGAATGAGGGCTGCACAGAGTGTTCTGGCAAGCTTCCCACAGAAAGATCCACAACGTCTTCCCCTTCTTTCAGGGGTAAGCATTCTTCTTAGATCAGGGGAGAGCATTTACAATCTAACTCAGGAGGAAAAGTTTCTTTTCTTGAGCAAAAACTGAGGAATCTCTTGTCAAAAATCTACTTGTCATCTCATTCCCATAGGTAGAGCATCATTAAAACTTTTCCATGACGTCTTGTTGATTTCGACAAGCCCTCTCTTTTTATGGTACCACCTTAATTCAGTAATCAAGATAATGTTTGTGATAAAGTGATACCATGTGAAGAGAGGGCTTTTCAAAATTACAGTGTGTCTCTCGGCAAAGAGATTCTTTGTTGTTGCTAGGGGAAAGAAATGAGCAAGGACCAAACATTTATCTTGATTAGGAGTAGAACATCCTCACTTGCATGCATACTAACTTGCACTTCTCGAACAAGGTCCAATTGAAGGAAGCCATGTAACAATCTTGAACTTACCAACGGCCTGTTCTCTAAGTCAAGGTTGCACTACAAGAGGTACTTCACATTAGTGATGCTTACAGTGCGACGTTCAAAAGTGAAAATCCACGACATCGCTATCAGCGTCATTATGGGCGTCACTATTTTATTTGTTACGTAGCGACGTTGATAGCGATACTGACAGGGGTAAAAAGTAAACCGAGAGGGCTCAAAAACTCAGATCTCAGATCTGAGTTTTCAACGCTCAAGCAAAGAAAGAATCCGCGCTCTCTCTCTCTCTCTCTCTCTCTCCCCCCCCCCCCCCCCCCCCCAACACACACACACACATACACGAGGAGAGGAAGGAGAGCCATGTATGCTCTTTCCCTCTCCTCTCTCTCGTGTTCCCTTTCCCTCTTTGTCTTTCTCTCCCTCTCTCTCTCTCTTTCACACACACACATTGTGTCTTTGAGAGAGAGAGAGAGAGAGAGAGAGAGAGAGAGAGGAGAAAACAAAGAGACAGAGAGAGAGAATAAAAAACCAAAGAGAGAGAGAGAGGGGGAGAAGACAAAAGAGAGAGATAAGGGGAGAAAATAAAGAGAGAGAGAGAGAGAGAGAGATTAGATTAAGATTTAAATTAGATCAGGTTAAATTACATTTAGATGTATGTTTATGTTGAGTTTAAGAATATGTTAGATTTAAATTTGCACTAGATTAAGATTATGTTAGATTTAAAATTTGAACAGTATTAAAGATTGGCTAGCTATGTTACATTTAAGTTAGATTACATTTAGGTTTAGAATTTAAGATTGGATTAGATTGAGGTTTATGTTGAGTTTAATATTAGATTAAATTTAAATTTACGATTAAGACAAGATTTAAGATTAATTAGATTAAATTTAGATTTAAGTTAGATTGCATTTAGGTTTAGGTTAGATTTAAAGTTAGATTAGATTTAAGTTTATTCTGAGTTTAAGATTATATTAGATCTAGATTTATGTTTGATTTAAGATTATATTAGATTTAGGTTAGATTTTAGAGCATGTCAATGAAGGCGCGCTTTGCCCAAAGAGCAAACACTAGTTACACAACAATATGTATATTCCCATCAGAATTTGACAACTATTAACTCACACACTAACCATATTTAATTAGCCGCAAATCACCACATGTTCAATTAGGTTAGATTTAAGATTAGATTTTGGATTGAGTCTTTATATTAGAGTATACCTTCGGGATTACGGTAAAGAAATTAGAGTTAGACGAACGGTGATCCCTCTCTTCCTCTTTATGGATGTGACCTTAAGTTGGAAAGCTTTCAATGATATGATACTTAGACTGGAGGCCAACATGTAATGTGCTAAGTAATCCCTTGAACAAACATCTACTGTGAAGAGATGTTAAGATGTTGTGGAATGCTACAGCTAGAGAAGAGGCAAAGGGGTTTTGTCCACTACATGCACTATCATGTAGACGTGCCTGTGTAGATTTCTCGTACCCACAAATATAGGCATTGACCAATAAGAAGATGAGATAATCCGGTGGTTCTGATCTCCGTGCACCTCTAGACCAACGTGTGCGGGGATTGGACATGACTAGAGAATGTGAGGTAGTTTACAATGTGAAGAGAGAGAGAGAGAGAGAGAGAGAGAGAGAGAGAGAGATAAAAGACGGAGGATGCCAATAGAAGGTTAAATTTTTGTGCAGGTTATAAGGTTTTTACCCTCATCATGAGTAGTGACGAGGATGTGGGGCCGTCCAATCGAAACACCTATATTTCAACAAGGATCTTATGTCCTTGTAATCAATGCAAGCATGCTGTGCGACTGACAAGACGCATTTCTTTGCAACACGTTCGTGAATTTGAAGAGTTTGATCCATCTATTATAGATCGAGTTGTTGCCAATTATAACTCGTCGGACTCTGACGTTGGCCAATATGCAGCAATCTTGAAACCCAATAGATGTGTTCGCAGGCGCTTTGGTCAAGCAACATACATGAGGCCACAAGATGTAGCCTCTGACAACTCGGAGGATGATCATACAGCCCACATTCCCAACGAGGCAATGTTTGAGCCCGAGATCGATGAAATGATCGAGACCATCATGGATTTAGAAAGGCTTATCTATGATGATATGAAAAGTGAAGCCGATACGCCATTGTATGATGGAGCACGTGTGTTTAGATTGCAGGCGCTCTTGGTTCTTCTCAACATGCAGGAAAAGTTTGGATGGAGTGACACTAGCATCACAACGCTTTTCAGGTGATCTATTACAATGTGTTTACTTTAATCAAAAACTCTAGATGTATAATGATCTAATAGGTTACTTACACAAGTGTACCGCATTTTTTTCGTTGAGTGGATTGCTCAAAGAGCACATACTGCCAGCTGATAATGTGATGCCAGATTCCAGAGAGGAAGCAAGAAAGATCTTGCAAAACTTGGGGATGGATTACAATTCGCTTCGTGCTTATCCTAACGACTGCATTCTTTTCAGAGGGGAATACATAGACATGGAGAATGTCCGAAATGTGATTCCGAGAGATATCGAGTAGATCTCCATGAAACAAAAATTCCACAAAAGGTTTTGCGACATTTTCCTTTTCTTCCTCGCATCAAGCATTTCTTCAAATGTAAATCCATGGCTGCCCTAGCATCATGGCATGAGAAGAATAAATCTTTGAATGGTGTGCTATGGATTCCTACAGATTGTGCAGTTTGGAAACATATAGACGAAACATGGCCAGATTTTGCAAGGGAAGCTCAAAATTTGCGCCTAGGTCTTCTGGCTATGGATGGCGTAAATTCATTTGTTCAAAGATCAACATTTTACAGTGTATGGCCTGTTGTCATCGTCAATTACAACATTCTCCCATGGTTGACTACCAAGAAGGGGCACCTGTGGCTAAGCTTTATTCTGCGGAGGCGGTATAAAGTGGAGAATATGGATGTGTATCTTCGTCCACTATAAAGAGCTACAACAATTGTGGATTGTCGTAGAAGTGGTGGATATGAGCTGATACACAGGTTGACGGAATGCTTTGATCATAGGCATTCTAATGTGGACCATACATGACTATCCCGGACTAACACAATGCTCACGTGATTTACACTCAAACTCAAACACAGTAAATCTTGGTTTTTTCTCAAGCTTATCTATTGTCATGTGTATACATGCAGAGCTTCAAACAAGCGGATACAGAGCATGTGTCACATGTGGACCTAGACTAAATTCACATCGGGCGCCCTCATTGAAGAAGCAAATCTAGGGAAGGTCATCAAGCGTATCTTCCAGAGAATCATGTGTTATGCGACGGCTTTTTGGGAAGAGAGCCATCGAGGATGTCTGCACAAGCATGGTTAGAGAAGGAGATGTGTGATGACAGTTTTCCCCCAGGGATGAAGAGACTCTCTCTATGGTACGAGTTACCATATTGGCCCCGACTCATGATCAATCACTTGCTCGATCCAATGCACATATTCAAGAATGTGGATAATCTGCTATGGGACCATCTGACCGGTAAGAAAGATACTATGGGAGCCAGGGTTGACCTTAGAAACGTGGATCGTATGGAGAAATATTGGCCACAAACAGCATCCGATGGATCAATAAAACTCCCTAAAGCGCCATGGATTTTCACAAGAGCCCAAGAATGCAAAGTAAAAGAGACCATTTGATCTTTGCAGACCCCCCACTGGCGTAATGCACTCGCTCCGAACGTGTTTTACTAAAGAAGGAAAGCTTACTGGTTTGAAGTCACACGACTGGCATAAAATGTGTTAGGTATGTTTGAAGTGGAATATATTATAGTGGGAATTGTGTAACAAATTTTTGTGTGGACTTTAATATCATTGCTAGACATATTTTGCAGTTTATTTTACCGGTGGCCATTGAGGGATGTTTGTCTCTTGACGTCCGTAACACAATCTACAAACTTGCAAAGTTGGTGCAATGGATCTCACAAAAGGAGATCAATTGTAGAATCCATACCATTCGCCAAACAAAATGCTGTGGAGGTTGTGTGAATGTATGAGAAACACTTTCCTACTACCATGCTAACCATTCAGGTGCATCTTCTTGTCCACATATTTGATGAGGTGGAAATTGTTGGCACAATAGATTCTAGATGGATGTTCTTCTTAGAACGTCTCATCAAAACACTTAAGGGATATGTGCGTCAGAAGGCACGTGCAAAGGGTAGCATGGCAGAAGGTTTGGCTGGTATGAAAGTCTCTAATTTACATTGGAGAGTGGCTAGACGGATTTGATAAATCTCGGGACACGCTATGGAAAACCATAGATGATGAGCGCATATCTAGGACTGTCGTATGCAATCTCGGTGTTGAGAAGAAGATGACGGAAGATCTGGAGGCTAAAATAAATCGATTTTGCATGCTTCACAATCCAGTGATGCAAAAGCGGACTTCAGAATAAGAGGATGCAAAGCAAGAGCGACAAAGGACACGGATCGAGTGGAGATGGGGAAGACGACCACCGATGCATTATCGGCGGGTCTGGAGAGCATACCAACATTCATGAGCTTAAGATGGTTTCACAACCAACTGTAAAGCGCACAACAATGTGGTGAATAAGTGACTAAGGTGGAGTGGAAGTACTCTTGGGGTTGCGCGACCAAGGTAAGTTTGTAATGTATGACTAGTGACTTTCTAGATGTTTGAACGACCACTCATAATCCTTGCTGGTTGTAGTATAAGTCATACACAACAACATGGTGTAAAAGTCGACATTTTAGGGTGGAACAGATCGGCAAAAAGCGTTTTGCTCAAGATCATGGAATCACGAAAAAATTTGAACAGTCTAGTCGACGATGGCCCTATGATGGAGATCCTGTGGCGGCGGAACTCACTTACTTCGCTACGCTACAAAAGATTTTCAGGATCGATTATAGAGGACTTTTGTCGCTTGTTCGACGTACAATGGTTCAAAATAATCATGGAGGGTCGCAACGCTACTCTGCGTAGAGGAGAGTCTGGGTTCCTTGAGGTGGATTCAACTAAGAAATGGACTGACCTAAGAGACAGTTTTGTACTACCCGAGCATTGTGAACAAGTAAGTATGTAAATAGTTAACATCCAATTTTAGAAGTTATGTGCTTGGAAGCTCTCATGTAAGTTATGTGGCTCTAGCACGTGATATTTCATTCTACAAAGTCTGCATCAAACTGGTGGTACGTCATAGAGGTAGCCCCTCGTAGTGCACGGACGTATGAGGGCTACCATGTGCCGATCACAACGGCATCAATGGAGGAGATCAAAGAAGATGCTCAATCTCACAAGCCGCTGAGGTGGTGCCAAATGAGCATCAAGCTGCTACTCTGTATGGGTGCATGAAGAGGATCTACAAAATAAAACGGAGGACATCTGTCTAAACGGAGAGCTCTATATAGATATAGGAAGTTATGCTGAGCTATGAGAGGATGAGAGAGAGACCTCTTGAAGCCATAAATATTGTATTTGAACAATTTTGCTCCATTTTATAATATATATTGTATTCACGTGGCTTTTTGTCCAGTCCTGTCTATATGCGTCATTGCATCATTGTATTTAATCGTCATTGTGTCCACTCCAGGTACGTATGCTCCAGATATGTTCTCACAAGTAGGGACGACAAGCACTGTGCTCCGAGTGCGATGGAGACTGGAGCTGCAATCGCGAAGGAAGTGATCTATCTTTGCTAATAGATGTTGCTTGTCCCACCACTAAATCTAGTTAATCGGGTGAATGAGACGCTAAGAAGCACTACTACTGCTTCTTAGAGTCTCTTTCACTCAATCAACAAGATCTAGTGGTGGGGTGAGCAGCATCTATGAGCAGATATGGATCACCTTCGCGATTGCAGCTTTAGTCTCCATCGCACTCGGAGCGCAGTGCTTTTACAAATTCACAAGAACTTCAACAAAATTTCTCTACACAAGAATCCCTCCCCCTTTATGAGTCCTCTCTCTCTCTCTCTCTCTCTACTTGTCCATGTTTTCTTCTCCATTCATTCAATATTAAGATTAAATGTTCTTGTGTTTAATACAGGTATGGATGATGATGAGTTAATTTCTTCTTTGTCACCCCAGGAGCGGAGGTGGTACGAGGAGCGTCATCGCTCCGGAGCACCATCACGTCGTTCTACTCGTTCAGCATCTCCCTCTCTTTTGAAGAATTCAGCACGCTCCAAAGCTTCAATGTCAACGAGACAATCTTCACACTTTTCTAGGCACTGATGCTCTAGTAGTGACGACGGAGGTTGTTGTGGGGATGCCGCCACTGATGCCTCGACACCGCCTTGTGTTTGACTAGGCTCTTTACCTATCCCTTCTTTGCCCACCCCCACACCAGTCACGCCATTGCCATCTACGTCAGGTTTTGTGTTGTTGACGGCCGTTCCTAGCTACACACCACTACCTACTCCTCCGCGAGTCACCCCAGTCGACACTCCTCGCTTCGGGGCCCAGACTCCAGTGGAGACACCTGACGTCGGTACCCTCATCGGCACGTCGCTAGAGACCCCTACCGGGATACCTAGGTTCACGTGTCCCATGCGAGAGGGCTTGCCTTACTTCGTCGACTTTAGCGGCGGCATCATCTTGGATGATGAAGGCAAGAAGGTGATCTCGCGCATGCGTGGTCTTTGCTCTCAGGTGTTTAAACACTACATACTAAACACCTAGAGTGAAGTACCAAGTGAATTAAAAGACAGAGTCATCAGCATGCTGCATGACTAGTTTCCCGTGTCAACACGGGATGACCGCTTCAATGAAGACCTAATGAAGGTTCGAATGCGCGAATATTGCAAGCACAACCGTTTTGAAGTGCAAAAATCAATAAAGCAGGGTGGAACAGACCAGATTGGCTGGCCAAAGAAGATTGGAAGAATGCGAAGAAAGTAGCAGGCGAGAATCCTGATAAGTGGAAGCAACAAAAGAAGGCAGCCAAAGCGCGAGTAGAGGCAGAGAGCTCGCACCACTTGGGGAGCGACGAGTGGGCATCATTTGAGGCCAATTTTATAAGTGTTTTCACATTGCTCTTTAGTTTTGATAGTTTAGGGTTTAGGGGTTTTTAAATTCCTACATAATGGATTCCTTGTATGTTTTGAACACTGGTTGATGACAGGACGTGCCCCACACCGTACGAGCGCGAGTAAACAGGCAGGAAGGGCTTCAACGCACTGATGGAAATTCTCAGTTCTCGCGACGACATGGTTAGTATTAGGGTTTACGCTTTTCTATTTTTTGTATTGTTTTGTACAATATAGGTTTATACTTACAGAAAGATGTCTTATTGTTTTTTTTTGTAGAATCCGACAGATATACCGCTTAAACATGATCAGACGTCTAATTAGAGGACATCAGTCTAGCCATACACTTTGTGGCTTCCTTGTAGGTATTCGGATAGGCCTGCAATGCTCCATCCAAGAATTCATCCCATAGCTTTGTCTTGTTATTTACCATCTTCTAGATGATTCCTACAATGATACCATTAGCCTTCTCTACCAAACCATTTGACTGAGGATAGTAGGGTGTGCTATGCCGATGTAGAATGTGAAGCTCATCACAAACTTCTGTGAGAAAGCCCTTCCTAAATCCTAGATAATTATCAGAGCCAATCTCCAAAGGTATGCCAAATCTGCAACAAATGTGAGTGTACACAAACTTGCTAACTGTCCTAGCATTGACTCTTGCCACACTTTGAGCTTCCACCCACCTAGTCATGTAGTCTAGCCACCAAGATATACAGTTTTCCATTTTTAGTCCTAGGCAATGGACCCATAGCATCAATGCCCCATTCTTTAAATGGACCATTTGCAAGGACTAACTGATGTGGACCATGCAACAGGTGCTTGTTTCCATTAATCTGACAATTGTGGCAGATTTTACACCAATATTGAACATCAATGTGCAAGCTTGGCCAAACATACCCGGCAAGAAAAATCTTTTATGCAGTGAGTTCCTGTGCAAAATGACCACAACACATTTCCTCATGCAAACCTTCAAGAATGGCTGGAATCTCCTTGGTTGTCGGTATGCTCCTGCAAACTTGATCTTTTCCTCTTTGGTAGAGGGCACCTTCCAAAAAAAAAAAAATTCGCCTTCTTAATGAGCCTCCTCTTTTGAGCCTTTGTCAAGCCCTCTGGAAACTCGCCCTCTAAAATGTAGCTCACAATGGGAACCAATGACTCCATCCCCTGGTACCTTGGTTGCTTTATCATTGCTACTGCCATGATGACCTGCACTTCACTCTCAACACATGCAACTGCTTTTTGGGCAAGCAAATCAGCATCTTCATTTTGTTTTCTAGGAATATGATACAATTGTATTTCTTCAAATCGATTGAAGAGTCTACGGATGGCATGAACCTTTTGCCTTAGCCTTTCATTCTTACAAGCCCAAAAATTTTCTTCACAATGAGAAGTGCATCCCCTTTTACCATGAGACGACGTATATTTTAAGTAACACACATCTGCAAACAATGGAATATTTATGTCGTATTCTGCTTCATTGTTGCTCGTGGAACTGGGCAAATTCACATGCTCTTTCATAAAAACTTCACCATTTGAATCAAGCAACACAAGCCCTCCCACTGCTTTTCCTGAGCCTTCTTAAATGCTCCATCAAAGAACAAGGTGAATGCATTAGGTAACTGCCTCGGTGGTGGTAAGGGTAGGGTTTTCACCTCAGGCACCTTTATGTCCCTTTCATGCACTCTATAGGTGAGAATCCCTGCTAATTGTGCACGCACACTATCTTCTACTCTGAAAGAGTATTGGAACTCTTGCAATTCCATGATCCATTTTGAAATCTTGGGACTTAGTGTCATTTGAGATGACACCAAGGAAACAAGTTTTGAGCAGTGATTATGATAAAGGGTTTTGGTAGGAGGTAGGATCTAAACTTCCTCACTCCAAAGACAAGAGAAATCATAATAGATTCTACTTTTGTGTAGTCCTTTTCAAGTGCATTCATGACCCAAATAGCAAAGTAGGCAGGCCGCATCATAGTGTTATGAGGATCTTGCTGCAACAATATTACACCCAATGTCTCCTTACCCACACTTGAGCTAACAAAGAATGTAAACTCCCATTGTGGAGGCATGAGCATCGGTAGTTCCGTCAAAACCATTTTAATACAAGAAAAGTACTCTTCAAGCTCATCAGACCATGCAGACTCTACATGTTGTGTCAACTTTTGGAGGGGGTGAAGTAACTCCAATGACAAGTGAATGAAGTGTGACATGTACTTCACCTTTTGAATAAATGAAATTACCTCCTTAAGACTCTTTGGTGATGGTACCTCAATGAGAGCTTTTGCCTTTGCTGGATCCACCTCAATGCCTTTGGAAGAAACCTTGTGACCAAGCAAGATCACTTCTTCCTCACCTATGTGGCACTTATTGGGATTGAATTGACCTCCCATATCATATAGATTCTTCAAGCCTTCTTCTACCTTCTGTATGTCGGGACACCGGTAGGGCCGGACTAGATAAAGCAGGGCCAGGCTAGGCGGTGTGGAACGGGGAGTCCAACTAGGGAAAAGGGTCAAGGGAATGCGTATATAAAGGGTGGTTGGGTGGTGGACTCTGAGGCTTTAGTCACCCCTATCTTACATTGGTATCAGAGCATGGTCTATTTTGGGCAAAAGGGCGTGGAGCTTCTTGCATGCTCCTCTCTTTGAGGATGTGAAGAGCTGCCTGCTAAGGGGGACGACGAGGTCCCACAGCGTGAGAAGAATGGCTTGTGTCGGGAGGGAGGAGACCTCGACCTCTGGCATATGCTGTGTGGCTTAGCCCGACGGATGCGCGCTGAGGAGGGGAGGATTTTACGTCATTGGAGCGACACCCAGAACGCAATTGACGGGCAGTTCTCCCTCTCCCTCGCGCTCATGGCACTGCCGTGGTTGCCATAGCCGACTGTAGGGTTTTTTTTTCACACACAAGGTTCCCAAAGGCCTTTGGCCTTGGGCAATTCATCAAAAAAAGCTCACGCTAAGGTGAGTGCCCACCCAGGCACACAACCCATACACAAGCTAGGGTGTTCGACGGTTGTTGGTCGAGATCTGACACAAGCATAGGCAAGGGGCCACAAAATTCTTGGCAAAACTGTCAAAAGTTTAGAAATTGCACAATCGGTAGAATTTAAATTTTGACGGAGTTGAAGTTTCAAAAGAGTATCTATTGCATTTTTTTTCCTTCAGGAAGATTCAGTTGTCAACGACGTTTCAAGCAGTACAAATTTTTGTTGGCATCGTCAAGCATAGTTGATTCAACTATCAAGAGCTTGCGGAGTGCCATATACGGTGGACTACTATCGATTTTGACGGAGTTAGCACGGCTACTATACTTTGTGAGTGCGCCCAGTATAAGGTATATTTTATGAGTACTTCTTTCACCGCACTGTGTAGCCATGGATTCAAATATCAATATGACGTTCGATTTTGAGCAAAGTACTCCCGATCCTACCAATGACGACCCGCGGCCAGATCCTGTCCAGGAGAGTAACCATGATGCTATGGCAGGATAAGATACTTATGAGTTGCTCAATATTCAAGAATTTAGTTTACTTCAGACACACATGACAATCATGGCTGAAAATTTCAAAGCTTTAAATGAAAATGTTACTAAATGTTTTACATTAGTAATTTAATTAATTCATCAGCAGTCTAAGAGTCTTGCTGACACCCACATGCATGAGCACGTTTGCACACAAGGGCAAGGCCCAATTAATGATACGTTGCATACTCTCACTGCCAAAGATGTGGATGACTTGTTAAAGAACTTTAAACCACCACTCTTTAAGGGCGAAGATTGAGACGACAATAAGGATGCAGTGAATATCTTTCTCAGCAAATGGGATGGAATTCACGCCTTACGGCGTACTCCTGATGCAGTAGAGCTCTGCAGACGAGCTTAACTCTGGAAGGCAAGGCCTACAAATGGTGGATATCTCTCAAGGAGAAGAACGTCATACCACAGAGTTGGTCATCCTTTGAAGCAATGTTTAGCAAGGAATTTTTTCCTACTAACGAGGCCGATCGGAATTGGACGGCTTGGGACACATGTTTCATGCTCCAATACCCATCACTCCATGAATATATCTCTCACTATTGGGACGTTATCCTCAAGTTGGAAGGCTTGGATACCTTTCAACAAGTACGAGGGTTTATACAAGGTTTGACACCCGAGCTTAAGAAGTATGTAAAGACCCATGACCCTAAAACACTTGAGGAAGCCATAGTGAAAGCACATATTCATGATGACCCTGATGAGAAGAAAATACATAATAGTAACGTGCCTGCTAGTATACATGGTAATACACGCACGCAGTATGGGCATAATAAAAGAAAATTTCTAGTTGCAAATTCAGATGCATCTAAAAAACCCAAGGGGTCCAAGGGTCCTCTTTCTCCTGAGGATTTTGATAAAGCCAAGAAAGAGAAGTTATGTTTTCAATGTTTAGGAAGATGTCATGGAAAAAAGGATTGTCCCAAGGGGAAATCTGTTGCTCAGGGGAAGGAGAAAGCAGTGCACACGGTGCAACTACTGCCTCTTGAGTCTTCCTCGAAATTCTCCACAATGGACGTAACACACACTGAGGTGGTGCATGAATGCTGTGTCATAGCTTCCATGTGGCAACAAACCTTTGGACCACATGAGCTAGTACGTATGCACGGATATCTGCAAGGGCACAAGGTGCACATCTTGGTAGACGATGGTGCTACTCACAATTTCATCAATTATGGATTGGTGAAAAATCTCAAACTGCCTTAAACTGTGAGTACACACTGCTACAAGGTATCAATGATGAATGGACATGATACTGAAATATGTGATACTCAATGCCGAGTTGTCCATTGGAAGTACAAGGGTACTCTACTTGTTTGGATTTAATTTTAGGTTATGAGCATGGAAAGGGCTGATGTGGTTCTTGGTAGGGAATGGTTGCGTAGCCTAGGACCATCACTGAAGCGTAGCTATGAGCACAACAGCTTGATGTTTGAATCCCATGGCGCACATGTGTTGTTGTTAGGATAAAAAGATATACCTTCATCACCACTGATTTGTACCACTGAGCTTATGCAGCTCATTTCTGATAATGAAATAGATTAGGTTTTCTTATGTTACTCATTGTCTCATTATCTTTCTAACATTGAGTGTGTTGAACATTCCTCAATGCTGCATGCTCTTCTCTCCTCTATTCCACCAATTGCTAATTCTAAACAAGCAAACGTTGCTAGTCAATTACAAAAATTATTAAAGGAATTTCAAGATGTATTTCCTAATGATTTGCCATTAGGATTACTGCTGGCACGATCAGTACAACATAGCATTGACGTGGCTGTAGGTTGTAAACCTGTTAGTAAACCACCTTACCGTATGAGTTACTCAGAGGCTGCTGAGGTGGAATGTCAGCTTCCTGACTATCTTAGCAGAGGGTTTATACAGCCTAGTTCTTCACAATGGGCTTCGCCTATCCTTTTAGTGAAGAAAACGAACGGCACTATGCGCATGTGCGTACAGTACCGGGGCTTAAATGCGGTTACAGTTAAGAACAAATACCCATTGCCAAGAGTAGATGAGTTATTTGATAAGAAAACTCATGCTTGTATTTTTACGAAAATTGACTTGTGGTCAGGATATCACCAAGTCCGTATTCGGCTTGCCGATATACCTAAGACTGCATTCCAAACACGGTTTGGACACTACGAGTTTTTGGTGATTCCCTTTGGGTTAACCAATGCGCCCGCAACATTCATGACATTTATGGATAGTGTCTTGAAGCCATATTTGGGCAAATTTGTCATTGTTTTCTTTGATGACATCCTAGTCTATAGTGCTTCTGAAGAAGATCACTTACAACATCTCAGGCAGATGTTTGAGTTGTTACGTACAAACAAGTTATATGCCAAGGAATCTAAATGTGATTTTCTAAAAGATGAAATTCATTATTTAGGGCATGTTAATTCAGCTCATGGCCTATACATGGATCAATCCAAAGTGGATACCATCAGAAAATAGCCTCCTCCTAAAAATCTGGAAGAATTACAGATATTTTTAGGATTTGCAGGTTTTTACTGAAGGTTCATTAAAAACTATGCGCAAATTGTTGTTCCTATGACGGATCAACTTAAAGGCAAAGGAAAAGATTTTCATTGGGGATCCGCTCAACATCACAGTTTTGATACGCTCAAGGATGCATTAGCTACAGCTCCTATACTGACTATTGTAGATCCTTTGAAACCATTCGTTTTGGAAACAAATGCCAGTGATCGTGCTATTGGAGCAGTCCTGTTACAAGACGGACGGCCGATTGCATCTGAAAGTAAGAAGCTTGATGCAGCTCAGTAGAACTATTTTGCTTATGAATGTGAACTCTATGCAATAGTGTCTACCTTAAAGACAAGGTGGCATTATCTGTATGGTGCTCAGTTCGAGATTGTGTTTGACCATGAAAGCATCAAATGGTTTACACAACAAAGAGATTTGAAGGGTCAAAAAGCTACGTGGGCCAAGATCCTTTAGGAATATGACGCCAAGCTAAGGTATCGAAAAGGCTGATACAATGTAGTGGCAGACGCTCTAAGTAGAATACCAGAGATCAATTTGCTCTTGTTCACGGAACTTTGTAGTGAATTTTTAGATTCTCTCAAGGGAAAATATGAGCATGATGAATCATATTCCAAAGTGTGGAGCCATGTTCAAAAGAGGGATCCTTCTCACTCCAATGACGATAGTGTACAATTAACCTCCACACCTAGTTCTCCTTTATCAAGTGATGAACTACAGCGATGGAAGCATTTTACCATCGACAATGGGTACCTACTCCACAAGGGGAGAGTTTGTGTACCGACAGACACGGACATTCGACACCAAATTCTTTATGAATGTCATGATAGTCCAAGTGCAGGGCACCCGGGGATTAGAAAAACTTATGCTCTCGTACAACAATAGTTTTACTGGCTAGGTATACATGGCTTTGTTCAAGCTTATGTCTTGCACTGCCAAAAATGCCAAGTTAACAAGGCAGAGCGCCTGAAAGAAGGAGGACTCTTACATCCTTTGGAGATTCCCAATGGAAAATGGAAAAGTATCTCTGTGGATTTTATTGTAGGGTTACCAACCACTATACGAGGTCATGACTCAGTATGGGTGGTTGTAGACAGTTTGACTAAACTATGTAAGTTTATTCCAACCAAATCAACGGTTAAGATACAGAAACTAGCCAAGTTATTTGTGGACAATCTATACAAATTGTATGGTTTGCCAAGTAACATTGTTAGTGACCGTGATCCCAAGTTTAACAACCACTTTTGGAGAGCTGTATTTAAATGATTGGGTACACAACTAAACCTCAGTACAACTGATCATCCAAAAACGGATGGTCAAACGAAATGGGTTAACTAGGTGCTAGAGGATATGCTAAGAGCATACGTCAGCAAAAAACAGTCAGACTAGAAGAATACTTACCTATTCTCGAGTTTGCCTACAATAGTGCTAAGCATGTCACAACAAGTTTTAGTCCTTTCATGCTAATGTACGTGTTTCAACCTAGGTCACCAATTACGGTGGGATTGGCAACCAAAAACTCCAATAGGTTAAGGATTTTCTCCAAGACCATATGGATATGCTAAAACTTGCTCGCTAGAATGTCTAGCAAGCACAGGATCGGTATAAGAAATATGTTGATAAGAAACGTTGGCAAGTTACCTTCGAAGAAGGGCATGAAGTATTTTTATGTATGCGAGAATATTCAGAAAGTCTGAAAACTGGACCAATGCCTAAATTATCTCCCCGATATTGTGGGCCTTTCAAAATACTCAAAGGAGTAGGTGATCGTGCCTACAACTATTACTACCTTCACATTCTCGCATTCAGCCGATGTTTCATGTAAGCTGTCTACGAAAGCGGTTACATGGGGATGACAATGTCACTAACTAACAGCTTTTGGTTGATTACATTGAACCTCCTACCCTACCGCATGAACCTGAACGTGTTCTTGATTATCACGAGTTGCGTACACATCATCACGTTGTCGTGTTGTGACACGTACATATTGGGAACGCATCCTACAAGAGTTATCTTGTAATTTTTTAGATACATAATTATCTTTCCTATAATGTACATATGCATATTTAAGTATAATAAAAATCTTTCTATCTCATCCTATTATTTTTCTCAAGGGTAACCTATCCTTACTTTACCATCAGAAAATACTATGGGAAAAGCTCAATAGCTCCGCCTCTTTAACTTGGGGCAAAAAGCATTGATTCTTTATTTCTACTATCTCATTATCATCTCACACCCTAGCTAGATCCTATATCTAGGGTAAACTCCAATATATATATATTCTATGTATTTTTTATACTTTTCTTATATTTCTTTTTAAATAGCTACTAGGAGGGAATCAAATCCTAGTGGGACACTAGGTGGCATGATTTCAAAGATACACTTATTTTAATGCATTATTTCAAGCATGATTACAAAACTTTGTCAAGGAGAAATGTCATGCTTTCATATGGCATGAGGTGTCCTTTGGAATCAAATGAAAGTCTATGCTAAGGGGACCACATGAAGACTTTTGCTGCCAAAAATGGACCCTATTTTGATGAATTTTTTACACAAGGTTCCAATCCGAATTGGAAAACGACTTTAAAATGAAAATCGTAGCTAATGAGCTGAATTTTCTGCCCATATTTTTACTTTTTTATTTGGAGCTACGGTTGAGGAGATATGATCAAAATACTAGACCCCAATCTGCCCACATCATGCAGGGACAACTCATTTCCAACTTTTCCAATTCCTGTTTACACTGGCTCCTCTCTTCTTGTGTAAACCCTTGTGGATTCCCTTCACCTATAAAAGGGGACCTCTTCTTCCTTGAAAAGAACTCAAGCATTCAATCCATTGATGAGAGGAATTCTTGAGGGAGTGAGTAGTAATGCCTAATTGTACTTAGCCATTAACATAAGCCCAAGCCTACACTTTCTCCTAGAGGAAGACTAGCCATTCTTGTACGCTATCCTTGGAAGATATCCTCTAATCAAAGAAGGTGTTGTACTTGGCGTATCAATCAACGTTGAATTCTCCCCTCTTCTTCTCTCTCCATCAATAATGGTGCCGAAGTGTTTGTCAAGTAAGATGTGTTCTACATTGATGTTTTCTTGATTTATTGTTGTTTTCTTTTTCATCTCTAATCCAACAATATATATATATATATATATATATATTCTCATCTCCTTAACCAAACCTATCTGTCTCACTCTTAGTAATTCATCCTCTCTACAAATTTCAGGTTCTCTTTGCTACAGGTACATCTCTCCCCGCAGTATCCTTATTGCCTACGGGCAAGAATAGGGCTTGGGAGGGAAAATTCTCATCTCTTCACTTCTCTCATATCTACATTTCTCACAAACTATCCTCGATGAATAACCCACATGATGATCATTTCTATCGCTTTCACTCTGTACAATCTATTAGAATTAACGTATGGATTAGCCGTAAAATACACTTTCAACAACGTATAGTGTTTCTCTTTGGCCCAGAAAGGCTCAATGAAATAATTCTATCACCGGACCCCATTATACTACCTCTCATAGACTATAACTTTTCTTTTGACGTAAGCGTAGTTATCTTGCTATGAACCAAAAGGTTTTGTACACACAATTAACCCCAATCACTAGACAAAATATATATATTATGGTAAGCACAAAACTACAATTCCAAAGAACAATTCGTAGCCTATTTGGTCAGCCAAGATTGAATGCAATTAACTCATCTATTAACCCTTTCATACTACCCATGATACGATATGACCATAGCCTTGATGTTTTCATCTTTGTGTTGTTTATATATTATGGTAAGCACAAAACTACAACTTCCAAAGAACAATTCGTAGCCTCTTTGGTCAGCCAAGATTGAATGCAATAACTCATCTATTAAACCCTTTATACTACCCCTGATACGATATGACCATAGCCTTGATTTTTCATCTTTGTGTTGTTTTTGACATTCTCTTTTGTGTCTTTCTTTGTGGGTGTGAGCAAGAGAGAAAGAGTTGGTCTTCTTTGATTGCACTTCTTTCCAAACCCCAGTCTTCATGCATCTATGGTTTTAATTCCTTTCTTATAGTTTTTGTTGAGTTCTCTCACAAAACTCTCACAGCCATAAGCCCGGTGCTTTCCCGGCAAGACCGCTAATTTCTCGACATATTTTTGGTGAACCCGACGTGAACAAGCCGGGGTGAGAGTACATAAAGATGGCTAGAAAAGTGGAGCAACTATATGCTGAAATGAAAGATCTTGCAGACAGATGCAAATGGCTTGAAGAAGAAGACCGGATTCAAAAAGCGATTGAAAGCGTTATGCAATCCGTATATAATGAGCTTAATATATTCGAAGGCTATGATCCAGAAGGATATCTTGAGTGCTATGTGACAGAGATGAGGCTTCAAGCAATTCCAGAATCTCGGATGATTGCAGCATTTGTTGAACTTGTGAGTGATGATTTCAAGAACCAAGTTCAAGACTATGCAAATGTATATGCAAGCAACTAGGGTGAGTTTTTTACAGCTATAACACAGGTATGCTTGGAATATCAAGACCAAGAGATGGAGCAGAGTGGAAGTGGATGTGACCAGCTAGAGTTGGTGTCTCCTGTAAGCCATGCAAGTGTCAACACATCCATACAGGCTAATTTAGAAGCAGTAATAGATGCATATCTTTTGCAAGATGCAAATTTATTGTATGCAGATGAAGCAGACATAGTGGAAGCTATTTATGCACGTTTGGGTCTTGTAACCTTCGTATCTCAAGATAATGACTCTCATGATGCTATCCAAGCGCTTGAAATGGCTCAAAGCGACTTAGAGGATGATGCAAACTCGTCGGCTATGATAGATGATTTGGACGCTCCTTTTGATTCGTTTGAAGATGCACATGAGTGTATATACAAGGATGAGGATGCTATGGTTTTGACAGAGGATGTGAAGGGAAAACATGTGGAAGACGGCTATATTAGTGATGTGCTACAATCTACTTTTGAGTAGATCCAGGAACTTTTACCAAGTTTAGAAGAGCCGGATGCCTATGTTGAAGACATATACCAGGATGAAGAAGTCATTATCAATGCTTTCCTATGCGAGTTTGATGCATGTGGTACTACCCAAATGGGTATGCCTAGCTGCGAAAGTGCTAATTTAGAGGGGGTGACTGAAAATATCTTCCTTCGTGAGTATAGCTCTGCTAGTAGCATTGCGGATTGTGAAGTACCTCAACTAGACGAGGTGGAAGAAGAGGAGTGCATTGACAGAGTAATATGTATGTCTTGTATATATGGGGTAGCAGATGTGATTCAGATGACTCATGAAATTGTGTCTTATTTAGAGCTAGATGCAGCAAGCTTTCACAATTCCATGGTAGAGGAAGGAATGACAGATGTAGATTCTCTGCATGAGGATTGGGGTTCTGCAGATGAAGCTATGAATCTTCAAGATTCACAAATCAAAGATAGAAAAGTGTTTGGTTATGCTATACAGGTTGAAGTGACATAAGAGGATAGAGTAGAAGAGCAAGAAACCTCTTCGGATATGGTCTGTGATTGGGGTGATATTTCTTATCTGTGTGAAGATGCAAATAAAGATGCTTGCCATAAAGTGCCTACTATACAGGGTTCTAAGAAATTCGGTTGCCTGCAGGTATGCAAACAATATCTGAGGCATAAAAGGGATTTAGGTCTTGTGTCACAGGGTATAAATTGCAAGCAAGTTTGTGAGCATCTATCTGCTATGGATAGGAAGGGTATACATGGTGATTCCTTGAAGCAAGAAGAGGATGCTAGCTCTATGCTGACACCAGAGTCATGTAATGAAGAATGGTTCTCCCTAGATGAGTGGAGACATGATTCACTTGAAGATAAGTTAGCGATGAGTCAAAAAGGAAGAAGGGGTGAAGATATTTTGTCAGAGACTAACTCCAAGGAGGTTTTTGAGCAGTCGGTTACAAGTGACCGGGAGCATACCTACCAGGATGATTTGGAAAGGGAATTAGACTCCATATTTGAGAGGTATGCAAAGTTTTATGCTATAAAGCTGGAGAGGTATTTGGTAAAAGGTGAGAGAATTGATGAGAGGTTTACCATGCACATTTCTGAGGTTTCTCTCAATGTTGAGAAAGGCTATCTAGAGGATTCTTTTGAGAATGAAGATGCAGATTCAGACTTCTATGCGAAAGAGCTACATATGGATTTAGAGCTTGGTGAGAAGGTTAAAGTGCAGTTTCAAAAATATTTCAAGTATATTACCGGAAGCCTGGAAGTGTTTTTTGAAGAGGAGGATGAGGAACTTATGTCTCTACTTCATGAAGATTTTGCCCATAATGGAGATTTGTTACAAATGTTTTGGAGACAGATGTATATAACAATTCCTTCTGATCCGAGAGGAAATAAAAGATGCGGAGAATCTCAATGCTTAGTACAATACAAGTTTTTGAGTTACCCATATGATCTTGGAGGAGGTCATGGGATGACAGGGGATACAATTGCTTTCACAAGTTACCATGAGGTTGGCACATGCCGGAGGATGTGCAGGTTTAGAGGGGGTGGATGTCGTGTTGTGACACGTACATAGTGGGAACGCATCCTACAAGAGTTATCTTGTAATTTTTTAGATACATAATTATCTTTCCTATAATGTACATATGCATATTTAAGTATAATAATAAGCTTTCTATCTCATCCTATTATTTTTCTCAAGGGTAACCTATCCTTACTTTACCATCAGAAAATACTATGGGAAAAGCTCAATAGCTCCGTCTCTTTAACTTGGGGCAAAAAGCATTGATTCTTTATTTCTACTATCTCATTATCATCTCACACCCTAGCTAGATCCTATATTTAGGGTAAACTCCAATATATATATATATTCTATGTATTTTTTATACTTTTCTTATATTTCTTTTTAAATAGCTACTAGGAGGGAATCAAATCCTAGTGGGACACTAGGTGGCATGATTTCAAAGATACACTTATTTTAATGCATTATTTCAAGCATGATTACAAAACTTTGTCAAGGAGAAATGTCATGCTTTCATATGGCATGAGGTGTCCTTTGGAATCAAATGCAAGTCTATGCTAAGGGGACCACATGAAGACTTTTGCTGCCAGAAATGGACCCTATTTTGATGAATTTTTTACACAAGGTTCCAATCCGAATTGGAAAACAACTTTAAAATGAAAATCGTAGCTAATGAGCTGAATTTTCTGCCCAAATTTTTACTTTTTTATTTGGAGCTACGATTGAGGAGATATGATCAAAATACTAGACCCCAATCTGCCCACATCATGCAGGGACAGCTCATTTCCAACTTTTCCAATTCCTGTTCACCCTGGCTCCTCTCTTCTTGTGTAAACCCTTGGGGGTTCCCTTCACCTATAAAAGGGGACCTCTTCTTCCTTGAAAAGAACTCAAGCATTCAAGCCATTGATGAGAGGAATTCTTGAGGGAGTGAGTAGTAATGCCTAATTGTACTTAGCCATTAACATAAGCCCAAGCCTACACTTTCTCCTAGAGGAAGACTAGCCATTCTTGTACGCTATCCTTGGAAGATATCCTCTAATCAAAGAAGGTGTTATACTTGGCGTATCAATCAACGTTGAATTCTCCCCTCTTCTTCTCTCTCCATCAATAATGGTGCCGAAGTGTTTGTCAAGTAAGATATGTTCTACATTGATGTTTTCTTGATTTATTATTGTTTTCTTTTTCATCTCTAATCCAACATATATATATATATATATATATATATATATATATATATATATATATATATATATATATATATATATATATATATATATATATATATATATATATATATATATATATATATATATATATATATATAAATCTCATCTTCTTAACCAAACCTATCTCTCTCACTCTTAGTAATTCATCCTATCTACAAATTTCAGGTTCTCTTTGCTACAGGTACATCTCTCCCCGCAGTATCCTTATTGCCTACGAGCAAGAATAGGGCTTGGGAGGGAAAATTCTCATATCTTCACTTCTCTCATATCTACATTTCTCACATACTATCCTAGATGAATAACCCACAGGATGATCATTTCTCTAGCTTTCACTATGTATAATCTATTAGAATTAACGTATGGATTATCTGTAAAATACACTTTCAACAACGTATAGTGTTTCTCTTTGGCCCAAAAAGGCTCAATGAAATAATTCTATCACCGGACCCCATTATACTACCTCTCATAGACTATAACTTTTCTTTTGACGTAAGCGTAGTTATCTTGCTATGAACCAAGAGGTTTTGTACACACAATTAATCCCAATCACTAGACAAAATATATATATTATGGTAAGCACAAAACTACAATTCCAAAGAACAATTCGTAGCCTATTTGGTCACCAAGATTGAATGCTATTAACTCATCTATTAACCCTTTCATACTACCCATGATACGATATGACCATAGCCTTGATGTTTTCATCTTTGTGTTGTTTTGACATTCTCTTTTGTGTTCTTTCTTTGTGTGTGTGAGTGCAAGAGAGAAAGAGTGGGTCTTCTTTGATTGCACTTCTTTCCAAACCCTAGTCTTCATGGCATCTATGGTTTAATTCCTTCATATAGTTTTTTCTGAGTTCTCTCACAAACTCTCACAGCCATAAGCCTGGTGTTTTCTCGGCAAGACCGCTAATTTCTCGACAACGTATGACAACAAGCCTTAATCAAGTGGAAAGACCGACCTGAAGAAGGTGCCACTTGGTAAAACATTAGTGTTCTTAAGAAGAAGTTTCCCACTTTTGTTTTCGAGGACGAAAACTCTTTTTAAAGGGGGAGTAATGTCAGAACACCCGTAAGATAGGGCCGGGCTAGGCAGTGTGGAATGGGGAGTCCAACTAGAGAAAAGTGCGAAGGGCATGCCTATATAAAGGGTGGTTGGGTGGTGGACTCTCAGGCTCTAGTCACCCCTGTCTTACACTGTAGATGCAATAATTTAGAGCTATAGATGCAAAAATAATCTATGAATACTCTAATAGAATTCCCAAAGAATGCTTGAAACACCATGTTCATGAATCCTTGAAACATTGCTGGAGCATTTGTCAAACCAAACGGCATGACTCTAAAAGCATAACAACCCCAAGGGGTGATGAAGTTTGTTTTTAATTGATCCTCCAATGCAATACCAATGCTAAACATTTATGTGACTATATAGAATGTGACATCAAAGCTTAAGAAAAAACTCAAGCAAAGCAAGCGACAGCAGTAGCGGAAAAATATATTAATTTCCTAGCCATGGCAATACTATATGTTAAAACTTATAACCCTAAGAAAAAGCATGACAAGAAAAAAGAACTGTAGTAGTGAAATAAACAAGAGTCATTCATCCCAACCATAGAGATATTGGCCCAAGTTTATTCACCTCCTGAAACCCTTTCAAGAATGGACTCTACCCAAACAAATTGGCTTCTACCCCAACCAATTGACGTGAGGATAGACCATCCAAGAAAAAGCCAACTAAACGTGGAAAAGATCCATAACGGTATAATAAACAAGAGTCATCCATCCCAACCGTAGAGGTATTGGCCCAAGTTCATCCATCTCCTACCCCTCTTAAGAATGGACTCTACCCAAAGCCCGAACTCACCTTGTATAGGGATGTTTTCATAGCATTGTGTGATGTCAGCTATGTACATAGAGAAAATCTTCGGAGGGAAATTAAGATGAATTTGAGTTGAATTTTTCAGAACCCAGTACGGGTTAGTATTTACCACAAGATATTTGCGGATTGTATCTTGCTTTAGAGCACACAACAAATGGAAAGTCCGTTCTTGAAAACATTTGTTGAATAGTGGAGTTATACTTCCATCCGAAGTGTACTTGGTTTAACAAATTATGATGTCCAAAAAATTTGTCAAAAGTAGTAGCAAACACCTGAAATGGTGTGACAAAATCCAGAATTTTGTTTACAAATAGACAATGTACAAAAACCTTTGAAACTTGTTCATCCTTTGTAGTAGCAATAAGAAACCTCCCTGTAGGTCCTTTTTTGACTTGGAAAAACTACAAATCGGTGAGGTTTTGAGTTGGAAAGCCTCTTCCTCTACCTCTCTAAGTAAAAGATTTAGTCCTTCCTCCACTAGAATCTTGACTAGAGGAGGGATAAAGAAAAGAGGTGAAGGCACCTGGAAGGCTATCAGATAATCTGGCTACCTTGTTAGCGGGTGATGAAACAAAATTTTCATTATCAATAATAGGATGTAGTAGAGCATTAATTAGTTTCACTCCTTTGTATTGACCATAGTTGGCCAAAATGGGACTAGGATCACCACTTTGTAAAGATCCACCATAAAACCTTTGAAAAAAATGAAAGATATCTATATGCGAGGACAAGGTTTCTTGCTTGGCCTCCAAGGCATGAGCATAACAGAGGTAAGTGAAAAGAAACATCTTTATCCGAGAATAACTCTTCTAAGTGATTGAGGACAAACCATATAGCATGATCAAACCAAATTATACTAGACTCGCAAGGGTCTTTTGTAACATTGAATGGTCCAGTAACTTGTGTGTAGTGGAAAATAGCATGAACATAGTGAGCATTTCATTAGAATAACTTCCTAATGATAATAACAAGAGTGCTTGGGTGGAGAGAGAAACAAAAAGTATAACACCTTGTTAGATAGCATGAACAATACTTCAAAAAAGAGAGAAATTAAGCAATTGACAACAATTGAGGACCGGATTTTCATGCAGCCGGTCCCCCCTCCAAAACGCTTTGTATTATGGTTTCTCCCATCAAGAGAGACATTTTACAATACAGTTCTTTGTGTTACTTCAATACTAGCTAGTGCAATGAAGATGGAAACTTCAAGCACTAAGCAAAACACTTATTAAACACAACATCAATTATGTCACGGTCTCAAACCCAAGAGCTCACACACCTTCAAAGATGGTGAGAGCTAGCGGGGTATGAGAGTAGATTGAGAGGAAGAAGTAGTAGTCTTACAAGAAAGATGTACATCTCCTCACATAATTACTCATATTAGCATAGCTTAGCTTAATAATTAGCATGGTAGAGGAGATGAGCATGCATTGAAGCTTGGCTATTGGTTGGATTTGCATCACAAAGCCATGAGTTGTTGGTGTAAGCCTCCCTTCTCACAAGCTTGAAGTAGGTGATAAGCTTTCCATTAAAGCTTGATAAGAGAGAGAGAGATATTCTTCTTACTCTACACATAAACTGTATCATGTGTAAGTGAATAATCCCTTTGAAAAATCAGCCCCCTCTCTCTCTCTTGGTTGACCCCCCTTGCTATTTGCTCATGCTCTCTCCCTATTGGACCTTCCAAGGCTCAGCCAATGGAAATTAAGAAGAATAAGTGGTAGCCTTTTGACATGTGTCCCCCTTTCCCTTTTTGTGAGAGATTTTGCTAATTAATTAATGCATCTAAACTCTCATTGGACCCCTTTGTCTCCTAGCCAATAGTCAGGCAAGCCATTGGGCTGTTGAATGCTCATCGGACCCCTAGGGAGACTGTCCAATATTCTTCTAGAGAGCTTAATTCTTATTGGTTCTTTTATTAAGTGTTTTTAAATTAATTAAACTAGACTTACTCTAGCCTAATTCTCATTGGTCCACCTCCAGGGCCATCCAATAGGATTTGAGTACACCTTGTGGGCATCTGGGCTAGGGAGCTGACATGTGTCTCTCTTTCCTCGTGTACAAAGGAAGCTTGTGTGTGTGTGTGTGTGTGAGTTTATCTCTCATCCCCTACTTCTTGGGCTCGCCGCCTCCTATGTAGGGACTTGTCAAGACTTTTTTACACACCACAAAGCATCGAGATTTCCTAATCTTTGACCTTCGGACACAACCTTTGAATTTTGGAACCTTAGCATTTTGGAAGTCTTAATGGGCTGAACCTTAGGGTCTTTTAAGCACATTTTTGCACATTGATGTTTTGTAGATGGCCCCCCCTTTGGATCCCTATTTTCCCTCCTTTGGATCCCTTCTATGGCCGGTCTGCAAGCTTAACCAATATTCTAGCTTTTTCTCCCCTGGCACTTCCCCATATTAAATGATCAGTGTAACATGAGAAAATCATTTAGGAGAATTAGATATTGATTATTATGACATTACCTCTCTCTTGAAATCATAGTCGTCCTCGACTATGGGGTAGAGAAGATAAATCATATTCATTAGTCCTTTTTCTAGCGGGTAGAGGATCCCTATGTTACCCTACGACATCGTTCCAGAATGGATGACTAGTCCATTTCACTACAACAAAAAAGGGGGCCTTCGATGCAGGTTTCGATGCATCCCGTCGAAAAAACCGTCGATATACGCGTCCCTACAAAAACGTCGCTATATGCGTCGATATACACGTCGAAAGGTAATATTATTGACGCATATTTCGATGGGCTTAGCGACGACCATAACATAATTTTTTTTCTTGGGCAGAGGACAGGCAGCCTGGCCTGTGCCCAGTGAAAAGATGGACAAAGCCACAGCCAGACTGCCTATCCTCTGCCCAGGAAAGCGAGCAGCACCAAAATCAACCATGCTCCCGCAGAAATTTTGGTAGAGTTCCCTTCGTTTTTACATAAACTTTAAAAAAAAACCATATCATGTATACGTCTCCTACATGCTATCCATGTAGGATCTCACATGAGATTTAAGGCCAATGAATGAAATGAAATAAACTTTGTGCAAAACAATAACCGTACCAACTTAAAACCATAACCATAATGAACTTAATGTGTGCAAAACCATAACCAAATTAAAACCATAACCGGCCATAACCACTTTGATCAAAACCATAATGCAGATAACCATAAACATAAACAAAATAATAACCATAAGCATAACCAGAAAGTTTAACATAACCATAAACAAAACAAGAACCATAACCATGTCTATACAAGAATAGGAGAAATAACCATGTCTATAGAATGACAATGACAATAACCATAACCATAAGGAAAACAATAACTGTCTGAACAATAACCATAACCATATATGTCTATACAAAAAAGAGACATAGAAGCGTGTCTGTGTCTCACAAAGCATATATATGAAATCCTTTGATGACTAGGCATCACAACCTGCACATAGGACAAGTCACAAAATTAGTATTGATATTACTTCACATATACTTATTTAATTAAATGAACTCACACATATTAACGTCTCACCTCAATTGATCAGCGAGACTCTAAGGCCTCCCAGTCTACAGGGTCTCCTGAAGCATCAAGATCATTCAATACTTCATAAATAACTCTGCGATATCCACCTGTCTCCTTCTTGCGTGTCGGGGCTCGATGCATTGTAAGATTTTGCGTTTATGCAAAAATCAAAGTAATAAGAATACATGATTCATCACGTTTAAAAAAACGCCATAGCTAGGATTGGATTGGAAACTCACAAACTCATAGTGAAAGGTGTTGAAGCCTCCGTTGCCAAGATGAGATGTCCCCCTGGTCATCTGTCGTATCTGTGCGGCCTGACGCTACTGTCTGAACCGCGTGTCCGCTGTTTGCTCATCCTCCCTGATCTGCTGCCACGTCTCGTGTGGGATGCTAGAAGGCTTCGATGAGATGGTCCTAAAAGCCTGCCGAGCTGCATCTCGTCGATGTTTCATGGTGTCCCGTGCATCACCCTTGATCCACCTCCTCAGAACAGCCTTTGAACCCGGAGATGGCTGATACTCTCTCATGATGGTCTCCACTATATAACTGACTTTGTCCTCATCCTAGTCAGGCCAAGGCGTCAGAATGCTGGTTGAAAACTGCAGCTCCGCGAGTTGGCGAATCCGTTGTCTCATCTCAGTCCCGACTTTATCCATGTCAGCAGAACCATCTGCCCATACAGTATAGAGCTTGGAGGCACTAGGATCGTGTGCCCCCCAAGGTGTCCGAGGTGTGCCAAGAGGTGTGCCTGGGTAGGACTAGGGTCGTGAGTGAGGAGGGGTCAAAGCATCTGTGGACCCTCCTCCACAACAACCACCACCTCCACCTGACGATCGCCGAGATTCGCGAGTGAGCCTGTGATGCAGAGATGAGGACGTACCCACCTCTGCCGGACCCCTAGGTGTCGAAGCAGCTGTGATGGGAGACCTCATAGACGTCGTACTCGTAGGCATCCCCTCCCCCCATAGGCGTCCCCCCCATAGGTGTTCCCCCCATAGGCGTCGGACCCTCGGGTGTAAAGCCAGGAGGCGTAGTACCCATGCCTCTGGCTACCCAGTACTGAGAAGCCTCTGCCATCTAACTGGGCGTCATCAGTGTGACGAAGCCCATAAATGCATCTGCACTCATAGAAGCGAGATCTGGAAACTGGTCTGCCATACTAAAGTCCTGCACAAAGAAAGTAAAATAAAGCGTCATAACACCTTTATCTAAATTAACTTTAAGCTTAATTTTAAATCAACGTCTTCACACAAACACTTACAGAACTAGGCCTCGACGAGTGAGGAATCATAGATAAGATCTTGCACCGTATCATCGTCTATCTCTAATTGCAGACATAACTCTGCCCCAACTCGTTCTGGAAGATTGTCTTCATCCATTGCATCTTCATTTACAAGTGTCAATCCTGCCTCGTCTGCGTCATCCCTCGTATATCTGTCAGCTTCCTCCGCCATACCTTCGTCCATCTCATCTAATGTCACAGTAGTATGGATGTCTTCTGACCAACTTTTCTCCAGGAGCTCTTGCCCTTCAAATACTTTTTTATTTCTTGGAGAAACCTGAACCACAAACCACCATTGTTGCTCACGAGGGTCCGGTACAAAGACCACTTGCTCGCAATGTTCGCAGAGAGCAAATGTGTCCCTCGCATCTGTCCAAACCTTTGTAGAATCTATTTGCACAAGCTTGTTTCCATCTCTGCGTACCATTGCATTGCGACCAGAAGTAATCACCTTGAACCACGTCACATCCAACAAAAACATCTCAAACCGCCTGAAGATGACTTTCAGGATATCTTACACCAGACCACAGTAATCCAGGTTGCTAGTGCTCTCATTCGTGTCTCTGGCACTGGCCCTGCTCTTTTGCATGAAACTAACCATTATCCCACTGTCAAACGTGTTTCTTCTGTTGTCAATTTGTTGTGTTCTGAAATGCTTTCCATGCGACCACAATGCCATGTATGTATGATACTTCCAATCACATCCAATAGCCAGCTCTTCCTCTTCTAGAGATATGGGTTCTCCGATCTGTCGAGCTGCACTCATTGTCTTGTCCAACCATGCCATTGTAGGGAATTCAAGTAGAGGAGCGAGATAGTCTGCCAAGGGTAAGCCTCTAGTTATTCGGCTTCGCCTAAAATCGTGTCGCTCCCTATTGCGTCTCTCTTTCTCTTCTTCGTACCTTTCAAGCCATTCTTGCATCGGCTCTGAATTTAGTATACAAAACTTCATGATCTTTTCTCGCATGGCGTCGTTCATTTTCTTTGGCACCCCTTGCCCTTGCGGCTCCTCTCCTACCAGTCTTGCATCCTCCTCATCGCTCCACAGTCGAGGCATTTTTGGGTCAAAAACGGATAGAAATTCGGTCGTCAAGACAAGAGACTCTTGAACCAGCCATCCTTCTGCCATGCTCCCCTCTGGACGCGCTTTTTGGCGAACAAAACCCTTAAGTGTTTTCATGAACCGCTCTAGAAACAACATCCAACGGCTGTGGACTGTACCTGCCACTGCAACTTCATCTACTACATGGACGAGCAAGTGCATTTGGATAGTTAGGTAGCTCGTAGATACTTCTCAATCATGCAAACTGCCTCAATGGAGTTAGCCCTTGCGACTACAATAGACTCCTCCCGTATCTATGAGTACAGATGTAGCTCTGAAATCTTGTATATGCAGGTCCGCACTTCCTCCGTTAAACACCCCTTGATCACAATTTGAATAATGAATTGCAAGAACTTATGCCAGTCGTGTGATTTCAGTCCTGACAGTTGATCGTCACGGGTGAATGCTATCTTGAGACATCGCATATATCCTGTTGGCATCCTGAACTCTGAAATCACCCTTTTAACTTGTCGCTCTTCGCTTTTTAGCAATACCCATGGCGCTCTTGGAAGTTTTGTTTGGCTAGCTGCATTGGTGAAAGTCCATAGCTCTGGCATCTTTCCAACGGACTGCAAATCATCTCGTGAAGCTCGATTTTCTTTCATTCCCATGATTGTCTTCCAGAGGAGCTCTCCCACATTCTTCAATATATGCATTGGATCCATCAAATGTTTAATTAGTAGATCACCCCAGTACAACAACGTATGGAGAATGGACAAACGTTTCTTTCCTGGAACAGGTTGCTGCTCATGTTGCTCCCATCGGCGACGCCACTCTTGTACATGCATAGGACGACATTCGACACGACCAAGCTAACCTTCGTGCAAGTGATGGCCATCTGGAAGATAATGGTGGTGGCATTGATAATTGTCTTTCGAAGAGAGGCAGAATAGCACACATCCAAAGACTACCCGCAAATTGGACATGCATTGTATCCCAAAGTTGTTAGCCCTGCATATATTAAAGCATGGATCAGGCCAAGGCAAAGTGCTTGCGAATAGCGAGAATTTTGTAAATCAAGAACCATTACTAGAAGCTTCTCCATATCCTGGCCAATCATGCATAGTCCACATAAGAAGTCCATGTATCCTTGCATGCTATTGTCCTATTGGTTCAACCGCATCTGCTATGTCGATCCCATGCCATAACTCCTGGAGCTCGTCAACTAGTGGAGCTAGATAAACATCCATGTTTTTTTCCTTGAACTTACCAGGTACAATCAAGATTAATATCAAATGACCCTTCTTGATGGCAAGCCATGGCGGGAGGTTGTAATTGATAAGGCACACAGGCCAAGTGTTCCATGACGAGCTTCTCAAGGCAAACGGATTGACTCTATCCATTTCCATGCCCAAACGCAAATTGCGTGGTTCACTCTTAAAATGTGTCCAGGTATCTTCAATGTGTCTCCAAGCCTTTGAATCAGCGGGAACCCGAAATGTTGCATCAGTGGATCTATTCATAGAATGCCACCGCATCAACTTTGCAATGAAACCACAACGAAACATGCTTTTTATCCTAGGAATAATAGGGAAATGCCGCAACACTTTAGCTGGCACTGTCTCGCCAACTGCATCTTGTTTGTAGCGCATTGCTCCACAATTAGGAGATGACAGACAATCTGCGAATTCATTGAAAAAAAGAATGCAATCATTTGGACATACATGAATCTTGTTGTAGTCCAAGCCAACTGAGGTCAATAGTTGCTTTGCGTCTGGCCTGGAGGGGGGCAGTTCATTGCCAGCCGGGAGAAGTTGGTCCCGCAACAACCTGTTTAAGCCACATTAAATTAAAAATCTCTCCAAGCACATCACCGTTGCAATCGGAAAATCTCTTTTGTAAATTACGTACCTAAACAAAGTAGTGACGCTTGCATCTGACCACCCGTACACTGACTAAAGATTCAAAAACGCCAGACAAGTACGAAGCACATATATTTTGGTGCCTTTATAGATTGGTTGACGTGCCAACTTCCTCAACATGTCTTCAGGAGATAGGCGCACGGCTTCTGGTGCTGCTTCGTTAGTTCTCCTCGCTTGTCTGGAAGAAGGCATCTAGCATCTCCTCCATGCCATCGGTCGGACCTTCATGCATAATCCTTTCTCTCTCTCTCTCTCTCTCTCTCTCTCTCTCTCTCTCTCTCTCTCTCTCTCTCTCTCTCTCTCTCAGATGTAGGTGCTATGTCGCAAAAATCAATGCCCGTTCCGTAGGAGTCGTATCGTAGATTTTGTACGGTTTCTCTAGCAAACTCTCCGTACTTGTGCACATGCTCATTACATATCCTACGCTTGCGCAGGATTTGATACTTGCAAAGCGTGCACGAGCATGCAATCTTTTTCTCTATGTTAGTTGATGACGTTGCCATCTACAATGATTATGAATGTTGTTTTAATATATATACTCCTCACAATGTAAACTACCTTGCATTCTCTAGTCTTGCCCAATCTCCGTACACCTCGGTCCAGAGGTGTACGGAGATCAGGACCACCAGATCAAAATCTCGTCTTTATTGATCAAATCCTATATGGGTAGACACATACGTGCACTCCCAGGTGTACATGGCAATGCATGGAGCGGGAAAAACCCCTTTGCCTCTTTTAGTTCCATAGTTTCTTCTAGAGGGAGAGAGAGAGAGAGATAGAGAGAGTTTCTGTACTTTTCACACAATTGGTCAGCCAACCTAACTCTTTATCTCTCTCTTTCTCTATCTACTATCTATCTCTCTCTCTACCTCTGTAGCTATCTCTAGTTAATTCTCTCTCTCTCTGTCTCTCTCTCTCTCTCTCTCTCTCTCTCTATATATATATATATATATATATATATCACTCTCTATCTCTGTATTTCTCTCTCTCTCTGGCTACGTACCCTATCTCTCATTCTTTCTCTCTCGATCTCGCTCTCGCTATCTCTCTTTCTCTCTCTATTTCCCTATCTCTCTCTCTCTCTCTCTCTCTCTCTATATATATATATATATATATATATATATATATATATATATATATATATATATATATATATCACTCTCTTTCTCTCTCTCTCTCTCTCTCTCTCTATTCCCTATCTCTTTCTCTCTCTCTCTCTTTCTCTCTCTCTCTCTCTCTCTCTCTCTCTCTCTCTCTCTCTCTCTCTCTCTCTCTCTCTCTCTCTCTCTCTCTCTCTCTCTACTTCCCTATCTCTCTACTCATCAAACGAGCGACTGAGCTAGGGAGATCCAGACGCCCACGATTGTGGAGGCCAGACTACACAACATTGACAGAGGCTGCATCAGAGGATCCAGGTCACTTTGGCTCAACATGCACAATGCCCGGTCAGGCTACTCACCATGGAGGAGATTGATCAGGTCTGCCAGCAAGACAGATGCTGGATCTCCTATGATCTACCTATCCCAGCTAGCTGTTTTAGCTGCTTAGTCCACACCCAATAGTTTAGGATTCCATAATATTTTATTTTGTCATTTTGTTATCTTGTTACTCTAACTTTGTATCAGATCCACCACATTGTAACTTTTTGGTCTCATAGGTCACTTTGGCCTTTTGAAGACGTTAATATAACATTTCATTTCATTTCTCTCTTTAATTTCTCTTTCTTTAATTTTAATTTCCTACGCATACATTAATTCTCTCTCTCTCTCTCTCTCTCTCTTTAATTTCCTACACGCACATACACTTCTCTCTCTCTCTAGCTTTTTAATTTCTTATTTACACACACACACACACACATTTCTCTCTCTTTGATTTTCTACACACACACACACACACATTTCTCTCTCTCTCTAGCTTTTTAATTTCTTATTTACACACACACACACACACATTTCTCTCTTTCTCTCTTTGATTTTCTACACACACACACACACATTTCTCTCTCTCTCTCTCTTTAGTTTCTTACACACACACACACACACGTTTCTCTCTCTCTCTCTCTTTGATTACCTACACACACACACACACACATTTCTCTCTCTCTCTCTCTCTCTCTCTCTCTCTCTCTCTCTCTCTCTCTCTCTCCTACACACACACTTCTCTCCCTCTCTCTCTCTCTCTCTCTCTCTCTCTCTCTCTCTTTCCTACACACACACACACACGGCTCTCTCTCTCTCTCTTTCCTACACACACACACACCGCTCTCTCTCTATCTCTTTCCTACACACACACACACAATGTAAAGAGAGAGAGAGAGGGGGGGGGGGGGGGGGGGGGGGGGGTAGAGTTTCATAATACCTGCATAGCACGTTTTGGCCAAGATCTGAGCGCGCGCGTTGAAGGCGAAAATGGCCCCTGCGCGTGGGTTTCCCTTTTTCCCCCCGACTTTTTTGCGTCGAAATGTGCGTTGATATACTCGTGGTAATGCCCGTCGATATATGCGTGGAAAAGCATGTCTTGCATGCGTATTTCCACGCGCATATCAATGGCTATTCCGACACATATATCAACGGGATGAAAGTACATGGATATCCGCGTGGAAAGGTACGGCGGTCGATATATACTGCGTCGATATCTTGATGTTATGTTGTAGTGTTTGGTGCTTGAGAGCCTAAGCTGCCGGAAGCATGTCTACACATTAGTTCTATCAATCTTCCATAGTAGAGTGACAAGCTCTACTTGGTATTCGGGAGACGTCGCCTCCGCAAACTTGATCTAAGCATGCATACTACTTCATTTTTGTACACAAAAAAAGAAAAAGAGAGTCTTATACTTGGGGTTTCACTATGTGTAAAACTACCATATCACATGCATTCAAGACATGTTTATAAAACCCCTTATCTGTGAATTTTGTTCAGACTATAATGTACCCTTTTCTCTTAAAATCTGTGAGTTTTTTTTCAAATTTGAAAGAATAATGCCCTTTTATATATATATTTCTGTAAGTTTCAAGAGCTTTAAATACCTTTCTATTGAACTCACGTGATAGGTTACATTTCTATCAGGTGACCTCCCCGGGGTCTTATAAGACAAAGAACTTTGTTCATTTTTAACATTTGTACATTTGCTTACTCTTGGGAAGCATTGTAATCATTGACAAGGTTTAGGCTATCCTTTAATTGTATGCCTTTCATCCATCTAGCATCTTCAAAAGGATAATTCTTAAACTTAATAAGATATCGTCGGATAGTCTTACCACCTCTTAGTACCTTGTCTTCATTTTGGAGGATGGACTCAGGCTGTAGCACCTCTTCTTGGTCCTCAATCTCCAGTGGGTCTTCAATAGTAGGTTCTTGAGGTGGCTCTTCTTTGTAAGGCTTTAATAGACTCACATGAAAAGCATTGTGTATGAGCCAATGGCTAGGCAACTTGAGTTGATAGGCCATCTCATTGATTGGCCTAAGAATCTGGAAGGGACCATAGTACCTTTTTGCTAACTTAACATAGTACTTTTGGTGTCCCATAGTATTCTTGCCCGTCGTGTGCCTTAATCGAGCCTTGGGAAATTTGAGTAAGACCCAATCATTTTCTTAAAGGCTTGGGCTCTTTTGTGCTTGTCAGCAAGAGCCTTTTGCCTTTGCTGTGAGATAGAGATAGCATCCTTAATCTTTTGGAAAGATTCTTGTAGGTCTCGGCTATACTCATCTGCAGGGAAGATCTTCCCGTGTACCTTAAGTAGTAGGGGACTTTTTTATCTTCCCTCAATTACCTCAAAAGGTGCTTTTCCCATTGAAGTATGTACAATGTTATTGTAGGCGTACTCCACTAAGGGTAAGTACTTCTCCCATTGGGATCTTTGATCTACTTCCCCTACATAGGCTTTTAGTAGATCGAGAATTGTTAGGTTAGCTATTTCACTTTGGCCATCCGTTTGCGGGTGATAGGCCGAAGATAAATTTAGCCTTGTTCCTAAATTCTCAAAGAGACCCTTCCAGAAATTACTGGTCATTCTAGGATCTCTATCCGACACTATAGACATTGGCAAGCCATGGTACATGAGGATTTGTGAAATGAAGAGGGTTTCCATTTAATGGGATTTGAAAGTCTTTTCGACATGTATAAAATGAGCTTATTTACTGAACCTGTATACTATCATCCATATTCCCATATTCCCATGGATAGACTTAGGCAATCCAAAGATAAAATCCATGGATATGCTCTCCCGTGGTGAATTAGGTATTGGCAAAGGTTGAAGCAATCCAGGTTGCTTCCCTCTATCAAACTTCCTCTTTTGGCATACCACACATTTAGAAACATACTCTTGTATGTTTTCTTTCATGGTAGGCCAATAGAAATATGTTTCAATGCCCTTTAGGGTAGACTAAATCCCTCTATGCCCCGCATAAGGAGAAGCATGAGATTCATACATTACTTTCTCACGGAGTGAGTTAGTAGCGCATAGTTTATTGCCATAGAGAAGATAACCATCTTGTAAAGTAAATGCTTCCTCTTTCTTCCCTAGTGCAAGGGTTGAATCACATCTCTAAATTTGGGATCGATAGCATACTCATCTATCATAGAATATAGATCATTGTGAGTTGCTATGGAAACCACATTCACTCTCGGCCATCTTGAGAGTGCATTGGCTACTTGATTATGCTTGCCAACAATGTGAGCAATATGAAAATGAAATTGCAAAAGGAATTTTTTCCACCTCATTTGTTTGTCGGAGAGCTTGGTTTGCGTGATGAAGTACTTAAGACTTTGGTGATCCGTTCACAGAATGAAAGGAGTCCCAATAAATAGTGCTTCCATGAGTCTAAGCATGTAGAACTGCGAGGAGTTCCTTTTCATATATGCCTGGAGCTTGCTCAACAGGGTCGAGCCAAATTTCATAGCCTATGGCGTGCCCTTCTTGGAGAAAAACAGCTCCAAGGCAATCACCACAAGCATCACATTGGACCTCAAATGGATTTGAGAGATCCAATAGTGTAAGCACAGCTTGAGAGATAAGCTTTTCAAAAGCATTGTTCTCCTTGGTACACCATGTATACCTAAATTTTTCTTTGTTAGGTCATGTAATGGTCTATAGTATGCACACATACCTATAAAGCTTCTTAGTTCATGAAGATTCCTTGGTTTAGGTCATCCTTTTATTATCTCTAATTTTGATGGAACCATTTGGATGCCATCTTGAGAGATAATGTGACCTAAATATTGAATCTCTTTTAAGAAAAGTTCACTTTTCTTTCGATTAACATAAAATTTATTCTCTCTTAAAACTTGAAATATTACCTCAAGGTGTTGCGTTGTGTTCGTCTAATGAATTAGAGTAGATGATGATATCATCAAAGAATACTCCAGTAAAGGTTTGGTGAGGCTTGAATAAATTCTCCATCAAGCAATTGAATGTAGCTGGTGCATTGGTCAAGCCAAAAGGCATGACAATGTATTCGTAAAGACCGAACATTGTGCAAAATGCAGTCTTTACAATGTCTTGATCAACTATCCTTATTTGATGATAGCCACTTTTTATGTCAATCCTACTGAAGTAGGTGGACCCTTGTAGCTCATCAAATAGGTCTTCTACCCGTGGAACGGGAAACCTATTCTTGATAGTGATCCTATTTAGTGCTCTATAGTCGACACACATACGATATGTGTCGTCTTTCTTTTGAACTAGTAGCACAAGAGAACAAAATGGAGATGAGCTAGGCCTAACCATACCCTTCTCAACTAACTCATGCACTTGCCGCATAATCTCCTCTTGTTGAGCTTGAGAAACTCTATAAGGAGGTTTGTTAGGCGGTGAACCTCCTAGAAGAAGTTCAATTTCATGGTCATCATTTCCTCGTTTAGGAGGTAGATCACAAGGAATGTCTTAATCTTGAAACCCCTTGAGAAAATTGGATAACTCTAATTCATTTTAATTGTGTATATCTTCTTTTGCTAAAACACTACGCTCATTTTGAGAGTCTTTAACAAAAAACATGTACATGGAGATAGAGCTCATTATTGACTTATTGAAAGCTTGCGTATGTACAATGGGTATGGTGTTACCCATTTACTTGGCATCTATGTACATATCTTTTTCCCTGAACTTAAAGGAGATTCTGCTTTCAGGGAATTTAACATTGGCAGCCATGTGATCAAACCTCCTCATGCTTGGGAGGAGAGATAAAGAAGTCCTTGTTGTCCACATAGCTTTGGGCATGGAGCCTCAATTTCCCGATTAAGGGAGTGACTAAAGCTTCTTGCCCCTTGAAAGCACCATCTGCGGGTAGGACATCTCCCATCTCGTAAGCTTGTATGCCTAGCTTGGTGGACAAATCTGTAGATATGAAATTGTGAGTAAAACCAAGGTCAAAGAGAATAAAAGCATCATGTTCTCTTACCTTTCCCCAAGAATGGCATAGAGGAGATCCTTTGTGGTGAGTTTCCTCCTCTTGAATTTCGACCAAGGTAGCTCTAGGAGGCTCATGGCAGGTGTTCTTTTGGGGACAAGCGCAATACACATGCCCTTGCGCGCCGCAATTGAAACAACGGTTATCCTTGCGATAACGCTCAAGCTCTTCGAGAGAGAGTTTATTTTTGCCTTTGTAAACTCCCTTCTCTTTAGCTTTGTTGGAATTGCCCTTAGGAGACTTTTGGACATTGTCCCTCCCCTTAGGCTCATTGGATTGTGGGCTTAAAATTACTTTTAGCCACCATAGTATGGTGTATAACTACCGATATGGTGCGTGGCCTTTGGGAGTAGACATACTCTGCCATTTTTGAGTTAATCCTACACAAAATTTTTTCTTTTTCTCTACAAAATCCAACTTTTTGAAGACAGTGGCTTTGAGTTGTAAGTCCTAAAACTTGTCTACATATTTTTGAATGGATTTGTAGGGAGAGAGCTTCAAGATTCGCCATTCGGTCAGTACTTTGTCTTTGGCATCGGTGGCCAAAAATTGCTTTATAATGGAAGCTCTTAAAGCTTTCCATGTTTGTGGAGCTTCACCATTGGCCCGTAGGCTAGACCACCATTGTCTGGCAGACTTTTGAAAGTGCATAGCTACATGGCATAGCTTAGAGGACTCCACGAAGCCCTCATCTCCAAACGCCGCATCAAACTGTTGGATAAAGGACAAGACTTTGTCCTTAGCACCAAAGGCCATCGTAGGTAAGGAAAGAGATGCTCTTACCTCCCTCTTTGAACTTCTTGAGCTTGGACGACCTCTTCCATGCGGCATAGGATTTCCTATGGCCTCTTCTTTTTGATGGTTCAAAGGTTGCACCATCACTTTCTTCAGAAGGTGAAGAATTTAAGGAAGATGGAGAAGAGGGTGACCTCTTTTCTCCTTTTTATTGCCTTGATCTTCTTTGTCTTCACCATCACTTTCATGAGAGGAAGAGGATGAAGAAGATGGAGAAGAGGGTGTCCTCTTTCTCGCCTTTTTCTTCTCTTGCTTTTTTTCATCCCTCTTTGAAGTAGGGTGTGGAGAAGTATGTGATGGTCTTCTCCATTTTGAAGGTGATGGAGAGCGTTTAGCCCACCATCTTCGTGGAGCCATCTCCGCCGAGGTTGCAGGAGACTCACTTACTTCTCGTTCCTTCGATGGAGACTCTTGAATTCTCTTTTGAGAAGGAGATGCGTCATCAAGGAGCAAATTTCTGAGCCCTTCATATGGATCCTCTTCTTCTTTCCAAATCGGAGAGAGGCCTCTTTTGGAAGTCGCGCAAGGAGGCTTCCTAGGTGCTCCCTCATCATGGTGGGGAGCTTGGATAATCCCATGAGCACGGAGCTACCATTGCGCTTCACTTTGGAGGGATGGATTGCCCATGGCTTGTTGAAGCCTAGAAACAAGATAGTTAACAAGCATCGGGGCATCATTAGTAGCCTACACATTAGCAAAATCAAAGTTATCAACATTAATCTCACTCTCTTTACTATTGTCAGCCATTTTAACAACTTCTAGGTGTAAATTTTTTAGGTGTACTTTGGAACTTCAAGCCCTAGTTGCTACTCCTCTTTACCCCTTTAGAAATAGCACTCGAGCTACTGTACCCGTGTCTTGAATACCATTAATTGTAAGGAATAGAAGAGAGGGTCTTCAACACCAAAACAACATCGGCTCCTATCAAGCTTCTAATAGCTCAACAGTGGTTAAGCCGTAGGCAAGCCCCATAGGACTCCACTATTAAGACCATAGCTCTCGACGGTGATGCCCCACTAGCTGCACAAAGGCAGGCGCATTGCAAGGCTAAAAAATCCCTATTCTACTTACTCACATGAAACTAATAACCAACCATTTATAACTAGCTTAAGGACCTCCCTTCTTGAGCAAGAAAAGAAAAACCTTGTGGTCTGATACCAATCCAAAATTTAATGGTCTAGTAACTTGTGTGTAGCGGAAAATAGCATGAACATAGTGAGCATTTTATTAGAATAGCTTCCTAATGAGAATAACCAGAGTGCTTGGGTAGAGAGAGCAACCAAAAGTATAACACCTAGTTAGATAGCATGAAAAATACTTCAAAAGAGAGAGAAATTAAGCAATTGAAAACAGTTGAGGACCCGATTTGGAGTCGGTCCCCCCTCCAAAAGGCTTTGCATTATGGTTTCTCCCATCAAGAGAGACAGTTTATAATACAATCCTTTGTGTTCCTTCAATACTACCTAGTTCAATGGGGATAATAACTTCAAGCACTAAGCAAAACACTTATCAAACACAACATCAATTCCCTCACGGTCTTAGACCCAAGACCTCACACACCTTCGAAGATGGTGAGAGCTACCGGGGTATGAGAGTAGATTGAGAGGAAGAAGGAGTACTCTTACAAGAAAGATGTACATCTCCTCACATATTCACTCATATTAGCATAGCTTAGCTTAGTAATTAGAATGGTAGAGGAGATGAGCATGCATTGAAGCTTGGCTATTGGTTGGATTTGCATCAGAAAGTCAAGAGTTGTTGTTGTAGGCCTCCCTTCTCACAAGCTTGAAGTAGGTGATAAGATCTCCATTAAAGCTTGAGAAGAGAGAGAGAGTCTTCTTACTCTACACATATTTTTTGAGTGTGTAAGTGAATAATCCCTTTGAAAAATCAGCCCCCTCTCTCTCTTGGTCGACCCCCCTTGCTATTTTCACATGCTCTCTCCCTATTGGAGCTTCCCACGCTCAGTCAATGGAAATTAAGCAGCATAAGTGGTAGCCTTATGACATGTGTCCCCCTTTCCCTTTTGTGAAAGATTTTGCTAATTAATTAATGCAAATAAACTCTCATTGGACCCTTTTTCTCCTGGCCAATAGGAATCAAGCAAGCCATCAAGGGCTGCTGGACCCCTAGGGAGACTATCCAATAGTCTTCTAGAGAGCTTAATTCTTATTGGTTCTTTTATTAAGTGTTGTTTTATTAAATTTATTAAATTAAGAGTGAGGCCTTCTTTGGATTTTAGAGCATGCCTTTCTGGAATCTTTATTCTAGAAAATGGTCTTTCTTTGTTGGGTCTCTAGGACCAAACAATTGCATCTACAATTTCCCACACTTGTGGGTCCTTATAGTTGACAGCCCAATAACCCTTCCAACAAGTATTGTAAGCTTGAGTATCTGTCATTGCACTTTTTCTCGCGCAAGGTGCCCAATATTGAATCAAGGGTTTTTTGTAGTTTGGTGATGTAGGCTCATTATCAATGTCAGATAAACCCATTGCAAGCCACACTAGATAGATTTATGTGTCACCTGGAACAAGCATAAGAAAGTCACCTTGGTGCACATCAGACATAGGGGCAAACTCTTCCCTTGGCCTATCTCATTGAGGCCCACAAAAATGATCATTCAACTCTTCAAGGGCTAGGAATCTTTCTGCTCCTTGTTGCAAATTAATTGTAGTGCTTTGTAGGTGAGAATATTCTTGAGTTTTTGTTTAAAACACTTCATACAAGACTCCCTCTAATATGATTTCTTTTCCAATCTCTTCAATTACCTTACTCCAATAATCTATCACGGGTCTATAATATTGCGGAGCACTTGAACCATTTCCAAAAATTTTCCAAAATTTTATATAGTTCTTTAGCCCCAAAATGACTTCTTCGTGGGCCTTGACATACTCCACCATTGGTACCAGAGGTGGATCTCCATGTGGTAACATTGGCATGCCTTTTGTGTCTGTTTTCCAAAAGCAAATACTTCCGCTTCAACTTGATACACCTACATGTGCCTTATATTGCATCATTGGTGTCTCATCCTGCATAAAGAATCTGAATTGAAGTGGTTTGGAATGTCCAACAAGTATGTCTTGTCCATCACAAAGATAGCCATCACAATATTTCTTGAAATTGGGGATCTTTGTGAGAAAAAATGGAGCTGGAGACGAAGATGAGTTGTTTCGTAATGTATCCATCAAATATGGCAAAGTATAGGTTTGTGTAACTCTCAACTTCTCTGAAAACCTACTAAACATGGCGTCTATGTCCTCATGTGTATGCCCAACCATTAAAAATCCTAGCTGGATGGTTTTGAAAACACCCCTTGCAACAAGCATTGAAAAATAGGCAAATAAGTATCGATTTTTGTTTTCCCCTACATAATTATCCAATTGTAGCAACAAGTTTTCTGGCAACCTGTGAAATCTTGACCCCAATTCCTCTTCTGCAATTTTTGATGGCTGCACAATGGGCTCTTTTCCATCACTCAAGTTATGGTAGTCCAAAGCATCCCTTGAGTTCAAAGCATGTAGTAGTGAAATATTGCTCCTGAGGCAAGCTTTTCCATGCATGGGAACCCCCCATATTTTTTTTTCTCTTTTACCAAAAATATTTCCTATTATATAAGTTACTTTTGATTTTTCTTCCTTTTTTCACAAAATATAAGCTAATCAATCACGATGTAGCATAAGTCAGTAAGCTTTCTTTGTTGATCTCTCTTTTGACCTTAAATATTAAATATATATATTCTAAATTACATTATATATTTTAGTATTTTCTAATATATTTTTAATGTATATATATATTAATCCACCCTACCAAATATTTTATTCACTAGTTTTCATTTTCAAACCTCAACCCCACTTTCAAATTTCAATAATACCTCCATCTAGATGATTGCCAATCTTTTCAAAACTCTAGGTCATGTTTTCATACACATGAAGGAGCTCACACTTGAAGGCAAGAGAGAAGTCCACTCAAAGGGGACCACCAAAAGACCTTTGCAGCCATAAATATTACATTATTTGGCTGAATTTTTTAAGTAGAGAAGAACCCCGAATCTGAAGGAGCATTCAACATGAAAGATGTAGCTCGTGATCTCAACTTTTAGCTCAATTTTTTTCAAAATTTTTGGAGTTATGAACACGGAGATATGATTTTTGCAGTGGACCCCAGTTTTCTCGTGTAATGGTGACACAAGCCATCCCCAATTTTCTTCCCTCTAGAATGGCTATGGTTCTACAAGTCTTCAAACATGATTACAAGAGACAAGGCTCTTTTAATGAGGTATTGGCAAGTCTAGAGTGATTCTATCACCATTTTTGGAGGATCCATCCTCATCAACAACTATCCACCTTTGACAATCTCTCTTGTAAATTTCTTACCTCTCTCTTCTCTCCCTAATAAGCTTATGTCTAGCCAAAGCTAGACTATTGTAAATATCTCCTATCCTCTACATCCTACCCACATTCTCTCTTCTTCTCTCTCTATTGACTCTGGTATTTTAAATAATGAAGAGACAAGATGGGAGCCACATTCACATGCACCCCATTTTCCTAGTCACCAAAGTGGGACACTCACCTCAAATAGAAATATTGCTAAATCCTCCCCTCCTTCCCTATATAAGGAGGCCATGAGAGCTCAGAAAAAAAAAAAACACACACACACACACACCTATCCATACACACTCTTGTGCTACATGCTTGTAGCATGAACCCTAATCACATAATCACAACACCATCACCATGCACAAAAGATGAGAACCACACCTCCACACCACTTGTAATTAAGGGTTGAAGGCACAATTTCAAGAAGAATAAGGGTGGACACACTCATGATATTCCTCGCCATCAACTCCCATGTCTCTATTATGCCTCCTACGATCTTGTTTCCTTCTCATTTTTTTTGCCATACGCTACCTATTGTATTCATCTTTTGCAAGCAATCAACACACTCCATCTTGGTGCCATACTTTGTGTCGCTTTGGATACATCTCATTGTGAGTATGGTATATGCTTGTTCCTTGCCATTTTTTTTTTCTGCTTATGTTAAGGTGTGTGGATTCGCCACCATACACACACTCTCTCTCTCCCTCTCATATTCTTATCATCTTGCTACTTCCATCTTGAGGTGTGCAGATTCGCCACCTCTTGTATGAGAAGTGAGCATACTTGCATGTATCCCTGACCTCGTTATCTTCCTTACTACATGCACGAGTAGCGAGCCCATTCTCACTCACTCACCACTCCTCTCACCTTATTCTCTGACCACCCCATTCCACATTTGGGCGTGGATCTTGAAATTTTTTTCCATGGCATGTTTCATTGTGTATATGTATGCGTCCTAGCCGCATATCTTGCTAGGTGGTGCCCCTATTGCGTATTCCCCATGATGAGGCCATTGTGCATAGTCTTGGTGTAGAGGCCACCGGGTCTATTTTTCACTTCCGCCTCTCATTTGGTGCCCCCACAGAGGAGGGCTCTTGAAACCTTCAGTTTACAAGGCTGACATGTTTACTTCTCTTCATGGACGAGTGGCTTCTTGAATTCTCTAATTGGACCACTGAAGAGGAGGAGCTTCAAGCAGGTTTGACACAAGTCATCAAGACACTCTTGCCAGGGTATTGTATTGTTAGCATAGAAGAAGTGGTAAGACCCTCTTTCCCTACTCAGATTGTTTACATTTCTCATCATCCCCGCAAGCGTAAAAGCAAGGCACAAGCTGCATCATGCTCACATTGTAGCCAAAAACCGCACCTTCGACATGAGTGCAACCCAAAGTGAAGAAAAGGCCATCATTTTCTCCCTCGACATCCGCACAGGCGTTCTCACAATGGTAGGCTTTCAAGTAGCACCAGGCTTCTCTACATCTACGTCCCCATCTTTGCCACCTATTCCACCTACATCCACAACAAGCCTTCACAACTTGAGGAAGCTACTACGAACGCGTGGTCCCTCCCTCTCCCTTGCACCAAAAGATTCAAGGATTTTCCAACGCCGACAATCACCCTGTCTCCAAAACAAAAGGGTAAATCCTCCAAAGTCTCTCTATACCTCACTCTCATCTCTTGAGCCAGGAACTAGAAACAGCAGCATGGATTCTACGTCGTCTACCGAGTGAAGTTGCAGAGCTTGTCATCGACAAGGTCTTTGACACTGGTTTTGCTTGGCGGAAAGACAAGACCCTCCACCTTCAAGGGGTGTTGCTTGTGAATCAAGGCTATGATGATGACTTTACAACTTGCTATGTATCCATCCAACTTGGATTAATACAAGTGGTAAGACTCACCACCTACCTCATCACACCTGTGTATACACTAGATGGCACTCTATCTTGCAGGAAAGTGAAGTTGCTCAAAGAGAGAGAGTTCAAGCTTTTCCAAGAGCTTGCTAGAGGGGCGGTTTAGAGCTAGAAGACGAAGACAACCTTGTCCTGTGGTACTATAAATTTGACCTCGACTACCAAGAGCTCTACACCTCCGACTATAACCTTCCACCACAAAAGAGAGAGCCTTTCTGAATTATCATGTGATGGACCCAGCGCATCAGCCTTTTGCAAGGAACCAAACTTATGGACCACAACGAATTCAATCAATCAAAGTAATCTTGGACCGCAATATGTTTTATCAGCAGATCATTACAACCATGTTTGGTAGAGAACGATTGCAAGAGATAAACACCTCTTCTCTACCCTTTATCCTCCCTATGATTAATCATGAAGTGTCTTTTGATGTAGTTATTTTCATCCTTGTATAGTATGTTTTCCATCCACCGAGCACCCATGTATTGAATCTCTATAAATAATAAATAAAAAATAAATCTAAGTCGACTTAATTTTCTCACTCTCACAATGGCAAGTGTAGCATTTCCAACCTTTACTGGTAAGGTGGGTGAGGATGCTGCAGACTTTCTAGACAACTTGGAAATAGCACGGGTCATCTCTGCAAGAGATGATGATGGTTCGCGCTTGCGCATCTTCCCACTTCTAATGAAGGTGGAGGCAAGATCATGGTACAATGCCTTGGCACAAGCAACCAAGGAATGGTGGGACTTATTAAGAGCAACCTTTGTCAAGCGTTTTGGAGAGGGCACAACATCAGAGAAGTTATGGCAATTGTTGACAGAGTTGAAGTAGGGCAGTATGCTGGAATACGCATCATATGAGTCAAAGTTTGTAGATTTATGGGGGCGATGGGTTGCATCACTAAGAGAGGATGAGGGGGCACCTGATTTCCTAAAGAAGGATCAGTTTATGGCTGGGTTATGGCCAACTCTTAAAGAGAAGGTGAAGGGAAGGTTTTCTGCTACGTATGAGCTAGCAGTTGAAGTGGTCCGCCTTAAAGACAAGAAGTTGGCCCAACCACCTCTAGCACCACCTACAACAGCCACCCAGAGGATTCAACCACAAGAGCCAATTGAAGATCAGCAAGACCTGCTCAATCGAATCACCAATCAACTTGAGAATCTCTCAGTCCATTTGATACAACAAGGGCATGCACACAATCGCAACCAAGAGCAAGGGAGAGGACAACGAAGGCAAAACCAAGAATACCACTGCTACAATTGTGGGGAGGATGGTCATGGCATGTACTACTGTGCACACCCAAGGAGGCAGAATTTCAACAGAGGAGCCAGGAAAAACCAGGTTTCACCACCGAGAGCAAGACCACCACCACCGAGGGCACCACAACAAGCACCACCCATGCAAATCCTACAACCACCCATTCAACCACAACCACCACCACCACCACAACCTCTCATTCCACCCTTACCCCCACCACCAGTTGGCAATCAAACAGTAAGTGTCATCAGTCTTGAAGGTAAAGGAAAGGAGAAAGTGCAGGAGGATAAGACCAAAGTTAAAGGAGTAGATGCCATAGGGGTAAAACGTGCTAGGCATGGTGAATCTTCCCAAAAGGAAGAAAAGATAAAGACTAAAAGAGAATCTAGCAAAAAGCCGTCCAAGTCACGACGTAAAATTGACATTGTAGATTTCTCTTTGGGTGAATGTTCTAAACCATATGATTTGGTTCAAGATGTTTCTGTGCAGGGCCCAAAAATCACCTGGCCCCAATTACTCCACCTAGCACCTAGGGTGAGGAGACAATGGACAAAGATGGTTAGCACGAGACGACCAAAGCCAAAGATAGCTGGGGCTATCTCTGGGAGGAATCTAGATGATATACTACCAATGATGGATGCTTACATAAAAGGGCAACACATCTCCAATATCTACTTCGATGGTGGCGCACAAATATGCGTCATGAGTGAAAAAATGATGCACCATTTGGGTTTAGAGGTGAGTCGGCCAGCACCATGCCGAGCCAAAATGGCAAATAATGTAAAATTTCAATGTGTTGGTGTTATAAATGCAGTTAGGATAAGGGCATTCAACACCGAGGTAGATGTGGACATCTTTGTGATGCCACACAAAGGGGAGGGCTATCCTATCATTCTAGGGAGGCCTTGGCTTATGGCTATGAGAGCTAAGCAGGACTGGGACACCGGCATAATCCAGATGAAGGATGCAAAAGGGAGGCCAATACTTTACGACATGAAGAAAGGTCAACAACGCGACATGGATCTAGAAACCTCCGAGGATGAGTTTTCTAGTGGTGACTCTTCAACCACTTCATAGGAGGAGTCAACAGTGAGTGAAGAAAGTGACAGTAGCAATGAGGTGATGGGGATCATTCTCAAGGACCCTAAGAAGATGGAGCAACCTGATTTCTCATCATCAAACCAAGGGGAGACACCAGGTATACAACCTCTGGTAGAAGCACGTAAGCTACATCAAATTCTCTCTAGTGAGTTGTGTGGGAAGGAGCGTGAAGATTATATTTTGATGCTAAGTAATTTTACCACATTGTTCATTGATGAATATGATAAAATCACTGGCATCACAGTAGTTTAGCATCACATTAAGCTCAAGGAGGGAAGTAAACCTGTAGTGCAGAAGCTCAGGCGGCTAGGAGTAATTCAACAAGACGCCCTACTCAAAGAGGTGAGGAAATTGCTAGAAGCCGGTTTTATCTATCTTGTTGAAGACTCAGAGTGGGTTTCTCCAGTGGTAGTCACACCAAAGAAGAATGGTAAGTGGAGGGTTTGTGTTGATTACAAGCCTCTTGATGCAGCCACAAAGAGGGACCATTTTCCTCTTCCTTTTCAAGACGAAATTCTCAATGAGGTAGCAAGACATGAGCGCTACACGGTATGTGATGGCTACTTAGGCTACTTCCAAATTAGCATCGCTGAAGAAGATCAAAAGAAGACAACCTTCATCACACCATGGGGATGTTTTGATTACAGAGTTATGCCTTTTGGTCTCACTAATGCTCCAGCCACTTTTCAGCGATATGTAACATTTGTTTTTCAGCCATTCTTTGGAAAATCACTCCGTGTTTTTATTGATGACTTTTGTATCTATAGCTCTCGCTCTCTTCATTTGGAGAAAGTTTATGAAGGTCTAGCTAGGCTACAAGCTTTGGGGGGCCAACTCAATCTGGAGAAATGCCACATTGGTGAAAGCAAGGTTACTCTTCTTGGCATTGAAGCTGACCCAAGCAAGGTTCAAGCCTTGCTGGCTTTAACCTCTGCCACCACAACAAAGCAGTTGGTCTCTTTTCTTCAAAAGGTGAGGTATTTGAGTAGGTTCATTCACTTGCTCTCCCAAGTGGTTCTCCCTTTACAACAAGTTACCCATCAAGAGATCTTCACTTGGAGTGAAGAAAATGAACAACAATTCAATGAGGTAAAACAAATTCTAGCTTCACTTCCCACCATAGCACCTCCAAAGTGGGACGAGCCATTTTATGTAAACCCTAGTGTGGGCAATGACACACTTGGGGCTGTATTGATGCAAAAGGATCCTCAAACTTCTTTCATGCGTCCTATCTACTTCTCTAGTCGAATGATGACTCCATCAGAAAAGGGATACACGGAAGTGGAGCACATGGTGCTTGCATTAATGTTTGCTACCACCAAATTTCGCTCTTATTTATTGTCTAGACCATTCATAATCTTAACAATGGAAGAAGTATTTCCTTATGTAATGCAGCACATGGATGTTTCTTCTAGGATTTCCAAATGGCTCACAAGGCTGCAAGAGTTTGACTACACAATGCAAGTGGATAACTCCACAAGGGACAGTCTAGGAGGTATTCTCACTCATCACCACTATGAAAAGAAGCTAAAGATAAAGCCAAATGATCAAGATATTACACCTGTGCTAGAAGTCCCTAAGGTAGAGGAGGCTCACTCTCTTTTCTTTGATGGAGACTACAAGAGGAAAGTGGACAAAGCTGCAGCAGGCATTGTCATCTTCAACGAGCAAGGGGATAAGGTTTTCTCCATTGGGAATCTCTTGGATTCTCACTCTAACAATGAGGCAAAATATGCAGCCTTAACTCTTGGGTTAGAGTGGTGTGTGACACAGGGCATTCAACGGTTAAATGTATTTGGTGATGCCATGCTTTTAATAAAACAAATACAAGGAACTTGGGCTTGTAAAAATCATAGCTTGCTAGGACATTTGCGCAAAGTCAAGTAAATTTTAGGGAAATTTCAAGTTGTACAATTACATCATGTCCCTCGAGCAGAAAATCAAGAAGCAGATGCTCTAGCTAGAGAGAAGTTGCAAGATGTTTCAATGGTGGGTGCTATCAAGTTGAAACTGCCTCTCTTCCAAGGTAGCGATGCTATGCCTAACATCATGAGTTTCTTGGACACAGGAGAGTGTCCTAAAGATCTTACTAAGGGCCAAAAGCACTGGCTTGTGCTCAAGGCAACAAAATACCGCCTTATCAATGACGACCTCTACTGCAAGGGTAAGGATCAAATTCTTAGGCGGGTACCTCTCTCTAGAGAGATCACTGAAATCATTTCAAGTTGCCATGATGGTGTTTGCGGAGGACACTTTGCACTTGATATCACTAGTAGAAAGATTCTACAAGCCGGGTTTGTATGGCCTAGTCTACATAGGGATGTGCATCATTGGTGTAAAACATGCAAGGAATGTCAAAAGGCAGGGGATAGGAGGCTCACATATGAGCCACAGAATCCTATAATCTCATATGGACCATTTGAGAAATGGGGAATTGATGCTATTGGGCCTTTGCCAAGGAGCCAATCAGGTAAATTTTATATCATCATGGGTGTGGACTACATGACCAGGTGGGCTGAAGCAGTTGCCACCAGCCGGATTACAGCTAAGGAAGTGGCTAAGTTCGTATTTGAAAACATTTGTTGTCGTTTTGGCACTCCTCTTGAAATAATTTCTGACAGGGGACCATGTTTTAGAGGAGACCTTGTAGGAGATCTAATGGAGAAGTTAGGTATCTCACGACGACACTCAACTCCCTACTACCCACAATGCAATGGTTTGGTGGAAAAGGTAAATGGTATGATCTGCAAGATCATCACTAAACATGTAAAAAATCACAAAAGTGATTGGGACAAGCATCTTATGGCTGCACTTTGGGCTTATCGCACTTCATTTCGCACATCCCTTAGGTTCACACCATATCACTTGGTGTTTGGTAAGGAAGCCATTTTACCCATTGAAGTACAATTGGCTAGTCTCAGGGTGCTAGCTGGGCACGTGGAACGTCCTAATGCTCATCTCCACAACCACATTCTTGATCTAGAGAGGCTTCAACTAGACAGAGAAGATGCTATCAACTATTATGCAGCACAGGCAGAGCAACGTCAACTTACCTTCAACAAGGGACTTAGGGAAAAAGGTCTCAAGAAAGGTATGTTGGTCCTACGGTATGATAATAGGTTTGACACTAGGAAGGATAAAAAGTTTTCACCCAGATGGGAGGGGCCATTTGTCATTAGAAAGCGCTACGCCAATGGCAGTTACCGATTGATGGATGCAGATGGTAGGCTCCACAAAACACGTGTCAATGGATGGAGGTTGAAACAATACTTTTTGAACATTGTTATCTGCTTGATGGGCCACTTTAGCAAAGTGATGCTACCCACTTCAACCACATCATCAATGCTTGCATTTTCTCTTTCAATACCCACACCCACACAATCATGACCAAGTTCCTGAAAGTTGACATAATCATGTGGAAATACATATAAGATGGTCCCTTCATTCATGGTTTGCATCATTGTGTCATCTTTTAAAAGGACCATTTGATTTCCCCAAGACTCTTGAATCACCGCTTCAAATTTTGGGCTTGTCATAGGTTTTGCATCTGTAACTAGAGGATCAGAATGATCCTGTTCTTCATCACCATTGTAGCTTTTGTGTGGATCAATTAAGTTCCCATTCAATATAGAAGATCGCAAAAGAAGCTTTGACCATCGAACAACACTCCATAATGAAACTTGGAGAGATGAAGTATCCATTGTAGGAAAAGGTAGGACCACATCCTTCAAGCATTCCTCCACTAGTATGGAGACATTCCTTGCCCTATCTTTGTACCACCACAAGTGGAATCTAGATCTGTTCTACACACACAACCAGTACCAACAATTTCATTGTCAAGTATCATATGTACTTTCTCCCCAGATTCTAAGTCCATCTTGTAAGTGAAAAAGATTACATTGTTAAATCCATAGTCATAGAAAAATACTCTTCAAACAAAAAATCATGCTACAACATGAAAGAGATTTGCATAGGTTGGACAAGTGGTGAACCTTGAGACCAAATAATCCTTGCTATATTAATGTAAGCAAGGTTGGAAATATGGGGGATCTTGAAACCAAAGCCTCCTTGCCATATTAGAGCATAGGTTGGATAAGTGGTGGACCTAGTTGTAATACCCGCTGCCACCTATCAACTACTATAGGACTATGCTTTCCAATGTCCAAGTATCCCTTGAGTCTTGCAAGGTTGAACACGTAGTGGATCTTGAAACTAAAAACCCCCTTTCTATATCAGAGCATAGCTTGGACAAGTGGTGGCCTAGTTATAATGCCCAATATCCAAGGTGAAATACCTTAGGCCTCGCTACCTTGCTTGCCAATGTTTGCATAGCCCCTACTTTCTTTAATGGAAGCAAGGTTGGACAAGTGGTGGACCTTGAAACCAAAGCCTCTTTGCTATATTAGAGCATAGGTTGGACTTAGTTGTAATACCCACTGCCACCTATCAACTACTATAGGACTATGATTTCCAATGTCCAAGTATCCCTTGAGTCTTGCAATGTTGAACATGTGGTGGATCTTGAAACCAAAATCCACTTTCTATATCAGAGCATAGCTTGGACAAGAGGTGGACCTAGTTATAATGCCACTTCTTTCTTTACTGGAAGCAAGATTGGAAAAGTGGTGAATCTTGAAACCCAAACCCTTTGGCTATATTAGAGGATAGCTTTGACAAGTGGTGGGCTTAGTTGTGGTATCCAATGTCCAAGGTCCAAGCTGAACTATGGAAAGACCTTACTTCCAAAAACAAAGTCTTACAAGTGGTTCTCCTTGAAACCTAAACCTCCTTAGTGTATTAGAACATAGCTTGGACAAGTGGTGGACCTAGTTGTAATGATAAATGTCCAAAGAAAACTATTATAGGACCTTGCTTCCCAAATCAAGTTTGGACAAGTGGTGGATCTTGAAACCAAAACCCCCTCGCTCTATTAGAGCATAGCTTAGACAAGTGGTGGACCTAGCTGTCATGGAAAATGTTCAATGTGAATTGCTACATGAACTTGCTATTAAATGTCTAAGTAGAGCTAGTTTCTTTAATGGAATCAAGGTTGGGAAAGTAGTGCATCTTGAAACCAAAATCCCTTTATTGTATTAGAGCATAGCTTGGACAAGTGAGGGACCTAGTTTTAATGTGTGATGTCCAAAGGAAAGTATTGCAAGACCTTGATTTCCAATATTTGAATTGGTCAAGTGGTTAAAGATAAGTATAAAACTTTGACTGTTTTTTTCGAATTGCCAAAAAGCTAGTTTTAGACACCCCTAAATGAAAATGGTTTAGGGTGGCCTTAAACAATATTTTTTCAAAGAATTGAACAAAAGGGTTGCCGAAGAGTAATGAAAATTTCTTATGGCTTGAAGTGCCTGAGTATGTGAAAATAAGCCTAGGTTTTCCACGAGGCAAAATGTGACAAAAAAGAACTGTTGTCTCTTATGACATAATAAGAACATTGGAAATTTACGATTGACCATGTGGCCTAAACTTTGGCAAGTGAAGTGGTGGCCATGTTTCTTGGCAGAGTGTGCACTTGGTCCTATATGTGTTGACCACTTGGCTAAATCTAGGACCATAAGGCCAAACCTTTGGCACCTTAAATATAGTATGGGACATAATCTAGAAGTGCTTTAGTAAATTAGTAGTCTAGTTATTATGTTAAATGTTTATATTATATTTAAGTATATGCTAAATATAATTTATGTTCAAAATTTCACTAATGAAGAATGTTCCCGTTTAGCACTCCAGATGCCGGGTCTTAAGGCAATGCCAGAATGGGGTGCATCCGAGAAGGTAGCGCATCCACGTGAGGTTTGGGGGTAGCGCTTTTGATGGGGATGTGGAATATAGTGTTCTTGATGGCGGGGCTTGGGAGGCTGATTTTGGGATATTGTTTCGGGCAGGGTCTTGGGGCAGTGCCCTGGGGGGGGGTCAAGGGGCAGCATAGAGTTACGCATGTTTTGCATCTTTTCAACCATGATTTCTTTATTTGTGGTTGTGTGAATTGGTTAATGTTTTATACATCTTTTGTTTTTTTTTAATCCTATGATAAAACATGGACTTGTAGCTTACGTGGCATTCTACTAAACCCTATCAAGATTAGGCACAGAGAGAGCGTATGAGCAACGCACACAGAGAAAGCAGGCGAGCAACAAACACAGAGAAAGCGCACGTGGATCACACACAGTTAGAGTATACGCGTGCGGAGAGGAGAAAACCCGGGATCGTACACAACGCACAGGTAGAGCGCACAGGATTGACAGTTCACGCACAGGATAAAGAAACAGCATCGTACGCAACGCTTTCCAGAAGGGCAGCATCGGGCATAGCTTCTTCTCAGGAGACATTGCACAACCTCACGAATATAGGAAAAACATGTATTTCTCTCTCTCTCTCACTCTCTGTCTTTCTCCATATAGAGAAGATGGTTCTCTGTAACTCTTTCTTGCACACACACACGCTCTCGTCAAAAGATAGAGATACATAGCTTAAAAGTATTCCCACACACATACACATATTCCCACACATCATCTTCCTCTCTTCCACATACATAACCACAGTGAAATATGTTATCTTGTTGTCTCTCTCTTCAAAATACATGCACATATTCCCACACATCGTCTTCCTCTCTTCCACATACATAAACACAGTGAAATCTGTTATCTTTCTCTCTCTCCTCTCTCTAGAAAACAAGTATTTCTCTCTCTCTCTCTCTCTCTCTATCTCTGTATCTTGTTGTCTCTCTCTTGAAAATACATGCTCATATATGTGTGCATATGTGTTATCTATGTGTATGTATGTATATTTGTGTTGTTTCATTGTAATACTCATACATAATGTAGATACACAATTACACTTAATTACAATATGCACACATAGTATATATACATACATAAATATCACAGATAACTAACACATTGTAATACTAGTAAACTTGAATGGAAGACTTACTTGCGTAATCTGTTAAAGTCGATTCTTGTAGCGAGTTCTAGATCTATGCTGAGCTGATTTTCCTCTAATCCATTTGTAGATATGATTGTAACTTCTGTTTCTCAACAAAAGTAGTGTTGTTTAGTGATACACTTAATGTACATAAATGGCTGAAACTAGGACATCTAGACCAAAAATACGTGTATTTCTTTGGATGAATATATATACACTAGTTGGTGACCCTTACCACAAGTGGTGGACCTTGAGACCAGTGGACTATAAGGACCTCCAAACAATACCAAAAATATGTGTATTTCTTTGGATGAATATATATACACTAGTTGGTGACCCTTACCACAAGTGGTGGACCTTGAGACCAGTGGACTATAAGGACCTCCAAACAATACCTTGTACACTTAATCCTTCTAAGTATCTAGGTTGGACAAGTGGTGGACCTTGTTCAAATTCTCTAACCACTCTCTCTAACATGGTGACATAATTTAGGTGTGATAAATTGATATCTATGCAAACTAATATCAATTTAGTCTTGTTAAGTTGAATTTGCTTGAATTTAGGTACAATATAATGACTTGAGATTTGCGAATTTGAATTTAGGCGGGATAATCACATCTTTTTGTGGTAAACTTGAATTTAAAATCAATTTCGCGTGAAATATTTTAAATTTAAGCGATAAAATTTGAATTTAATCAAAAAGTTTGAATTTTAAAATTTGGGTGGGATATTTTAAAATTTGAGCGGGATATTTAAAATTTGGGAGGGATATTTTAAATTTAGGTGATAAGATTTTTAATTTCAAATTTAGGCGGGAAGGTTTTGAATTTATAGCACGATCTCCCTTACATAAGAGAGTATAGGTTGGACAAGTGGTGGACCTTAAAGCTAGAGCATCCATGCTACTGGACATGATAGGTAGGCAATTTAGTTGCATATTGTATGCATGATATATATGTAATATATCTAGCTTCGACAAGTGGTGGACCTTGGAACAAAACCCCATGTAAAACATATCATGCACATTCCAAGTGGTGCGAAAGAATACCATTTAAGATATAACCTTATAGGTTGGACAAGTAGTGGACCTTAACACCCAAATCTTCTTATTATAATGACATAGAGTGGAAAAGTGGTGAATCTTGAGACCAAACCAATCATTCTACTAGGGATAATAGGTTGGATAAGTGAGGGACCTTGAATTTAAACCCCCCATGTACAAAATATCGTGGGTTTAAGGTATTTCAATGAAGCCTAGAATCTTGGAGACATGGTGGAGCTTGCTTCTCTCCATGTTTCAATGGAGCATATCTTGGAAAAATGGTAGAGCATCCTTCTCCCCATGTTTCAATGGAGCCTAGCTTGGAAAAGTGGTCGACCTTTGCTTCTCTCTATGTTTCAATAGAGTTAGCTTGGACAAGTGGTGGACCTTGGAACCAAACCCCCATGTAAAATATATCATCGTCATTCCAAGTGGTGAGAAAGAATACCCTTTAAGATATAGCTTTCTAGGTTGAACAAGTGGTAGACCTTATCACCCAGATCTTCTTACTATAATGACATAGAGTGGAAAAGTGGTGAATGTTGAGACCAAACCACTCATGCTACTAGGGATAATAGGTTGGACAAGTGGTGGACCTTGAGTTTAAAACCCACAGGTACAAAATATTGTGGGTTTAACGTATTTGAATGGATCCTAGCATCTTGGAGACATGGTGCAACTTTCTTCTCTTCATGTTTCAATGGAGCCTATCTTGGACAAATGGTGGAGCATCCTTCTCTCCATGTTTCAATGGAGCCTAGCTTGGACAAGTGGAGTACCTTTGCTTATATCTATGTTTGAATAGAGTTATCTTGAACAAGTGGTGGACCTTAACACCCAGATCTTCTTAATATGATGACATAGAGTGGAAAAGTGGTGAATCTTGAGACCAAACCACTCATGCTACTAGGGATAATAGGTTGGAGAAGTGGTGGACCTTGAATGTAAACCCCCCATGTACAAAATATTATGGGTTTAAGGTATTTCAATGGAGCCTATCATCTTGGAGACATGGTGCAACTTGCTTCTCTTCATGTTTCAATGGATCCTATCTTGGACAAATGGTGGAGCATCCTTCTCTCCATGTTTCAATGGAGCCTAGCTTGGACAAGTGGAGGACCTTTGCTTATCTCTATGTTTCAATAGAGTTAGCTTGGACAAGTGGTGGACCTTGGAACCAAACCCCCATGTAAAACATATCATGGTCATTCCAAGTGGTGAGAAAGAATACCTTTAAGATATAGCCTTATAGGTTGGACAAGTGGTGGATCTTAACACCCAGATATTCTTAATATAATGACATGGAGTGCAAAAGTGGTGAATCTTGAGGCCAAACCACTCATGCTACTAGGGATAATAGGTTGGACAAGTGGTGGATCTTGAATGTAAACCCCCCATGTACAAAATATCGTGGGTTTAAGGTATTTCAATGGAGCCTAGCATCTTGGAGAAACATAGAGCCAATCTTGGACAAATGGTGAAGCATCCTTCTCTCCATATTTCAATGGAGCCTAGCTTGGACAAGTGGTGAACGTTTGCTTCTCTCTATGTTTCAATAGAGTTAGCTTGAACAAGTGGTGGACCTTGGAACCAAACCCCTATGTAAAACCTATCATGTGCACTCCAAGTGGTGGGAAAGAATACCATTAAAGATATAGCTTTATAGCATTAGAAAATTTCGGAGGTCATTTGGAAAGCCTTGTAAGAAATTGTATTTCTCTCTCTAGAAACTTTTTTTAAAATGCACTTGCACCTTGTGAGTACGTCCAAAAGGACAACCAGACACTCTAAAAAGTAGATTTATATTCCCAATCGTCCGTGAAAACGGTCACTTTTTTATTTAATGCGAGCGTCTTTTTCAGGACGCAGGTGCGGCACATTCAATGCAGCTTACGTCATCACTGAAAGTTGAAAAGTCACAAATTGTCAAATAGTGATAAATTTTGAGTCTTTTGACACCACCAATGCGTCCGGAACGCCAAAATATCCTAAAAATGAATGTCTACTTGTCTCATTCCGACATCCGGAGAGGCAAAAAATGTCAAAAAACCCCAAAAAATGGGCTTTTTACTTAAGGCGCGCGAGGAGGCATTCTAAAATTCTAGAATGCCCCTCTGCGCACCGTTAGTACAAAGCTCTTTTTAGTGATTTTTTGACAATTATCTTTCAAGAAGCCATTTTTTAGAGGTTCTTTGACATTTTCCTCTCAAAAAGCTCCCTAAAAGAGGAAAAAATGGGCTTTTTACTAACGGCGCGCGAGGAGGCATTCCAAAATTTTGGAATGCCCCCTCGCGCGCCGTTAGTAAAATGTTCTTTTAGGGGTTTTTGACATTCTTTGCCTCTTTGGATGTCGGAGCGAGGCAATTGGACATTCATTTCTAGGATATTTGGGCGTTCCGCACGCATTGACAGTATCAAAAGTTTCAAAATCTTCCACCACTTGATAGTTTTGTAACTTTTTGAGTTCTAGTGATGACGTAAGCCGTATCAAATGCACCGCATCTACCTTCTAAAAAAGGTGCTCGCATTAAATGAAAGAGAGTGATCGTCTTCAAGGACCACTAGATTATTAAATGAGGAGAGGGACACCTTTTATATTTTTGTTAATATCAATCTATTTTTCAACGTAACGTAGGCTCTTCTCTCATTGGAGGAGATTATTTTCCTCTCTCTTCCAAAAGGCCCTCCAAAAGACCTCCAAAATCTCCTAATGGTTGGAAAAGTGGTGTACCTTAACACCTAGATCTTCTTAATATAATGACATAGAGTGGAAAAGTGGTGAATCTTGAGACCAAACCACTCATGATACTAGGGATAATAGGTTGGACAAGTGGTGGACCTTTAGTTTAAACCCCACATATAAAAAGTATCGTGGGTTTAAGGTATTTCAATGGAGCCTAGCATCTTGGAGACATGGTGCAGCTTGCTTCTATTCATGTTTCAATGGAGCCTATCTTGGACAAATGGTGGAGCATCCTTCTCTCCATGTTTCAACAGAGCCTAGCTTGGACAAGTGGTGAACCTTTGCTTCTATCTGTGTTTCAATAGAGTTAGCTTCTTGGACAAGTAGCAGACCTTGGAACAAAACCCCCATGTAAAACCTATCATGGTCATTCCAAGTGGAGAGAAAGAATACCCTTTAAGATATAGCCTTATAGGTTGGACAAGTGGTAGACCTTAACACCCAGATCTTCTTAATATAATGACATAGAGTGTAAAAGTGGTGAATCTTGAGACCAAACCACTCATACTACTAGGGATAATAGGTTGGACGAGTGGTGGACCTTGAATGTAAACCCCCCATGTACAAAATATTGTGGGTTTAAGGTATTTCAATGGAGCCTAGCATCTTGGAGACATGGTGGATCTTGCTTATCTTCATTCAATGGAGCCTTCTTGGACAAATGGTGGAGCATCCTTCTCTCCATGTTTTAATGGAGCCTAGCTTGGACACTTAAGTGGTGGATCTTTGTTGCTCTCTATGTTTCAATAGAGTTAGCTTGGACACATTTAAGATATAGCCTTATAGGTTGGACAAGTGGTGGACCTTAACACCTAGATGTTCTGAATATAATGACATAGAGTGGAAAAGTGATGAATCTTGAGACCACACCACTCATGATATCAGAGATAATAGGTTGGACAAGTGGTGGACCTTGAATGTAAACCCCCCATGTACAAAATATCGTGGGTTTTCAAGTGGTAAGAAAAAATACCATTTAGTATAATATAGCCTTATAGGTTGGACAAGTGGTGGACCTTAACACCCAGATCTTCTTAATATAATGGCATAGAAGGAACTCTTAGTGAATCTTGAGACCAATACACTCATGTTACTAGGGATAATAGGTTGGACAAGTGGTGGACCTTGAATGTAAACCCCCTCATGTACAAAATATCATGAGTTTAAGGTATTTCAATGGAGCTTAGCATCTTGGAGACATGGTGGAGCATCCTTGTCTCCATGTTTCAATGGATCCTAGCTTGGACAAGTGGTGGACCTTGGAAAAAAAATCCCTTGTAAAACATATCATGGGAATTCTAAGTGGTGAGAAAGAATACCACTTAAGATATAACATTATAGGTTGGATAAGTGGTGGACCTCAACACCCAATTCTTCTTAATATAATGACATAAAGTGGACCAATGTTGTACCTTTACTTCTCTGTATGTTTCAATAGATTTATCTTGGACAAGTGGTGACCTTGGAACTAGATCCCCATTTAGAACATATCATGGGAATTCCAAGTGGTGAGAAAAAAAACCATTTTAGAGATAACCTTATAGGTTGAACAAGTGGTAGACTTTAACACCCAATTCTTAATATAATGACATAGAGTTGACAAGTGGTGAATCTTGAAACCAAACCACTCATTCTACTAGGGATAATAGATTGGACAAGTGGTGAGAAAGATATCTTGGATTTAGGGTATTTTAATGGAGCCTAGCATCTTGGAGACACGGTGGAGCTTGCTTTATTCCATGTTTCAATGGAGCCTATCTTTGAGAAATGGTGGAGCATCCTTCTCTCCATGTTTCAATGGAGCCTAACTTGCACAAGTGGTGGACCTTTGCTTCTCTCTATGTTTCAATAGAGTTAGCTTGGACAAGTGGTGGACCTTGGAACCAAACCCCCATGTTCAACATATCATGGACATTCCAAGTGGTGAGAAAGAATACCATTTAAGACATAGCCTTATAGGTTGGTGGACTTGCTTCTCTCCATGTTTCAATGGATCCTATCTTGGAGAAATGGTGGAACATTCTTCTCTCCATGTTTTAATGAAGCCTAGCTTGGACAAGTTGTGGACCTTTGCTTCTCTCTATGTTTCAATAGAGTTAGCTTGGACAAGTGGTGGACCTTGGAACATAATTCCCATGTAAAACATATCATGGTCATTCCAAGGGAAAAAAAAGAATATCATTTACGATATAACCTGATAGGTTGGACAAGTGGTGGAACTTAACACCCAATTCTTCTTATATTAATGACATAGAGTGGACAACTAGTGAATCTTGAGACCAAACCACTCATGCTACTATTGATAATAGGTTTTCCATGTTTCAATGGAGTTGAGCTTGGATAAATGGTGGAGCTTGCTTCTCTCCATGTTGATTTTAGAACTAGCTTGGATAAGTGGTGGAGCTTTGATTTGTAAATCTTCATAATACAATAACGTATAGGTTGGTTACATGGTGAATCTTAAGGCCATACCTCCCATTTTACTAGAGATGATAGGTTGGACAAGTGTTCAACCTTGTATCATTTCTCCATGCCTATATTAGACAATTAGTAGCCTCAAATATCTCCATGTTGTCTAGAGTTGAGCTTGGACAAGTGGTGGACCTTGCTTCTTTCTTCCCTTAGTTTACTAGCTTAAAAGATCACTATGTATACTTGTTGGGGTTCTTCAACACAAACAGAACTAAAGTGTTGACAACATGTCACACACACTAAAGAAAGAGTAAAACAAAGGCAAATACATTCAACTCATCAGCATTTCATTATTCACCAACTTCCAACACAGCAGATTGCAGAACAAGCATGAAGCATAGAGCAAGAGACTACACAGTTGATTCATCTTGGTCCACAGATGATTTCCATTTCAACCCAAAAATTACATTCTCGCGTGAACCAGCATGACCTTTAAATAGGAACTTCTGACAGTTATAATTGTTACATCCGATTGACCAAAATCCGACTAAGTGTTGATTGATCAAAATCCGACATATCAAAGTCCGACTGACTAAGTGTTGATTGAATAAGACATAAGTACAGTAATGGTCTGGTGTAGGTTCAACGCCTGGCACATCCCGGTGGTGGATTTCCTTAAAATCCGACTTGGATTCACAATCCCTTGATCTGCATATTCTCCACCACCAACATTACTCCTTACACTGCTTCAGCTTCATTCTGAGCCTCCACATCTGGCTCATCTATACCCTGCTCTTCAACTACTGACTTAGGTGCCACTATGCCAACAGGTACAGTTTCCACTGCTTCAAGCACTTCAACTTGCTGTTCAACCTGCTGAATCATCTCTGCATCATCCTTCAATTCTTGACCTTTCTCAATGTGTTCCTCCAACTGAACATCAGTCATATCCCCTTGCAATTCTTTCATCTTTAAATCCTGAGCTAATTTGAACCACATGTCTCTATCCTTTTTGACATCCCCTAACTCCTGCAGTAATTCACGCTCATGCTCACTTACAAATCCCTGCTTCATTGTCTCATATGGATGCTTTATTGCTATAGCAATTCTTTTCTTCATAGACTTCCACACTTCCTGAACTGCTTGCAACAGCTGTTCTTTCAATACTGAAATTTCTCCCTCTGACATAAGCACTACATTGACATCCACATCCTCACCTTTTACTTGCTTCTCCAATTCTTGCAAAGGAATCAATCTCTGATGTAACATTTGAACCTGAACCTGCAACTCAGCATTAGTCTTTGACAAATGCTCCATTTCCTCATTCAATCTGGCATCTAACTTCATTGTCCAATCTCTGAACAGTCCCAAAGACATTTTTATTTTTGAAACTTCTGCATGATGCTTTTTCACCATATCCTCTAACTCCTTTTGATGTACTTCCTGAATCTGTGCCAACTGCAAAGTCATACCTTCCAACTCCATGTCCTTCTGCTTTACTTGCACTTTACCTACTGCTGAATCTGAAACGTATTTCAGTTGCTCCTCCATTTGTACCTGCTGACCCAACACAAATTCTTGCACCAACTTAAGCATCCTTATAGCACTGCTAGCATCTTCACATCTGCCTTTAGTTTTAAAAGATGTACTTGGAGTAGCAAATTCAAAATCTAAAGCTTTAGCAACACCCTGCTCACCAGCACTCACCTTTCTCTTCTTGGACAAAGTAAATGTTTTGCCCAACCTTACTGGTGTTTGAACATCTGCAAGGACTTTTCGTGAGAAAACAGATAACTCACCAAAGTCTTGGAAGAAATCTGGGCTATCCACAGCTTCTCTAGCCTCCTCCTCTGTGTAACCAGCCTCCATCAAATCTTGAAATTGCTTTCTCTTTGCTGGTTCTCCATCAAAAAGCTTTTCCAATTCATCAACCTGCTCTTTACTTTTGTTCTTCTGAAGTTCTGGCTCAGTAGCAGTAACAGAGATATTTGGCACCACTGTTTCTCTTGCTTTCACCATCCCAGCATATTTGAATAATGCAGCTAGGAATGGAGCCAATCTACTGCTGCACTGACGCTTCCTCCTATCTGGAGTAAACACTTCTGCATGAATTTTTTCATGGACCCAATGTGCCCAACTGAAACAACCTCCCTGCTCAGCAAATGCCAATGGAGCATAATTCTCTTTTGACATATAGTCAAATTTAGCCAGAAAACACACCCTCTCTAGTTACCACTTTAACTGTTCCCTGCGGCCATACTCCACATTTTTGAGCATGTAATACAACCTTGCTCCTTCTCTAGACCCAAACTCCTTCTTTAAACAATCATCTGAACACTTAGGTGGAACAGCTACTGTTGTGAATGGTAACTTGAAAACTGCAGCAATCACCTGTGGGCACAACACCATCTTATCAGATATTGCTCCTCTGGTCTTCCTCAGCAACTCTGCCTGTGACTTTGCATAAAAATTTCCTTTCCATTCTTTCCATGGCAACATTGCATACTCATAAATCCCCAACTGTCTGAGACACTTCTCATTCTTGTCTGTATCAGCTTCCATCTCAATCTTGAGATCTGTGTACGGGTCCATCAAACTCTGCAGCATTTTATTTGCCGACAAAGGTGGCGGTTCTTCCTCTGAGAACTCTTCTTCTTCCTCATCGCTTACATCCACCCTCAGGTTAATTCCCTTTCTCCTCAGCCTTGTTGCGACAGGCTTTGTCAACTCAGTTTCAGCCTCGGGTCTCATGGCTGCTGCTACAGGCTTTGCTTTAGGGGATATAGTGCTTGATGAAGGAGTAGATGAAGAAGGCGATTGCAAGAAGTAATCAGCAGCTAAGTACTTGCACGGCAAAGAGACTAACATTTCATGCAAATGACGCTGCATGCATCTGCTGAATGACCTCTTTGACAGCTCCCGCACCCCAATAATTACCTCTAGTGGCGAATAATCTCCCTGCAAACCCAAATATTGTTGATCATTAAACCGTTTACTTCCAAGTTTATAAATTCCGATCCAGTAAATGCTGATGGACCAAATTCCGATCAACCAACATTCGATGAACCACACTATATGACTGCTTACTGGATTATGTTTATGTGAATTGAATCTCCACTCATCAGAACCTTGCCAAGCACTCCTCCTGCCTTCCTTCATGACTTGTTCTCTGTTGAAACCCTTATCAACATCACTTCTAATACCATAGTCACCTGATAGCAATGCTTGATGACTCTGAAAATCTGTTAATTCAACTGCCTCACACAAAGCAGCTTCTACCACTTTTGGTGTCAACCAGTCAAGGTGAGGTGGTTTAGCTGGAAATTTCTTTAACCTGAATCCATTAACTGGTTTGTCCACTCAGGTTTCAAACACATCAGCAGCTATAAATGTGTCTTGGCCTAAATCTTCAACAATATGATAAGTACCCTTATGCCTCAAAGTCAATTCCCTTGGGAATGGACCAAGCCCAGATTATACAACATCACCCAATCTCCCACTTTAAACAATTTGAACTTGACATTCATAGCTACCCAGGCTTGTCTTCTCCTCTGGATAATCTCAGTGATGTAAGAACTCACCAGCCTGTCCTCTTTTAGCTGCATCAAATACTTACTTCTATGCTTTACTGACAATGCAGGAGACATTTTCTCACATAAATTCTCAAGCTAGGTACCACAAATTCCATAGGTACTACAGCTTCCAACCCATAGACCAACCTGAACGGTGTCATCCCTGTGGTGACTTTGAAAGCAGTTCTGAATGACCACAGAGCTGAATCCAATTTCAGGTCCCAATCCTTATGATCATCCTGCATAATCTTTTTCAAAATTTTAACGAGAATTTTGTTGCTACTCTCTGCCTGTCCATTGGCATGGGGATGATATGGTGTAGACTTCTTGTGTAATATCATATGAGTTTTAGTCAGCTCATGTATGACCTCATTCAAAAAATGTGTCCCCCTATCACTTACCAACTCAACTGGACACCCAAATCTTGTCATAATGTTATGATACAAAAACTTTGCCACACTGGTTGCTTTGTTATCCTTCAGTGCCACAGCTTCCACCCACTTAGTACAATAATCTGTAGCAACCAAACTGTACCTGTTCCCCCTAGATCTAGTGGGCTTCACTGGTCCTACAAAGTCCATACCCCATTTTTGAAAAGGTTCCAGGGGTAGAATAGGATGATTTGACATCTTGTCCCTATTGTCTGGTTGACCAAGCTTCTAACACACCACACATCTTTTGGCATACTCATGTGCATCTTTTAACAAAGTAGGCCACCACAAACCTGCCTGCAAAATTTTCTTTCCTGTAATGTCTCCTGAAAAATGTCCACCAGCTTGTCCATAATGATCTTCCTGTAGAACTGCTGACTGTTCAAATTCTGGAACACACCTTCTTATCACTTGATCAATACCCTTCTTGTATAATGCTCCTGCAATCACCAAAAATGGTCTACTTTTCAATGCAAATTTCTTCCTTTGATCAGGTGAAAACCCTCCTGGCATAACCCCATCAGTTAGGTACACCAACATCTGATCATCCCAAGAATCTGGAACTTCCTGCTGAACTAAAAATAAACATGCATCAGGTAACTGATCATCCACACCTGTTGGAGATTCCCCTGTTTCCAGTCTGCTCAAATAATCTTCCACAACATGGTCTTTCCCAGGAGTATGAATAATCACAAACTCAAATTCCTGCAAAAGCAACATCCACCTTGCTAATCTCCCTGTAAGAATAGGCTTCTTAACTAAGTACAACAAAGCTTGGTGATCAACATGAAACATCACCCTGTTACTAAGTAAGTAATGCCTGAACTTATTCAATGAATATACCATGCCCAAAGCTTCTCTCTCAGTCATAGTGTAATTCTTTTCTGTTGGTGTCAACATCCTACTTGCATAATACAATGGTCTATACCATCCCCTGACCTTTTCCTGCATCAACACAGCTCCAATTGCAATATCCGATGCATCAACAAAAACATGAAAAGGCAATGTCCAATCAGGAGGCTGCAGTATTGGTGCTACTAATAGAATTTTCTTTAACATTTTAAAGGCTATCTCCTGTGGTTCATCCCATTTAAAGGCAACATCTTTCTTTGTAAGATGAGTCAAAGGTGCACATATATTAGCCAAATATCTAATATACCTTGAGTGCCACTTCACCTGGCCCACAAACCTGCTGAGCTCCTTCACATTTTGAGGTGATTTGGCTTCCTAAATTGATTCAATCTTTTTGGCATCAATGGCCATCCCATCAGCAGATACTACATGTCCCAATAAAATACCACTCCTGACTGCAAGTACACTTTTATATGGATTCAAGGCCATGTGAAACAGTCTGCATCTTTCCAAACATAACTTCAAGTGAACCAAATGCTGATCCTTCTTTCCAAATACTGAAAAGTCATCTACAAAAACCCTCATAAAATCCTGAAGATAAGGTTCAAATGTCTTATGAGCCACAAAGTTGAAGGAAGGTGGACCATTCTTCAAACCAAAACTCATCACTGTATACGCAAATGCTCCCCACTCAGTGATGAAGGCTGTCTTGTGTTGGTCTTCTAAAGCTACCTTAATCTGATTGTAACCTGAAAAACTATCAAGAAAGCTATACATCTCATGTCCAACTACTGCATCCAACACAGCATCACAAAATGGCATAGGGAATGGATCAGTAATAGTTGCAGCATTTAACTTCCTGTAATCCACACACACCCTCAACTTCCCATTCTTCTTTGGCACAACAATAATTGGTGACAACCATGACACTTCATTAACTGGCTTGATGAATCCAACTGCCAATAACTTATCTATTTCATGCTTTACTTGCTTTGCAAAATTGGGGTTCATTCTGTATCTCTGTTGTATGATTGGTTTAGCATCCTCTCTGAGATTAATGTGATGTTGATGTAGTTCAAGATCAATGCCCTTTACCTGTGAATAATCCCAAGCAAATACATCTTTATACTCCTGCAATAGTTGAATCAAACCTTTCAAAAATTCCCCTTCAGCTTGGATGCTAATTCTGACCATCCTGGGATCTTCTTCAGTTCCCAAATTAAAATCTCTAACTTCATCCTCTTTTACTCTGCTGGAGGTACCAAACCTTTTATCATAGATTTTTTCTGCCGTTACCCTTGCTTCCCTCTCCTCTTGATCAATCTACTCTTTCTGAGGCACCTCGGAATTCCGATCCATCATTTGCAACACTTCTGATCCAGCAATCTCCTGGCCTGGAACTATTTCTACTGCTTCCTCACTTTGATCTTCAACCTTCTGTATTATCCCTTCTACATCAACCTCAAAGAGAGGCACAATAGTGGGATTAGCACCTCAAACCAATCTTTGTCTTCTTTTGTTGGCATCAAACCTGGCTTGTCAAGCTTATGCTGCTTCTTGGATACCTCCAACTCTTCATTCTTCTCTTCTGCATATTGAACCTGCTCTCTCTGCACTTTTTCATGAACCCTATCCCTCACATCTTTCTGCTCTCTCCAATCAATTGGTCCCTTAGCTTTTGCTCTTGTGACTGCCAATGCTTCAGCTTCTTCCACCTGACCACATTGGTAACAATCACAATACCATCCTTCTTCATGTTCCTTATGCTCAGCCTGATGTACTATGACTCGCTCTGGTTCCTGCTGCTCCTGAATGTCCACCAAAATAACATTGGCCTGAGTTGGTTCATTATGTTGTGGTTGCTGCTGCACTCCCTGTTGGTCTACCTGACCAGGCCTCACAATGGGCATCCCTCTTTCTCCCCTGTGTCTAAACCATAATTCACAATTAAGACCAACCCAATGTTCCAGTGATCCACAATAGACACAAGGAATCACTCTATCTCCTCTTCTCTGATTATTGTTTTGCTCTCTCCAAGGAGGTCTAGGAGGTCTTGGTGGTCTATTAAATGGTTGTCTGTCTCTAAATGGAGCTACCTGATTTTCTGTAGCTTCAACTCTACCTCTTCCTGTATTTGGCTGCTCCCTATTCCTGGGGTTAAACCAACACCTAGAGGTGGCATGTCCTTCTTTTTCACATATTTCACAATACAACTTAGCTTTGGGTGCCAACACTGAATAACCAATGCTCTTTAATTTACTCACCAATTCCCCTTCTTGTGTTGCTTTATCCTTTTTGGACTTCTTCTTTGTGCTTTTCTTCTTCTTCTTTGACTTTTCTTCAACATCACTTGACTCAGTGTTATCATCTGAATCAGCATCTTCATCAGTTTCATGGGCATCACTGGAGTCTGACTGATCAGCAGAATCCTCATCCTCTTTGGACCTGCTCTTCATTTTGGGTCTGCCAAGTCTTTTCTCGACTCTGACTGCTGCATCAACGAGTGCAGCAAAACCTGTACCTATATCCACACTTGCCACAGCATTCTTTAAATCTTTCCTCAAACCTGTCAAAAAATATCCTGCCAACATCTCATCAGTGGGTCTCTCATTTCCCTGAAGTCTCTCAACCAAAACTCTAAACTTTTGAGCAAAATCTTCAACCACCATATCCCTTTGTCTGATCACCTTGAGTTTCTTCAAAATGTCTGTAGGAGTCTTCTCCTTTCTGAATCTCTGTAAAAAAGCTACTTTCAAAGCATTATAGGTAGTAAAATGAGCTATACCATATTGGCTAAACCAACTCATGGCTTTGCCTTCTAATGTAGCTGCAAATTGCTCCATCTTTGTTTGGTCATTATGCAAGGCCTGATAACCACTAGCCTGCCACTTTGTTTCAAACTGGGCAGCATGACAGTTTGCATCTTCTTTCAACTTTCCTCTAAATTTGGCTGCTTTCACTGTAGGGTTTGGATGGGCCATGGGAGGATTTCTAGGTGGTCTCCTAGGTCTTTGCCTGATACCCCCCTGTAGTGGGTCAAACTGAAGCCTTTTTCTTGTCCCTACAGGTCTTCCTGTCAAGGCAAGTGCTCCAACAAATTGCCTCACGTGCCTCCCATATGCTCTCACAGAACCCTCGGCCCCTTGGTTCAATAACTCCTGTTCACTGTCACCGAACTCCTCCTCTCCATCAGAGGCATCATCATAATGAAAAGGATCAATATCAAGGTTTCCTGCTCGCGCTTGTGCCCTCGTATAATAAACTCTGCCTACTCTCCTCTCTTGTTGTGACATACATGATTCTCCACAGATTCACAACAGCAGGATCGCCAAAGTGTTGAGGTTCTTCAACACAAACAGAACTTAAGTGTTGACAACATGTCACACACACTAAAGACAGAGTAAAACAAAGGCAAATACATTCAACTCATCAGCATTTCATTATTCACCAACTTTCGACACAGCAGTTTGCAGAATAAGCATGAAGCATAGAGCAAGAGACTACACAGCTGATTCATCTTGGTCCACAGATAATTTCCATTTCAACCCAAAAATTACATTCTCGCGTGAACTAGCATGACCTTTAAATAGGAACTTCTGACAGTTATAACTGTTACATCCGATTGACCAAAATCCGACTAAGTGTTTATTGATCAAAATCCGACTTATCAAAGTCCGACTGACTAAGTGTTGATTGACTAAGACATAAGTACAGTAATGGTCTGGCGTAGGTTCAAGAATACTTGCTTAGATCTAGCTTGAACAAGTGGTGGACCTTGTATTCACACAAACTTAATGCATTACAAAAATGTATATGTTAAATAACATTTGGGTTTTTTTTGTTTCAGGAAAGATGGGTCCAAAAACAGAGGTTGCAAGGGTTTCTCTCTTAGTTGACTATACTTGCAATGATCTTAGGAAATGGTATTTGGACATACATGGTATAGAGGGTGCACAATTCCATAAGGTGCATCTATTTATTGCCAAAAAGTAGAATGAAAGCTTGTTTGAAGATGTTGGACAAGTTGTGGAAGCATCTATCTCTGTAGTTGATAGTCATCCGGAGGTGGAATGCATTGACATTCTAGTTCCAACGAATCTAGAATTTCAACTATCTCAAGGAGCATATGCATTGGAGCGCATGTCTGGAAACAAAGAAGAGACAATGTTTTCTCGAGGATGGAAGTTTTCAGAATCAAATTCAAATATCACAGCAGATCAACTTCAAAGCTCCATCATTGCCACACTACAACGAAAAAAGGTAAAAGCTTCACGACCACCATCCACAAACAAGCAAGCAAAAGTGCAGAAAGTAGAAGCTAAGCGAACTAGTTCCATTTTGGATGTAGACAAGGTATCTTTGGCATCCTCATCAACAGAGGGTTCAATGTCAAAGATGAGAATTGTGGATCCAGATGTTTTAGAAGCTAAGGCCATGAAAGGACAAGAAAAAGATACAGGTGGAATGAATAAGTACATAAACTATTTTCCTTTCCAATATAGGGAATGTGATATCACTATTCAAAATTTTTGGCTTGCTCCTGATCACTATAATGCACATATTATGGATAAAAAACACGCTAAAAGTGTGTTATTTGGATTTTCACGGAGTACGACCACGCCTGCAACATGTGCATATTTGATGCCTGTTCGAAATGCAAAGTGAAAGAAGGGGACTCCTTTGGCAGTAGAAGAGGTAGAAGAGAAAAAAAATTAAAGATTATCATTATTGGATTCTTGATGGGAAACATTCAATCTATGTTGCAAAATTTTTGCTTCACAATGAACAAAACAACTAACAGACATTTGAAAGACTGATTGGCGTGTATAAATGTAGAAAGGCTTGCATTGTTGTGAATGCTCCTCCATTTGTTGCAACTGCTATATCTGCCATTGCAAATGAGGAGGCTTAGGCATTGTATGTCAAGCAACCTTACAACCAAATATTGAGACATTTACTGAGTCAATGGATCTTCTCAGGACGACCACCAAAGGCAGCAAGTGGAATTGCAGAGGGACATGCATCTCGTGCCGGATGGGATGTAAGTTATTTTGTTTGTCTTTCTCGTAGTCTTTGATTAACAAATCTTGCTCAATAGTTTAATTATCTCTCTATCTCTTTTTAGGCTTTTCTTCAATTGGCAAGAATGAGTGCAACAGCAAGTTGGATTGCTAAACAGGCACACATGGTCACGTACTCTGATCCAATTTATGACTGCTGGTTAGAAATCATTAAAAGGCTAGAAGAGGAGAATAAGAAACCCCCAACAACAGTATTTAGATATCTTTGTGGCCTTGAGGAATCAGAGGTAAATAATATTCAAGAAGAGATTACAGATGAGAAGATTTTACTGTCAAAGAGTGCAAAGGATGGTGATGCCACTGACATGTATGATCGAATCAAGCAGCTGAAGCAAGAAAAATTGATTCAAGATGCATTTCTTGAAGGCTTCAACAATTTGAATGAGTCTTTACCACCTAAAGACTGGGAGGAGGTGGTCAAAATGTACAATATCAATGATGTTGTTTATAAAACACTTTTAATGCTATGCGAGGAATGGCTCAGATCTAGTTTGAAGCGTGGAACAAAGAAAATGGATTTTCCAGATGGAGCAATAAAATACATGCAATGGACAATTCACCTTCAAAAGGAGAAAATTGAGCCTAGATATTTGCCATGGTCAATCTATGTGGTGAGCCTACAAATGGAAGGCAATCTCTCTTGATGTGCCACTTCAATAATAAAGTGCCTATTGGCTTATGTGTTTTAGATATGACAAAACACATTGGAGGCAGATTGAAGTGGAGTGAGGAGACATTTAACAATGCTTTGGATGGGATCTTGGCTATTGTTGGAGGGTCAACAAAACCTGGATTTGTCTTTCTTGCATTTGTGGATTTCACTAACTTCACAAAATTTCAATGTGCCTTTCACGCCATGGAAGATCATCTGAGATACCATTGTTGTGGTGCATTGCATCACTTTCCATCAGCTCCTTGCAAAGGAGAAATTTAATTCCTAACAGCTATTGCCTTCTTGGGACAAGGCAATGCATTTGAAGACCTGAGAAGAAGATCAGAGGAACATCCCATGCCAATTGATTGTTCTCTTCTCCAAGTAGCAGATAAAAATATGTCAGATTTGCAATATTTGGAGGCCAAAAAACGAGCTTTGGTCAAGCACTACATTCGTACATATTGTTTTGAAGACCGCAAGCTTGTTGATGTTTTTGGTGATGGCTCCTTGGTTGCACAAGAAGGAATACAACAGAAAAAAGAAGTTATATGCTTAGTTGATAGTGTGGAGGAGGCAAAAAACGTGGAGGGCAGACTGCCAGACTTTGTAAAGTTGATGGCCGGCTTTCGAAACCATGACTGTGAGAACCATACCCTAAGGAAGGGAAGGTTTGTTACCAAAAGAAAAAACAAAAGTAAAAAAAAACCTTACCATTCACGATACCCCCCCTCCAAGGTTAACCACTAGTGGGACGCCGCCAATTTGGCCACACCCCTCCATTATCGCCAAAAGACAACCCCTCTCTCTCTTACTGCCCGGCTCCGCCAATATTCTCTCTCTCTCTCCTACTCTGCCGCTGCATCACCCGGCGCGGTAGGTGCATTGGTGCCCCTGTCACACCCTCCGACAGGCTGCCACAGATATTATCCCATCTCTCTCTCTGCTTTTCCACACTCCCTTCGGCCTTATACCCCCCCCACTCCCTTTTTTCTTCCCGCCCCCAACCCTGGCGGACCACTCACCTAACACCCCCCCCCCCCCCCCTTATCCTCACCTAGCCCTAACTCTAGCTCTACCTCTCTCTCTCTCTTGGGAGCGGCCCCGTGGGCCTTAGGGCACGATCTTTCTCTCTCCCTCCCTCTATCTCTCTCACCCTCTCTTCCTCTATCCTCACAACCCCTCAGTCCTCTTCTCCCCCCCCCCTCACAACCCCCTATCTCCCTCTCTCTCCCTCTCTTCCCTTGGTGGGAACCACCCCTAAGCCACATAATTTCTCTCTCTCTCTCTCTCTCTCTCTCTCTCTCTCTCTCTCTCTCTCTCTCTCTCTCTCTCTCTCTGTGTGTGTGTGTGTGTGTGTGTGTGTGTGTGTGTGTGTGTACAGCCCGCAGGCACTGCGCGTTCACCGTCAATACACACACACACACACACACACCACACCTTACCCACACACACATGCGTACCCACCTCCTCTCTCACCTCCCCGCCTCTGCATCGCCACAGCGTCATCGAAAATAAAATAAAATATGTATATTATATATATATATATATATTAATACACACACACACCCCCGGTTCCCACGTACGCACCCGCACACACACATATACACATACAAATACACGGACGCACACACACTCACACTCACACTTACGCACTCACACTTATACATACTCGCGCACCCACCCATACATTCACACGCACACACATGCATATATGCCCCACACATAAAATACAAAAAGAAATCGAAGGAATTCTACGCCATCGACATTGACAAAAAGAAGACGGTCTGAATCATGTGACACCGACAACAAAAAGAGCAAATGCGCCAAAGGTATGTCCCAGACGAGCCCTAAAAGACGTACGTGCTACACCGATGCACCGGCAACCCACCATTCACCGACATCATGCAACCACGACACCATTTTCAGTAATTCGTAGGATATCACCATCATTTTTTCAGTCACAAAAGCCTTGTAAATTCCCAATTTGTAAATTCCCTCTCTCTAGGTGATGGTCACAAAGGCCCATCTAGAGGTTTTCAATTTTAATAACTCCCAAGACAAAGCAAGGGTCAACCACACCGAGCCCACCGCCTTGCTTTGTCTCCCCGATTAGCTTACCCTAATCAAATCGGGATTACCCTAATCCAAGCAGCCAACACCTATAAAAGGGCACTGAGAGGTTAGTATGGGGGGGGGGGGGGGGGGGGGGGGGGGGGGGGGGGGGGGGGGGGCAGTTCATGAGAGGTCAGCACTTGGTAGAGTTTTAGTGGGAAGAATTGACACTATTGGTGTCACGGGCCGGAGGGGGCTTGTGGGGTGGTTTGCTTTGGGAATTGCACCATGTGAAGGGAGCTACGTCCACCTCTCGACTCCAATGGTCGATGCACACGCACATGCACGTTCTTAGTAGCAAGTTTCACAATCATCGAGTCATCTTTAGAGAACGCACCAAGTAGTTTCACCATCTATTCTCCCTACCTCTCTATCACCACGGTGTGTTGCCTCGCTGGAAGGAAGGTCATTGTAAATATTGCAAAAATAATTCTTCCTCACACCCCCGAGGGTTTTCATCATTTGTCAATCTCTCTCTCTCTCTCTCTCTGTGTGTGTGTGTGTGTGTGTGTGTGTGTGTGTGTGTGTGTGTAAGTTTGCGGTGTTCACATCATCGTGGTCTGCGTCCTAGCCACTCAAAGCTAGGTGGTGCCCCCTGTTCGCTTTACCGTGACCGGCTCGAGGCGTGCCATCGGCCCCCGGCGTTTTAGAGACCGTCGGGGTTCGGGTATCATTTTGCTCCGGTCAAAGTCTCATGAAGATATAGAAAAATGGGTTGGACTTCAACAATCCACTTTGCAATTAGATGACACTGTGCCTATTACAAAGGAGTGCTCTCCACGAAGAGAAGAAGAAGAACAACAACAACATCCTCTGCCAATGGAGGAATTTTTGGAAATGGATACACGATGTTTTGAGCTTCTTGTGCATGTCAGTGTTTCTTGTTGCTTATTTGATACTCTTAATGTTAGATTTTGCTTTATATAGTATTGATTGAGTTTGTAATTTTTATCTCAAGCATTCAAGGTTTGAATGTAAATAGTAAATTACTTGAGTTTTTGAATGATGGATCTTTAGACTAAAACTATAACATTTAATACTCACGAATACTTAATTACTTAAGAGCTTGAACTCAATAAGTTTTGGACCTTTTATCAATACCCCCTTGATATGCTACATTAGATCCTAGCATAGTTAAATGGTGATGCTTCATAAATTGAACCTAGCTTAGACAGGTGCTGGAGCCTAAATTAAAACTAACCTTGCTAGAAGGGAGCTTATGTTTGTATTTTGAGAACTAGCATAAGTAATCAATTAGAGCATAGATTAGACATGTGGTGGTGGCCTTAGAGACCAAAATCTTAATGATCTTGGAAAGGTATTTAAGTACTTCAATTTTTTACTTAGTTTTAGTACTCACTAAAGGCATAGCTTGACAAAAAGTGGACCTTACATGGATCCTAATTTCAAAAGGTGTGGTAGACCTTCAAACCAAGCTCATATAGCTTGGACATGTGGTGAACCTTGCATGGAGACTAGTTTAGACAAGTGTGGTACACCTTGTAACCAACACCCATTTGTTACATTAGCTTGGACAAGTGGTGGACCTTGCTTTTATGTTTCAATGGAGCATATTTTGGATAGGTGGTAGACCTTGTTTCAATGGAGCATATTTTGGACATGTGGTAGACCTTGTTTCTCTCCATGCTTCAATGGAGAGAAACATTAGCTTGATCAAGTGGTGGACCTTGCTTTTATGGTCCAAAGGAGCATATTTTGGACAAGTGGTAGACATTGTTTCTCTCCATGCTTCAATGGAACCCACCTTAGACAAGTGAAGTACCTTGAAACCAAACCCCCATAATACAACATATTAAATAGGTTGGAAAATTGGTGGGATATGAAACCATCCATGATAGAGAATAGTATAGGTGAGAACGTAGTGGTCCTTATATCAATTACCCATGCATAGCTTGGACAAGTGGTGGACCTTGCTTCTCTCTATGTTTCAATGGATCCTATCTTGGACTAGAGATATGTCTTACTTATTTCCATGCTTCAATGGATTCTAGTTTGGATAAGGAGTAGACCTTCAAAAAAAACTCCACAACATAGCAAATATTAACAATTCATGGTTTTATAGAGATTTTCTTGCCTATTTTGGAGAGTGGGTAGACCTTTCTTCTCCATGCTTCAATGGATCTGAGGTTGCACAAGTGGAGCTAGAGAAGTGGTCAAACTTAAAATGAAACCTCCCATGCTACAACCCATCATAGATTGTATATGTAGTAGACCTTGCAACTCTTTTATGTGCCTAGCTTAGAGAAGCATTGCACCCTTGATTATCTCCATACATGAAGGCAAGGTTGGACAAGTGGTGGACCTTCAAACCAAAATCTCTATGCAATAATAGGCAAGTGGTGGAGCTTGTTTTCTGGGAATTTTGGAAATTATTCACGTCCCATTTTTTAAAATGAGTACTAAAACTAAAGTGTTTTTTGTTAAGTATGACCTGATTGTTGTATGTAGGGCCCCTTTAATTTGTGCCATATAAAAATGAAACACTAATGCATGCACGAATATAGGGCTCAAACTTAAGTTCAAGCCTCACTTTTCGTTGTCATGTGGATATGATATTGAGAAGAGGATAGAAGTTAAGCTCGAGCCTCACATGCCTCGCCTAGTTTAGCAAGTGAACACACTCAAACTTTGTTCAATGCAAGCAGATTTATTATTGGAGTTCTAAAGTCTATCCCCGCTCATCTTTGCATATATCAACATAAGTAGTTATGCAATTATTGTTTTCCTCAAAAAGCTATTCCGATCTTCACCTGATCATTTTCAAATTTTTGAGAAAATGAAGGATGTTCATGCATATTCAACTTATGTGAGGTTGGAGAGCATCTTTTTAATCACAAATTTAGGGACTCTCTCTTATGTAGGTAAATGATCATGCTTGCTATTTTGATTGAATAATATGTAAATTTAGGGTACTTCTATAAGATTACTTTTATGGGTCTAGTACCCTTTTATTGCATTGTATATGTTAAATATTAACAAGAAGTCTCTTCTAGAGGATCCAAACATAGAAGAAGAGGAAGATCAATCATACATTATTGGTTGTGTAGAAGAAGGAAACGTATTGGGCTATATAAATAGTTCTCACAGTACAAGTGTCTGTCCCAACGTACGCTATACATTTGATCCAAATTTTTCACCTTGGCATAAATGCATCTCTTCACACATCAAGTCAGAAAATATGGCCATGTATGCATTGAGACTATTTGTCAAGTTGAAGCAGGAGAAGAGTTGTTTGCTGACTATGACTTTACTTGACATTGTAAAGTATTGTACATGGATGGAAATCTCAAGTACATGCATCATTTTCATTTTTCATGGATGAAATATCAAGTGAATGTAACATTTGATTATTATTTAGTTTATGCTCAATGAGAATCTAGAGTGATCTTATGCTTTGTGTGTTGTCTAAGTTATTTGATTACCTTGGCCATAGAATCTTGATTCTACTCTGGATTTGTGATAAATCTTACCAAAATTTAATCAATGTCTAGGTTGGACAAGTGGTGGGGCTTCAAACATTACTGTCTTAAACAAGTGGAGCTATCTTACTTGAATAAGTGGTGGCCTTTGAATCCAAATCTAAGACAAATCTCTAATTGTTTGCTTGTAGTCTAGGCTGGACATTTTGTGGACCTTGTATTCATGTTTCCTCAACAAGTTGTGGCTTTTAGTTCTCACTTTAAGTACACATCTTTAATAAAGTGTAGGATGGAAAATGTTTATCTAGTAGATTGTATTTTAGACAAGTGGTGTTTTGTGTACGAATGCTGAAAATGGTTGCAAGGATTCTAACAACGATTTTACCTTAAATAAATTTCTTACCAGGAGTTCTACATGTAAATATGGTGAATTAAATTCTAGTGAGTTTTGAGATAACAATTGTGTGTGTGTTTTCTTAGATTCACAAACTGGGATGGATAATGCTCCTATGGTTCAGTCAACAACTATAGAATCCATTGATTCTATGGTTTGTAAAGTGCTTAAGATGGATGATATTTCTATACTAGAGTCTAGTGTTGTGCAACTTGAGCAAGCTTGCAATAATGAGAACCAAGAAATCGATGCTTCAAAAATGCAACATACATCAAAAGAGACTGAAAAGTCCACTCACGAGCTATTGCCAATTGCTACTACTTCATGTAGTGTAGATGTTGAGAAATCCATGCTTACAGTTATATTGGATTTAAGTGGTCTATTGTTGAAAAGTTTCCTCAACAATCCTCACACCACAACTTAGAGCAAATGGATTCAAAAAGATATATTATACTCAGGCCAGGTTGCATCCAATTCTTGAAGACTATTTTACAGAGGTTTAATGTTGCAATTTGGTCGATAGCTACTAGGAATAATGTGTATCAAATCCTTGGAGCACTAAACAACTTAGCTGAGGATACATTGCCTTTGTTTGCAATTTGGTCGCAAGATGTTTACTACAGCGCTCAAACTCAAAAATTGTTTAGACCCGACAATCCAAACATTGAGGCAATGTTCAAGCCTCTAGCCAAAATTGCCATAGGGTTTGAATGTGATCCACAATGAAGAGTGCTTATTGATGACTCTCCTTACAAGGGATGTATTTCACCAGCAAACAATTGTATTTTTCCACCACAATTTGATGCTGAGAAGATGGTTGACAATATGCTCTTGGAGGAGCTACTGCCATAATTGTTTTAGCTTGACGAGAGAAAGGATGTGGGTGATTTAATTGCTTCTAATCGTTATGGACAACCTATAGTGACAAATGATAGTGAATACAAACAAATCATGGAGCATTGGAAGTAGAAAAATGATGTTTGGTCAGCTAAGGTGTTCTTTACAAGAAGAATACCACCTGCAAAAGGTGATAGAGATGAAACTATCATTGAAGACGCAAGTGACACAAGCCACCGCAATGAAATGAGAAGAGTCCAAATACAAGAGATATTGGCAAAGGAGCATACACCCTTTGAAAGCATGAAGGCATCACACTTGACCACTTTAGCTTGGCAATTGGGTTATAACACAAAATGAGTTTTGAAGGCAGCCACAGCAAAGGCTTATATAAATAAGGTGAAACCTGATAACAATCTTCTAAGGCTAGATAGAAAACAAACCTAAGGTACTAGTGACATGTCATATATTCTTGATACACATGATTGAACACTCATGTGCATGGCATCTAACAAATATTTCTTTTTATTCCTTCCTGCAAGATCTTACAAAGGATATTACTAGATGGAGCTCAATCAATAGAGATTTTGATATTTTTGCTCAAAATAATGAAGCAGTCACTTACATTTTTTGTTTATCAATTTCTTGAGAGATTTTATTTTAATTTGTAATCATCAAATGAAATGAAAAGTATCCTTCTTATTAAGATTGCTGATCTTTTTCTTGTTCAAAACTTTCATTTGTGATTTATAGTTTTGTTAGCATTAAATTGTATTTGTTTAGTTTGAAAAAAACTGTCAAAGATCCAAGTCTTTTTGGCTTTACTTAAGTTATTGATTGTGAAAGATCCAAGTCTTTTTGCTTTACTTAAGTTATTGATTGTCTATGTAATAGTCCTTAAAACAATATCGGATGGCTTTCTTGCTCCCATGTCTCACATTGGTCTTTAGGTAGGACAAGTGGTGACCTTGAAATTATGGTCTCATATCTCGATCAAGTGAAGAGACATGAAGCTTAAAATCACTACTATGTATCTAGTGTTAAACTCCATCGAGACAAAGATACTAGAGTGCCAAATTGCAGTCTAGTTTAAGTGAAAATCCATTTGAGTTAAGGTAAAACTTATAGTGCCTCATTTTTCTAGGATTCTATCCCATCAAGGAAGTTAGAATCTAGCACAAACCAATTAAGACTCTTTTGGAGCCTAGATAGGACAATTCATGGAACTTAAGAAACTTATTTTTGAGTTAGAGTTTAGTTTAGATAAGCAAAAGATCTTCAAACCAGCACTTGACTTTCTTACTATTCAATATTCAAAGTCCCATTGAGGCTAACACATTACATACCTACTTGTAACCTAATTAATGAGTAAGTATATAGGTCTAAGCAAGTATATATAATGAGTCTTCAAACTAATAAACCAAGGGAAGAGAGTAGCAAGGTCCACTACTTGTCCAAGCTTAGTTCTAGACAACATAGAAAGATGCTAGTTCTACTAATTGTCTAATTATAGGCATGGAGAAATGATAGAAGGTTGACCACTTGTCCAACCTATCAACTCTAGTAAGATGGGAGGTTTGGCCTTAAGATTCACCATGTAACCAACCTATACGCCATTGTATTATGAAGAGTAGAAAAGCAAAGCTCCACCACTTGTCCAAGCTAGTTCTAAAATCCACATGGAGATAAGCAAGATCCACCATTTGTCAAAGCTCTCTTCCATTAAAACATGAAAAAACTCAGCTATGTTGTACAAGGGGGACTTTTTTCCAAGGTCCACCACTTGTCCAAGCTAGGATCCATTAAAACATGGAAATTAACAAAGCTCCACCACTCGTCCAACCTTTAGAGTTGAAAAGCATATGGGTTGTCTAAAATAGGTATGGGAAAATAATTGAAGGTCCACCACTTGAAACATGGAGAGAAGCAAGCTCCACCATGTCTCCAATATGCTAGACTCCATTTAAACACCCTAAACCCATGATATTTTGTACATAGGGGATGTACATTCAAGGTTCACCACTTGTCCAGCCTAGTATCCCTAGTAGCTTGATAGATTTGGTCTCAAAATTCACCACTTGTCCACTCTATGTCATTGTATTAGAAAGGATTGGGTGCTAAGGTCCACCACTTGTCCAACCTATAAGGTTATATGTTAAATGGTATTTTTTCTCACAACTTGAAATACCATGATATCTTTTACATGGGAGTTTTGTTTCAATGTCCACCACTTGTCCAAGCTAACTCTATTGAAACATAGAGAGAAGCAAAGGTCCACCACTTGTCCAAGCTAAGCTATATTGAAACATGGAGAGAAGAATACTCCACCATTTCTCCAAGATAGGATTCATTGAAACATGGAGAGAAGCAAGCTCTACCATGTCTCCAAGCTAGGATCCATTTAAATACCCTAAATCCATTATATTTTGTACATGGGTGGTTTTATTTCAAGGCCCACCACTTGTCCAACCTATTATCCCTAGTAGCACGAGTGGTTTGGTCTCAATATTCACCACTTGTACACGCGATGTCATTATAATAAGAAGAACTATGTGTTAAGGTCCAGCACTTGTCCAACCTATAAGGTTATATCGTAAATGGTATCCTTTCTCACCAGTGATATGTTTTACATGGGGGTTTCATTCCAAGGTCCACCACTTGTCCAAGCTAACTCTATGCAAACATAGAGAGAAGCAAAGGTCCACCACTTGTCAAAGCTAAGTTTCATTGAAACATGGAGAGAAGTAACCTCCATCATTTTTCGAAGATAGGTGCCAACTTCCCAAGTTACGTCGAAGGGGGTTTTGTCTAAGTTTCCGCCATCTTCTTTGGAATCACAACATCGAAGGGGGTTTTCCGCCATCATCTTTGGAAGCTCAACCTAGCCGAAGCTCAAACGCACTAGAAAAAAAGAGGTAAACACAAAACAAAGCACCTCCCTCCTCTTTTCCTTTTGTTTTCTACTACACACACACACACACACACACGCATAAATAGAAAAAGAACAAAAAAAATAGTGAATCCATAACATACATCGTTCATTTGGAAATGGTTGCTTTCCTCGGCTTGTTTGGAGATGGTTGCTTTGCTCGGCTTGTTTGGAAATGATTTCTTTGCTCGGCTTGTTTGGATAGAATGAAAGATAGAAATGTTAGAGAAAAATGTTAATTTTGTTAGAGAGAGAGAGTAGATAAAGTTAAAGAGAGGGATAAATAGAGAGAGAGAGAGAGAGAGAGAAATGGAGAGAGACATAAAGAGAGAATGAGAGAAAGAGAGGGAGATACATGTAGAGAGAGAGAGAGAGAGAGAGAGAGAGAGAGAGAGAGAGAGAGAGAGAGAGAGAGAGAGAATGAGAGGGAGATACATGTAGAGAGAGATAGAGAGAATGAGAGAAAGAGGGAGATAAATAATGAGAGGGAGGTAAACACAGAGAGAGAGAGAGAGAGAGAGAGAGAGAGAGAGAGAGAGAGACGGAGATAAATAATGAGAGGGAGGTAAACACACACACACAGAGAGAGAGAGAGAGAGAGAGAGAGAGAGAGAGAGAGAGAGAGAGAGAGAGAGAGAGACGGAGATAATTAATGAGAGGGAGATGAATGTAAAGAGAGAAAGAGAGATAGATAGAAAGAGAAAGAGAGGGGTAGAAGAAGAGAGAGATAGGGATAGAAAGAGAATATGAGAGAGTGAGAGAGAGAGAGAGAGAGAGATAAAGAAAGAGGAATAGAGAGAGAAATAGAAAGAGGGAGGGAGAGAGAGAGAGAGAGAGAGAGAGAGAGAGAGAGAGAGGGAAGAGATATATATATATATATATATATATATAAATGGAGAGAGAGATAAAGAGATATATAGTTAGATAGATAGTTCTATTATCGTCCTTGGAGTTTCAAATATGACCTATGGGAACAAATGAACATGTCACATGGTGTGAGTGGAGGTCATAAGTGACTCTTGATGCTCAAAAATGACTAAAATGAGCGTCGCAATAGAGATTCCAGATCGTGGTTGGGAGAGGAAGGTATTTTAGGGAGAGCTCATAGCTGAATATATGGGGAAAAGAGGACCTAATGTGATCAAAAGCTGAGCACTCAAGTAGTGTGTGGTACTCACTCTCTCACACTTGGCGAGGGCATAAGGTGCAAAGTCGATGAGACTCCTCTCCAGTGCCCCAACGTCCACTCTCGCAGCATAGAGAATGCGAGCTACGACGAATGGGGGCAATGGTGCGGATCGCACTCAATGGGATGGGCTCAAGGATGTACAGATGGGTTCGCTTACCTCGTTCGGAGAAGTAGAGAGATTTGTAGTTTGGGGCAACGTGTGTGGTGTAATGGCTGAAGCGAGAACCTTCGGATTTCTCCCAAGCCGTGATACATTGGCGCTGTAAGAATTCCTCATTAACTTGGGAGTCGATCGATGCATCCTTGACCAAGTGACATGCATCCCATCTTCCAAGACATTTTTTGATGTCAAGCATCCACCCCGAACTTAGTATTTTTATCTTGCATGTCTTTTGGACCTTTTGACTTGCTTCATATGCGATTCTAGGAAGTCGATACAAAAGGCTACGTTGTCTCTTAAGCATGTACTCCACAACCCTTTGCATGCCCTAGACCTCAATGGGAAGCGATCCGGACTCAAGAAGTAAGAGCATGTAGGGTGTTTGTGTCTTGACTTGCAAAAAGTTGGTGAGAAAACACTTTTGAACATTCTCAAATTCTTTCCAAATGGACTTCCCGATGCTTCCACCCCACATCTCCACTCCATAAAGAAGCACCGGTGTCACCAATGTGTCAAAGAGGTACTTTTTGAAAGCAGAGCAGTTGATCTCTCCAGCATTGCACATGTTCTCAAATGCATAATAAGCCCTCTTTCTGGCTTCCAAGCGACGCAATGCGCAATCCTTCCATTTATGATTGGATGGAACCTCAAGGCCGAGGTACTTGAAGTGATCTACCACTTCAAGTTGCTCATTGTTGTATACAGTGCATGGATTTTCGTCATTGAGGGTCTTTACAAGCATAACCTTGGTTTTGGATCCATTCACGATCACCCCGCTATGTAGGCAAAAGCGTTCCAAGACACTCATAAGCTTTTGTGCATCTTCTAAGGTATGTGCCAAGAGCACTACATCATCGACATAAAGCAAAAGCATGATCACTGCATTTTCGATCTTAACCTCTTCTATGCCTTCTTGCTGCATAAAATCAAGAACCATGCATTCCAATTCATCAATGAGTAGCCCAAAGAGGGTCGGGGAAAGTGGGCATCTTTGTTTGACACCAATGGTGCTTGCAAAAAATTATGAAATTCCATCTCCCATACGTAGTCGACAGATCACTTTTTGGTAGATGCGAAAGATTGCATGCATAAATTCTCTCGGCACTTGAAGGCTTTGCATACGTCTCCAAAGATTTCCTCGCGGTACCATGTCAAAAGCTTTCTTGAAATCCACAAAGCAACAATACAACTTTTTTTCTTTCAATCGGGACGCTTCCATAAGAACTCGAAGAGTGACAAGGTGATCAATAGTTCTATGATGCTTTTGAAAATGTGCTTGGACTAGCGCACGCTTGTCGTTCTTTTCAACCCATTCACTTATCTTCATCTCCATGATACATCCAAATAACTTTGCCATCAAATAACCAACCATTATAGTGCGGTAGTTGTTCACATTGTTTACATCTCCAGAGAGATAAATGGAGAGCGAGATAAAGAGAGAATGAGAGAAATAGAGGGAGATAAATGGAGAGAGAGAGAGAGAGAGAGAGAGAGATAAAGAGAGAAAGAGGGAGATAAATAATGAGAGGGAGGTAAATGGAGAGAGAGAGAGAGAGAGAGAGAGAGAGAGAGAGAGAGATAAAGAGAGAATGAGAGAAAGAGGGGGATAATTAATGAGAGGGAGGTAAATGGAGAGAGAGAGAGAGAGAGAAAGAGAAATAGAAAGAGAGATAGATAGAAAGAGAAAGAGAGGGGTAGAAGAAGATAGAGATAGGGATAGAAAGAGAAGGAGAGAAAGAGGGATAGATAGAGAGGGGTAGAAGAAGAGAGAGATAGGGATAGAAAGAGAAAGAGAGAGAGAGAGAGAGAGAGAGAGAGAGAGAGAGAGAGAGAGAGAGAGGGAGGGAAAGAGGGAAGAGAGAGAGAGAGATAGGGATAGGGATAGAGAGAGTAAGAGAGAGAAACAGAAAGAGGGAGAGAGAGAGATAGAGATAGAGAGAGTTAGAAAGGGGGAGATAAAGGAAATATATATATAGATAGATAGATAGAGAGAGAGAGAGAGAAAGAGAAAGAGAGAGAGAGAGAGAGAGAGAGAGGGAGACAAAAATAGAAAGAGAGAGAGAGAGAGATAGATAGTTCTATTATCATCCTCGGAGGTCAAATATGACCTATGGGACCAAATAAACACGTCACGTGGTACGAGTGGAGGTCATAATAACTGACTCTCGATGCTCAAAAATGACTAAAATGAACGTCGCAATAGAGATTCCACATCGTGGTTGGGAGAGGAAGGTATTTTAGGGAGAGCTCATGGCTGAATATATGGGAAAAAGAGGACCTAATGTGATCAAAAGCTGAGCACTCAAGTAGTGTGTGGTACTCACTCTCTCGCACTTGACGAGGGCATAACGTGCAAAGTCGATGAGACTTCTCGCCAGGGCCCCAACTTCCTGTCCTGCAACATAGAGAATGGCAGCTAAGACAAATGGAGGCAATGGTGCGGATCGTACTCAATGGGATGGGCTCAAGGATGTAAGGATGGGTTTGCTTACCTCATTCGGAGAAGAAGAGAGATTTGTAGTTTGGGACAACGTGTGTGGTGTAATGGCCGAAAGCGAGAACCTCCGGATTTCTCCCAAGCTGTGATACATTGGCGTTGTAAGAATTCCTCATTAACTTGGGAGTCGATCGACGCATCCTTGACCAAGTGACATGCATCCCATCTTCCAAACCATTTCTTGATGTCAAGCATCCACCCCGAACTTAGTATTTTGCTCTTGCATGTCTTTTGCACCTTTTGACTTGCTTCATATGCGATTCCAGGAAGTCAATACAAAGGGCTACGTTGTGTCTTAAGCATGTACTCCACAACCCTTTGCATGCCCAAGACCTCAATATGAAGTGATCCGGACTCAAGAAGTAAGAGCATGTAGGGTGTTTGTGTCTTGATTTGGAGCAAGTTGGTGAGAAAACGCTTTTGGACATTCTCAAACTCTTTCCAAGTAAACTTCCCAATGCTTCCACCCCACACCTTCACTCCATAAAGAAGCACCGGTGTCACCAATGTGTCAAAGAGGTACTTTTTGAGAGCCGAGCAGTTGATCTCTCTAGCATTGCACATGTTCTCAAATGCATAATAAGCCCTCTTTCTGGCTTCCAAGCGACACATTGCGCAATCCTTCCATTTATGATTGGATGGAACCTCAAGGCCAAGGTACTTGAAGTGATCTACCACTTCAAGTTGCTCATTGTTGTATACAATGCATGGATTTTCGTCATTGAGGGTCTTTACAAGCATAACCTTGGTTTTGGATCCATTCACGATCACCCCGCTATGTAGGCAAAAGCGTTCCAAGACACTCATAAGCTTTTGTGCATCTTCTAAGGTATGTGCCAAGAGCACTACATCATCGGCATAAAGCAAAAGCATGATCACCGCATTTCCGATCTTAACCTCTTCTATGCCTTCTTGCTGCATAAAATCAAGAACCATGCATTCCAATTCATCAATGAGTAGCCCAAAGAGGGTCGGGGAAAGTGGGCATCTTTGTTTGACACCAATGGTGCTTGCAAAAAATTCTAAAATTCCATCTCCCATATGTAGTCGACATATCACTTTTTTGTAGATGCGAAAGATTGCATGCATAAATTCTCTCGGCACTTGAAGGCTTTGCATACGTCTCCAAAGATTTCCTCGCGGTACCATGTCAAAAGCCTTCTTGAAATCCACAAAGCAACAATACAACTTTTTTCCTTTCAATCGAGACGCTTTCATAAGAACTCGAAGAGTGACAAGGTGATCAACAGTGCTATGATGCTTTCAAAAACCTGTTTGGCCAAACGCACGTTTGCCATTCTTTTTAGCCCATTCACTTATCTTCATCTCCATGATACATCCAAATAACTTTACCATCAAAGAACCAATCATTATAGTGTGATAGTTGTTCACATTGTTTACATCTCCCCCTTTGTGCAAAGGTTTGATCCAATTTTCACTCCAATCATGAGGCATGCCATGCTGAAGTGCAAGGTTAAACATATCGCAGTCCATAGTCGTGTTTTCTTGCTTGTCCATCTAATCATTTCAACCTTGACACCTTGAAGGTCCCCTACCTTGTGAGTAGCAAGTTTCTCAAGTGCGCGGCATACATCTTCAATGGTAAAGAAGGGAGGCATAAATGGAAGGGAGCTACAACACTCCATCTTATCAACATTGGGTTTCTCATAGAGGTTCTTGCAATGCATATACATATCCTCAAGAGTCAAGTCACCAAAGCTCTCAACGCGCTTGCCTTTTCGATTTTGCCAAAACTTGCCACATGCATGTGCTTTCTCTTGCGCTAAAAGAAGTTGTTTTCTGACTTCCCACCTTCTCCTCTTCTTTTGAACAAGTTCTTTGTATGTGTGTGAATGTTCCAAGTAAACTTACTTGTCTTTGCTTGCATCCAACCTTAGCAATTTTTTTCGTGCTTGCCTACATTCCATGTCACACCATTTCTTCTTGGTGCTACCCTTCTTAGACCTTTTGCAAGACATGTGTTTCACCGAAAAGCATTCCTTCGCACAAGAGAAAATTACTTCTTTGAAAACTTTCCACTTGCATTCTAATGTTGGGCTCTCTTGATACTTTATCATGCTTAACATTTGGTCCACCATATTAGCATATATAAGAACTCGTTTGAAGTCTAGACGTAGGTACAAATGATTCACATCATGATTGCAGGCTACATGCTCGGGCCTTTTACCACACTTGAGGTCAATACATAACATCCTATGATACGATTCCGGATTCCATTCACCAAGTGTAAAGCTTTGTATGCATTCTAGAGTGGCTTCCAGAAACAACATATAGTCAATCACACTATCACCATTGTGCTTTCTACATGTAAAGTCATTAGCACCTTGCCATCGAGATACACCATTTGCAATGAGCATTCCGATACTATTGCACATATGTAGAAGTGACTTCCATAGTGATCCAGTTCTTTTGCATCATTAGAACTTCAATTATACATGTATGAGTCATCCATTCTTCTTGAGACGTGCGGCATGTTGACTTGTTGTGTGTCGTGTTGTAACGTATTTGTGCGAGCATTCATGTCTCCAAAGACAATGACTTCACCTTGTTCCTTGTAATGAGCAATGTCTTCCTCTAGTTCAACAAAGGGCTGATCTCTATCCATATCCAAGCGAGCATAAAGGTTGGAGTTATAGTGAGGAATGTAGCAACCAGTGACAAACATGACTTGACCATTTGGTGGACTGATTTTTAGCCATAATTAGCGTTTATACTTATCTTCTTTGACAATGGAAACATCTTTCAAACCATTTTTGGTCATACATGCTACGCCTCCTTGGCCTCTACGTTGCTTTGCATTTTTGGTCCACATCAAAGAATGCACATCGTATTTGTCAAATCCAAGAATTCGTTGCACATCATGCTCGCATGTTTCAACAAGAAGTATCACATTGGAGTCATTGGTAAGCTCATCAATGCCAATTCCCACATTCCATGGATACCCGTTACAATTCCAAAAGCTTATTCGCAAGCGTGAGTTGGTCTCATAAATCATGTATCCCTAATTGTTGGATGGACTTGCATCCTCTTCAAGTGACTTTTCTTCTTGAGATGGCACCTTAACCTTCTTGCCTCTTTCCTCATATTCTTTGCGACGTACATTTTGTTGCATAAGAGTGCGATCTTGAAACCTTTGGCCACTAAACGAGCTTTGTAATTCTCAACATTGGATGGAATCTTTTCTTGTAAACCTATTTACAAGGCAAAGCTTTCCTACCTTTTGGCAATGGAACAAGCTCCCATCTTTTGTTATTTGCAATACTGGATAGCTCCCTCTTCATAGCATGTTCCCACTGAACCTTATCATTGGCTAGCATAGCCTCTTTGTAACAAGAAGGCTCACCACTATCTATCAGCAACACAAAGTCCACGCCTAGAACAAACCGTTCTGGCGGATGTGAGACTCTTTGATATCTCCTCGGCTAATCAGATCTTGTACTAGCCTATATAGTAATTGGCTCTAGAGCTATCTATGCAAGAGGTGATACATCGGAAAATGTCACTTTCCGGAATTCAACCTCTTTTGTTGGCTGCCTATGCATCTTGGTCTCATTGAAGACAACATCACTGCTATGAATTACTGATCGACTTTCTGGATCCCATAAACGATAGCCAAATTGACCATCTACACCATAGCCAATAAAGATGCATTTCCTGGACTTAGGTTCAAGCTTAGCACGCAACTCCTTGGGTACATGTGCATAAGCTTTGCACCCAAATGTACGGAGTTTTTCATAAGACAACTTATGTCCTGACCATAACTCCAAAGGTACACGAAACTGTAATGAAGCATGTGGTGATCTATTGATCAAATACACAACAGTGTATAATGCTTCAGCCCAAAATGCTTGTGGTAAATTAGCATGTGATAGCATAGACATAATCCTCTCTTGGATGGTCATATTCATTCGTTTGGCAACACCATTTTGTCAGGGGTATAAGGAGCTGTAAACTCGTGCTTAATTTCCCTATTTGAATAGAAGTCTGCAAACTCTTTGGAGACATATTCTCCACCATTGTCTGAGCGTAAAGCTTTTAACTTATGTTCAGACTGAGTTTCCACACTAGATAAGAACTTTTTGAAACAAGAAAAAGTCTCATCTTTAGACTTCATGGCATAAACCCAAACATGTCGTGTTGCATCGTCAATGAATGTAACATAATAAGACGCACCACCATGGGATTTAGAAGGCATAGGCCCACATAAATCACTATGCACAAGCTCTAAGGGCTTTCTTTCTTTGTCAAAAGACTGTGTATGATGTGCTCGTGTTTGCTTACCATATTGACAGTGTTCACAAAATGGGAAATCAGAAAATGATAAAGACGGTAAGTAGCCCAAACGAGAAAGATTTTACATTCCCTTCTTTGACATATGACCTAACCGGCTATGCCACAAAGCAACAGTTGGTAGCTCGGTTACAGAAAGAACACTGTTCTTGTCAGATACATAAAGAGGATAAAGTGTACCAACTTTAGAACCATGGGCTAAGATAAGATGACGTTTCGCAATACGCCAAGACTACTGATGAAAAGTGACTTTGTAACCCAAGTCATCAAGACGTCCAACCGAAATCAAATTTCGTGTCAAAGCTGGAACATGACGCACATTATGTACGGTAAACCTCACCCCATTTGCCACAACCATAGTAATATCACTTATGCCCACAATGTCACAAGAGTAGCTGTCACCTAGCGTAACAGTGCCAATGGTTTCCTCATATGTAGTAAACCAATGCCTATGAGGTGTGACATGCAACGAAGCGCCCGAATCAAGAATCCATGTATGGGACACTTCACCACTAACAAGTAGCTCTGTTGGCATAGAACTCTGCAAAGATAGAGTTTCTTGTGCATCATAAAATACATCATTATTTTCAGTCAACATATTGATGTCTTGTGCATCACAATCATCTTGCACTATGTTTAGTTCTTCAATCTTAACCGAACTCTTTGGTTTCTCCTCTTTATCATCATTGTCTTTGCCTTTGCCTTTACCTTTGTCACACGTCCAAGCATAACAATCCTTCTTTATGTGACCAAACTTATCACAATAATGGCATTGAACATTGCGACGACTAGGAGACTTTGATCTACCCTTTGAAGCATCTCTATTGCCTTCTTTCTTGGATTCACGATTCCAAGAACGACCTTTAAATGTTGTTTTCCATCCTTTTGCACGTAATGAGCTTCACCATGATGCGAGATATCCATAGCCTTGCGGCGCATTTCCTCTAACAAAAGAGAACTAGTGACATCAATGTACACTAGCGTACCATTAGGAGCAGAGTTACTGACAGCTGTGCAGAAGATATCCCATGAGGGTGGCAACGAACAAAGAAAGAAGATTGCTTTCATCTCGTCATCAATATTGATCCGTTGTGCATGAATCTGGGAATATAGAGAATCAAAGTCATTAATATGACTAGCAACACTGGCTGACTCCTTCATGCGAAGGTTAAACAATTTTTGCATCATGAAAACCTTATTACTTGCCGTATCCTTCTCATAAGTGTTGCATAACTTTTGCCATAAAGCATAGGTAGATTCACATTCTAGCATTGAAAAGTACACTGACTCAGCAAGGTGCAATCTAATAGTAGATCTACATGGCTCATCAAGCTCCTCCCACTGAAATTGAGTCAAATTCATCTCTTCAGTCCATGTCGCATAAATAATAGGCAATTTCTGTTTCTTTTGGACAAGCACATCTTGCATCTGATTCTTCCAAAGATGAAAATTAGTGCCATCAAACTTCTTTATGTCATAAATATCACGGTCTTTGCTAGTAGACATGGTGACAAAACTACCAAAAGATTCTGGGAAAATTTCGGCATAGTCTCCTTTGTATTTGGGACTATGTCAACCAAAATACGAGACAAAATGACCAAGTATGTCACTCACAAAGCATAGAAGAGATCAATGCCTCTCAAAAGCACATTGTATAGAGACCAATTGAGGTGCATAAACAGTCAAAATGACCATAGACCGCCAATTCGGCGTCAAAAGCACCTATACCACTCTATACATATCCTATGGCGAGGCCTTGTAAGGGATGCTCCAGCTACCTGTATCACTGAAGGTATCTCCACATTTGAGAATACCCCAGGTCAATGAAAACCTCACGCTATCGACCCTCAACAACGTAGGTTATGCAGAAAAAAACATATAGCCAAGTCTCAGAAATGGCTATCTTCCAGACCAAGTCTCAGAAATGGTTGGGACTGCTGTACTAGCCAAAAGATGGCTCCACAAAAGCGTACAATGGCAGTATCCACAAAGACGTACAAGTCTGTCAAGACGCTCAAACAGGCATCAAAAGCATGTGCCTGCAACTAAACATCCCTGTGGGGAGTCAATCCGCTCTCAAAAGGGCTCAAACAGTATCAAAAGTGTCAACATATGCATGTACGCATAAAAAACTGCTACCACTGGAACCATAATATCGCAAGCACTGAAACCTGTAGCCTGTATCTGTACCTATACCTGTACCTGAAGTCGAAGAAGACAATGTTGTCAAGCTCCCACTCTATGTGTGTGTATGAGGCCACTCCGAAAGAGGCTACACACACCCGAATGAGCCGTGGGCTCTCGTAGATGGAAGAGACTGCAACAATGGTACCTGTAATTGGCTATGGAAGCACTACAGCACAAACTACCACAAGAGGGCTGAAAATTTCAACTCGTGAACTGTATCTCGAATGGGGTTTCTGATGGCTCGAAGCGGGAGAGCCAACATACTGTATGCCCCCTTAGTGTTAGTGGCTCACACAAGTGTATAGTTGTACACTTAGGGTTAGTGGCAGTTAGTGATGGGCGGTCGGCCACATGGCCATTAAACCTAGCATATGTGAAGCCCAAAAAAGTGGTGCCCAAGTCCAAAGACACCATGACCTTAGCCAAGACCTCCATGCCTCAGCAGAAGATGTCGTCCATGTTTGTCTTCTCATCTCTGAGAGTGCTTACTTTACATGGAGGCACACGCATGACTTTGGGATTACATTCAGCTTCGTAGTTCATCACAGAGAGAGAGAGAGAGAGAGAGAGAGAGAGAGAGAGAGAGAGAGAGAGAGAGAGAGAGACTCAGTGAGAGAAATAAGGTTACTTATTGCATTACATTAGAATTGTAATGTTACAATCAATTGATCACTTAGACATTGAATCTAGGTGCAGCCAACACAAAATGATGGCTTCATTTACAACCATAACTCTTTATCTCTACTCAAAATGATGGCTACATTACGTATATGTATATATATTTGTGTGTACATATATATTTGTTTATGCATGTATGTAGGCACTAAGTACGAGAGCATAGCACCCAAAGGTTAGACACTTCCTTTTGGATATAGTCCTTTTCTAATCGTGGCATTGCGGTCATTGATCCACTCATTCATGGATTACCGCAATGTACCTTTGGTTTTACCACGGTTGAAACTGTGATAATATCTAAAGACGTGCACTTGACCTTTGGCACTACACTACAAGGGGTTGTGTGCACTTGTGACGCTGTTAGCAACAGAAATACATTGGGTTTTTATACTCCCCGGCGTTACTAAGACCGTCGCTAATAGTGTCGATACGGGAACGTCGCTATGAGCATCGCTATATGCGTCGCTATAACCATCGATATATAGCGACGCCTATAGCAACAATCATAGCGACGTTTACAGGCCACCTATAGTGACGTTTATAGCGATGTTCATAGCGACGCCCGAGAGAAACTTTTTTTGGTGGCAGGGCATTGCACCCATCAACCATATTGAATGTTTCAATAATTGAGTAAACCTAAATGAATCCAAGATAAGCCCAGATTCACCTTTGAAAGAAAGTGCAAGCTTAGATATAGACCCAAAGTAGTCACCCACAGGACAATATAACCATTAACTCCATCATCCATAGTATTGTTTGCAGAATAAAGATACAAAACTGACTAAAGTAAATGGATGAAAGTAAATCAATGACAATTGTACACATCATAGGCAAAATCACTTGATTGTTAAACTTTGCAAATGTAATAATTACAACACCATTGTCACTATTGAAAAAATATACATGGTTTTCCAATAGTTACAAAAAGACGTATAAACGTCATCTCATGATACATATGCTATGACAAAAGGAAACTAATGCTATCTAGCTACGGCTAAACTGACATCGTTTAATCAAACGTCTCATCATGTCCAAGCGGCGTATCTGTCGGATTCTTCAAAAAAAAACAATAAGACAGCTTTCTGTAAGTATAAACATATAATTTATAACACAATACAACAAATAGAAATGAGTAAACCCTAATACTAGCCATGCCGCAGTGAGAACTCAGAATGTCCATCAGGGCATTTAATCCCTTCCTGCCTGCATACTCGGGCTCGTACGGTGTGGGGTCACGTCAAAACATACCAAGAATCCATTATGTTAGAATTTAAAAACCCCTAAAACCTAAACTATCAAACCTAAAGAGCAATGCAAAAACACTTACAAAATCAGCCTCAAATGATGCCCACCCACCGCTCCTCAAGTGGTGCGAGCTCCCAGCCTCTACTCGCGCTTTGGCTGCCTCCTTTTGTTGCTTCCACTTGTCGAGATTCTCACGAGCTTCTTTCTTCGCATTCTTCCAATCTTCTTTTGGCGAGCCAATCTGGTGTGTTCCACCCATGCTTAATTGCTTTTTGCACTTCAGAACGCTTGTGCTTGCAGTATTCACGCATTCGAACCTTCATCAGGTCTTCATTGAAGTGGTCATCCCCTATTGAAACGGGAAACTTGTCATGCATCATGTTGATGAATCTGTCTTTTAAATCACTTGGTACTTCACTCCAGGTGTTTAGTATGTAGTGTCTAAACACCTGAGAGCAAAGACCGTGCATGCGCGAGATCACCTTCTTGCCTTCATCATCCAAGATGATGTCGCCGCTGAAGTCGACGGAGTAAGGCAAGCCCTCTCACCTGTGACGCATGAACCTAGGTGTCCCGACAGGGGTTTCTAGCGACGTGTCGATGGGGGTACGAACGTCAGGTGTCTCCACTGGAGTTTGGGCCCCGAAGTGAGGAGTGCCGACTGGAGTGACTCCTCGAGGAGTAGCTAGTGGTGTGTAGCTACTAGGAACAGCCGTCAGACGCATAAAACGTGTTGTAGATGGCGATGTTGTGGCTGGTGTGGGGGTGGGAAAATAAGGGTAGGGTAAAGAGCCTCGTCGAACACGAGGCGGTTTTGATGCATCGATGGTGGAATCCCCACAACAACCACCGCCACCACCACTAGAGCGTTGGTACCTAGTCAAGTGTGAAGATCGTCTTGTTGACACCAAAGCTTCGGAGCGCACTAAATGCTCCGAAACAGAGGGAGATACTAAAGGATTAGGAACGCGTGATGGTGCTCTAGAGCGATGATGCTCCACGTACCACTGTTTCTGCTAGGGTGACAAACAAGAAAGAAACTCATCATCATCCATACCTGCATTAAACACACGAACATTTAATCTTAATATTGAATGAATGGAGAAGAAAACATGGACAAGTAGAGAGAGAGAGAGAGAGAGAGAGAGAGAGAGAGAGGACTCATAAAGGGAGAGGGATTCCTGTGTAGAGAGATTTCGTTGAATTTCTATAAATTTGTAAAAGCATTGCGCTCCGAGTACGATGGAGATTGAAGCTGCATCGCGAAGGTCTGCTCATAGAAGTTTCTTGCCCCACCACTAAATCTAATTGATCGGGTGAAAGAGACGCTGAGAAGCAGTAGTAGTGCTTCTTAGTGTCTCTTTCATTTGATCAACTAGATCTAGCGATGGGACGAGCAGCATCTATATTGAGCAGACCTTCGCGATTGCAGATTCAGTCTTCATCGCACTTGGAGCGTAGTTCTCGTCGTCCCTGCTTGTGAGAACATACCTAGAGCATACGTACTTGGAGTGGACGCAAAGACCATTAAATACAATGACGCATATAGACAGAAATGGACAAAAAGCCACGCGCATACAGTATATATTATAAAACGGAGCAAAATTGTTCAAATACAATATTTATGGCTTTAAGAGGTCTCTCTCTCATCCTCGCAAAGCTCAACATAACTTCCTATATATATATATATAGAGCTCTCCATTTAAAATGGATGTCCTCCATTTCATTTTGTAGATCCTCTGCATGCACCCCATAGAGAGTAGCAGCTTGATGCTCGTCTGGCACCACCTCAATGGATTTTGACTGAGCATCTTCTCCGATCTCCTCCATTGATGCCGTTGTGATTGGCACTTGGTAGCCTTCATACGTCCGTGCACTACGAGGGGCTACCTCTATGACGTACCACCAGTTTGATGCAGACTTTGTAGGATGGAATATCACCTGCCAGAGCCACATAACTTACATGAGAGCTTCAAGCACATAACTTCTAAAATTGGATGTTAACTATTTGCATACTTACTTGTTCACAATGCTCGGGTAGTACGAAAGTGTCTCTTAGGTCAGTCCATTTCTTAATTGAATCCACCTCAAGAAAACCAGACTCTCCTCTACGCACAGTAGCATTCCGACCCGCCATGATTATCTTGAACCATTGCACGTCGAACAAGTCGACAAAAAATCCTCTATAATCGATCCTCAAAATCTCTTGTAGCGTGCCGAAGTAAGTGAGTTCCGCCACCACAGGATCTGCATTAGAGAACTGTCGTCGACTAAACTGTTCAAATTTTTCCATGATTCCACAATCTTGAGTAAAACGCTTTTTGTCGATCCGTTCCACCCTAAAATGTCGACCTTTACACCATGCTGTTGGGTATGACTTATACTACAACCAACAAAGATTATGAGTGGCCGTTCAAACATCTAGAAAGTCACTAGTCGTACATTGCAAACTTACCTTGGTCGTGCAACCCCGAGAATACTCCCACTCCTCCTCAATCACTTCTTCACCGCACTGTTGTGCGCTTTTCAATTGGTTGTGCAACCATCTTAATCTCATGAATGTTGGTAGGCTCTCTAGACCCATTGGATAGTGCATCGGTGGTCGTCTTCCCTGTCTCCACTCGATTCGTGCCCATTGTCGCTCTTGCTTTGCATCCTCATATTGTGAAATCCACTTTTGCATCACTGGATTGTGAAGCATGAAAAATCGGTTGATTTTAGCCCCTAGATCTTCCATCATCTTCTTCTCAACACCGAGATTGCACATGACAATCTCAGATATGCGCTCATCATCTATGGTTTGCCATAGCGTGTCCTGGGCTTTATCAAATCCGTCTAGCCACTCTCCAATGTACACTAGGGACTCTGATACCAGCCAACCTTCTGCCATGCTACCCTCCGGACGTGCCTTCTGACGCACATATCCCTTGAGCGTTTTCATGAAATGTTCTAAAAGAACATCCATCTGGAATGGACTGTGCCAGCTATTTCCACCTCATCAACTATGTGAGCAAGAAGATGCACCTGAATGATTAGCATGGTAGTAGAAAAGTGTTTCTCAAACATGCACACAACCTTTGCAGCGTTTAGTTTAGCGAATGGTATGGAGTCTATGTTGATCTCCTTTTGTGAGATCCATTGCACCAAATTCGCAAGTTTGTAGATTGTGTTATGGATGTCGAGAGACAAACATCCCCCAATGGACACCGTTAAAATAAACTACAAAACACGTGCAACAATGATATTAAAGTCCACACACGAATTTGTTACACAATTCCCACTATGATATATTCCACTATGAACATACCTGACACATTTTATGCTAGTCATGTGACTTCAAACTGGTAAACTTTCCTTCTTTAGTAAAACACGTTCGGAGCGAGTGCATTACGCCAGTGGAGGTCCGCACAGATCGAATGGTCTCTTTTACTTTGCGTTCTTGGGATCCATTGAAAATCCATGGCGCTTTAGGGAGTTTTATCGATCCATCGGATGCTGTCTGCGATCAATATTGCACCATACGATCCACATTTGTAAGGTCAACCCTGGCTCCCAAAGTATCTTTCTTGTCCGTCAGATGGTCCCATAGTAGATTACCCACATTCTAGAATATGTGCATTGGATCGAGCAAGTTATTGATCATAAGTCAGGGCCAATATGGTAACTCGTACCATAGAGAGAGTCTTTTCATCCCTGGGGGCAAACCGTCATCACACATCTCCTTCTGCTCTAACCATGCTTGTGCAACATCCTCGGTGGCTCTCTTCCCAAAAATCCATTGCGTAACACATGATTCTCTGGAAGATACGCTTGATGACCTTCGTAGATTTTCTTCTTCAATGAGGGTGCCCGAGGTGCATTCAGTCTAGGTCCACATGTGACACATGCTCTGTATCCGCTTGTTTGAAGCCCTGCATGTATACACATGATAATAGATAAGCTTGAGAAAAACCAAGATTTACAATGTTTGAGTTTAAGTGTAAATCACCTGAGCATTCCGTTAGTCCGAGATAGTCATGCATGGTCCACATTAGAATGCCTCTGATCAAAGCATTCCGTCGACTTGTGTGTCGGCTCATATCCACCACTTCTATGCCAATCCACAATTGTTGTAGCTCTTCCAATAGTGGACAAAGATACACATCCATATTCTTCACTTTATACCACCCCGACACAATCAAGCTTAGCCATAGGTGTCCCTTCTTCATAGTCAACCACGGGGGAATGTTGTAGTTGACCATGACAACGGGCCATACACTGTAAGATGTTGATCTTTGACCAAATGGATTTACGCCATCCACAGCCAGGCCTAGGTGCAAATTTCAAGCTTCCCTGGCAAAACTCGACCATGTTTTATCTATATGTTTCCACGCTGTGCAATCTGCAGGAATCTGTAGCACACCATCCGAAGATTTATTCTCCTCATGCCATGATGCTAGGGCGGCCATGGACTTACATTCGAAGAAATGCTTGATGCGAGGAAGCAGAGAAAAATGTCGCAAAACCTTTTGTGGAATTTTTGTTCTGTGGAGATACTACTCGATATCTCTCAGAATCACATTTCGGACACTTCTTCATGTCTATGTATTACCCTCTGAAAAGAATGCAGTTGTTAGAACAAGCATGGATTGAATTGTAATACATCCCCAAGTTTTTCAAGATCTTTCTTGCTTCCTCTCTGGAATCTCGCATCACGTTATCAGCTGGTAGTATGTGCTCTTTGAGCAATCTACACAACGAAAAAAAAACGGTACAATTGTGTAAAAATCTATCAGATCATTATACATCTAGAGTTTTTTATTGAAGTAAACACATTGTAATAGATCACCTGAAAAGCGCTTTGACGCTAGTGTCACTCCATCCAAACTTTGTCTTCATGTTGAGAAGAACGAGGAGCGCCTTCAATCTAAACACACGTGCTCCATCATACAATGGCGTATTGGCTTCACTTTTCATATCATCATAGATAAGCCTTTCTGAATTCATGATCGTCTCGATCATTTCATCAATCTCGGGATCAAACATTGCCTCGTTGGGAATGTGGTTTGCATGATCATCCCCCAAGCTGTTAGAGGCTACATCTTGTGGCCTCACGTATGTTGCTTGACCAAAGCGCCTGCGAACACATCTATTGGGTTGCAATATTACTGCCTGTTGGCCAGCGTCACAGTCCGACGAGTTATAATTGGTAACAACTTGATCTATAATAGATGGATCGAACTCGCAAAATTTGTGAATGTGCTGAAAAAAAACGCGTCTTGTCCGTCGCACAGCATGCTTGCATTGATTACAAGGACATAAGATCCTCGTTGAGAGATAGGTGTTTTGGTTGGACGGCCCCATATCCTCGTCACTACTCATAATGAGGGTAAAAACCTTATAACCTAGACAACAAATTTAATCTTCTATTGGAATTCTCCGTCTTTTATCTCTCTCTCTCTCTCTCTCTCTCTCTCTCTCTCTCTCTCTCTCTCTCTCTCTCTCTTTGTTCACACTGTAAACTACCTCACATTCTCTAGTCATGTCCAATCCCTGCACACCTCGGTCTATAGGTGCATGGAGATTAGAACCACCGGGTTATAATCTCATCTTTATTTGTCAATACCTATATTTGTGGGTACATGAAATCTACACACCCAGGTCTACATGATAGTGCATGTAGTGGACAAAATCCCTTTGCCTCTTCTCTAGTTGTAGCATTTCACAGCATCTTAACATCTTTTCACAGTAGATATTTGTTCGAGGGATTACTTAACACATTACATGTTGGCCTCCAATCTGAGTTGTTTTACACATATGCGAGCATCTCTTTTGATGCAGTGATCATGGTTATGAATGTGTAGAGGTCGAGTGATCTTCCACTTTGTTGCCATTTTGGCATGATTTTTGGTTGGAATCCATATACTAGACATGTGTGACAGAGCAAAGTTGATAGTGATGACTCGTGAGAGACGATAGTCTCATAGCTACCAATATATGCGATGTTCGCATTGTGTTCACACATGACACATTAGGCGCTGTTGTTTTAGACATATAAGGTAGCATCAGGTGTTACCATATACATGTGGTAGTGATGTGTGTGAACACACTAGGACCGCCGGGGCATTTTTTCCCTCTTTAGGAGGTTTTTTCCCCCGAGCATTGTATATACGCCTATCACTCTAGGGCTATCTATCTTTCCATTACACACTAAGTAACATACTCTCTATTGTGTGCCTTGAGCTTCCTTTGTCTTCTCCAAGCTGTGTGCATTTCTTTCCAACCATAATTCCAACAATTGGTATCAGAGCAGGTTGCATCCTCCCGGGCTTAGTCGCCAGCTGCTCTAGCACACGCCTGCTCACTTTCTTCAATTTCAGTGAGCTTTGGCGAGTGTTCGCAGGTTGAAAAATATTTTGGGTAAGCTCGTAGAGATTGGTCTGCTCAGATTTTTTATTTGGGCTCATTTCGGCCTCCATTTCCACTACAGGCAATACTGCACAGGATATTTCGTCATTTTGTGCAGAGTTTTTGTCAGTGCCGTTTTCTGCATAACAGGTGCCTTATAGTCTTCTACGGTTTGTGCTATATAGCACGTGTTGTTCCCGCTCCGTTTCTCCTATTTTCAGGCAGGTTTTTACATCAGGTGCAGCATTTACCATGGCCGACAACAACAACACAGATGTGTTCAAGATGTTTGCTATTGAGGACAGGTTGGATGGGGACAATTACCCTCTGTGGGCTTATATGATGCAACATGTTCTTGTGTCAAAGGGCGTCTGAAACATTGTGCAGGGCATTGATGTACGTCCTGGTTCTGAGGATGTTGCAGGTCTTGCTACAAGGATTGCTGTTGTTAATGTTGTTTTGCCTACGGTAGAACAAGCTCGTTGGGATGTTAAGGATGCGCAGGCTCATGCATTGATTGCATTGTCTGTGAAGCGTACCATTGTTCCTCACATCCGTTCAGCAAAATCTACAAAACAGGCTTGGGATATTTTGGCTGGTCTTTATGCAAGTCGCAATGAGGCTAAAATTTCTTTACAGCGTAAAGAACTAGAGTCGAAGATTATGCATGAGTAAGATGATATGGAAACTTTCCTTGCTAGTGTCAAGGATATCAATGAGCAACTCATTTCTGCAGGTGAAGTCATATTAGACAGTTCCTTAGTGCAGACTGTTCTTGATGCCTTACCAGATTCTTACCAGACTTTTGCTAGTACTTGGAGACTTATGACCCAAGGAAATCCTAAAGTTGTCAAGTTTGATGCATTATGCACATTGCTGTTGCAAGAGTCACTTTACAAAAAAAACAGGACTAGGCAGTGTGCAGTTGAACAGGCTTTTATTGCTTCTCAAAGAAAGGGTGGTAACAGTAATGTAGCCACTTCTTATGGTTCTGCTGTGAGTGGCAAAACTTCTGTTCCTAATGCTTCTGCTGGCAGCACTTCGTCTGGCAATTCTGGTGATAAGGGCAAAAAGAAGATGCATTGCCATTATTGTAAACCTAATGATCACTTGATCAAGTTGTGTCCTAAGTTGAAGGCCAAAGAGGCTAAGAATAAAGAGGGTGGTTCCACTGCAAATGCTGGTTCCACTACAAATGCAGCCATTGTTGAGTCTTCTATGAAAGGAGACTGTGATGCTGATGTCGATGCAGAATGGGCTTTTAGTGTAGAGTGCACTTCCAATCCTACTGTCCATGATGCATGCTTGTCTCAATTGCTGCAGATTCACATGTGTGGTATTTCGACAGTGGTGCTACAAAGCACATTACCTCAAATCATGAATTGTTTATCTCTCTCGAGTTTGTCCCTCATGGAAATTCAGTCACTTGTGCCAGCAATGCCTCTTATCCAGTTCAGGGAGCTGGAAAGATTGTGCTTACTGCTGCTAATGGCAGTTATTTCACACTTGTTGATACACTTTATGTACCTGGGATCAAGAAGAATCTCTTGTCTGTATCCGCACTTGCTAGACTTGGACTTGTAGTCAAATTTGTGGATGACAGATATACAGTTCATGATCTCAGTTTTGGTGATGAAATTGTTGCATCTGGCCTTTTGTGCCATGGGCTGTATAAGCTCACTTTGTATAACAAGTGTGGACAAAATTTTGCAAATGCTGTTGCAGATTCAAGGGCTATTTCAGATGCAAAACTTTGGCATGCACGTTTTGGTCATCTGAATTTTGCTAGTTTGTTGCGTTTGCAGAAATCTAATATGGTTGCTTCTTTGCCGCCTCTTGAAGCACCTGTCAAACATGTTTTTGAACGCTGTATTCTGGGTAAAATGCAGCGTTCTAAGTTTCCAAAGGATGGTTCACTTAGGGCCACATGCAGGTTGCAGCTTGTGCATAGTGATGTTTGTGGGCCCATGCAAACTCCGTCCTTGGGCATTTACCTGTACTTCGTGACTTTCATTGATGATTACTCCAGGTATGCATGGGTATTTCCGCTTAAAGCGAAGTCCGAAGTTTTTATGTGCTTCAAACAATTTCTAGCTATGGGCTAAAAATGTCTCGAAATGTACTATGGGCACCCTCCGTTCCGATCGAGGGGGGGAGTATATGTCTCATGAATTCAATGCATTTTTGGCTAGTCGTGGGATAAAACCCAATGTACAATGCCTTATACACCTCAGCAAAATGGTGTTGCTGAGAGGAAAAACAGGTCACTGATGGAAATGGCACGATGTATGGTCAAGAGTCAAGCTTTGCCGCATTCTTTTTGGCTTGAGGCCATCATGTATGCCACTTATGTACTTAACATGTGTCCTACGATAGCTTTGTAGTCTATTACTCCATATGAAGCATGGCATGATAGAAAGCCTTCTACTGAGCACATGCGTGTTTTTGGCTGTTTGGCATATGCTTTGATGCCACAAGTACAGGGCACAAAATTGGATGATAAGGCTGTCAAATGTATTTTTGTTGGTTATAGTGCTGAAATCAAAGGTTACAGGTTGTATCATCCGCAAACAAAACGTATTCTGGTTTCTCGGGATGTAGTGTTTGTGGAAGATTCTGTTCAGCCATTGCTGTCATGTACTAGAGACAGTAATGTAAGCTCACAGGACATTTATGACACTTTGTTGCCTCTTTTCAGTGGTGGAAATACGAATGTAAGTTCCAATGAGGCAAATGTACAGCCTATGGGGGTTTCTGAAAATGTTCTAGAATAGCCTATTACTGATGCAGATGTACATGATGTACTTGATGAGGAAAGGGCTGAAAATGAGCAGGCTAGACGTATGCCAAAATGGCTAGTGTACACTTTGTGTGACAGTAAATTGGATGCACATTTGTCTAGTCGTACTCGTTCAGGCTCTCTCCATGCATCTTATGCATCAGATTGTTATGCTTTGGCTGTGTGTAGCTTACATGATGTTGAGGAGCCTCTGTCTTTTGATGAAGCACAGAATTCAGAAAATTGGATGGCTGCCATGCAATCAGAATATGATGCACTTATAGAAAATGACACATGGACTTTATGTGATTTGCCTCCTTGCAAAAAGGCCATTGGTACGAACTGGGTTTACAAGTTGAAACTCAAGCCGGATGGTGAGATTGATCGCCATAAGGCTCGACTTGTTGCAAAGGATTATGCACAGCAAAAAGGCATAGATTATGAAGAGACTTTGGTTCCCACTTGTCGTATGACTACTGTGCGTTTTCTATGTGCATTGGCAGCTCATTTTGGTTGGGATGTACATCAATCAGACATTGTTACTGCTTTCTTGAATGGTGACATATTTGAGGAAGTTTATGTAACGCAGCCTCTCGGTTTTGTCATAAAAGGACAAGAGGACAAAGTGTGTAGATGTAAGAAGGCTTTGTATGGGTTGAAGCAATCTCCTCGTGCTTGGTATGAGAAAGATGACACTCATTTGGTTAAAGGAGGCTTTCGTAATAGTCCAACAGAAAGCACATTGTATGTAAAGCGTGAGGATGATGTACTTCTCATTGTGGTTCTTTATGTTGATGATTTGCTAATCACTGGACCAAATGAGAGACATATTGCTGAATTTAAGGCTGATTTGAATGCTACTTTCAAGATGAAAGATTTGGGGCTGTTGCATCATTAATTGGGTATACACTTTAAACAGTGTGATGGTGGTATTTCCTTGTGTCAGAGAAGTTACATAGAGACATTGATATGTAAGTTTGGACTTGAGGATTGCAAACCTATTGCCACTCCCATGGAAACAGGTTTGAAGTTGAGTCTACACGATGCTGGAGATCCTACTGATGTCACTCGTTACCAAACTGTTTTTGGCTGCCTCATTTATGTATGCAACACGAGGCCAAATATTCAGTTTGCAGTCTCACAGGTTAGGAGATTTATGCATAGCCCAGGGTCTAAGCATTGGCAGGCTTTCAAGAGGATTTTCCGCTACCTTAGTGGCACTTACATCTTGGCTTGTTTTATCCCAAGGGGGGATCATTTCTGCCAGACTTACATGCTTTTTCGGACTTAGATTGGGCTGGTTGTTTTGACATGCGAGTGTCTACAAGTGGTTTTTGTTTCATGCTTGGCAGTTCATGTATATCATGGTTGAACAAAAAGCAACCTACTGTGACCACTTTGAGTTGTGAGGCTGAGTACAAGGCAGTCTTCACAGCTACGGTTGAGTGTGTATGGCTCAGACACCTTATGGCTGATCTGGGTGTTGGACAAGACACTATCTACACTGACAGTCAGAGCGAATTGGCAGTTGCGAGAAACCCAGTTTTTCATGCTCGCACAAAGCACATTGAGGTACATTACCACTATGTCAGGGAGAGGCTCTCAGCAGGAGAGATAAGCTTGGCTTATGTGCCAACACTATCTACACTGACAGTCAGAGCGCATTGGCAGTTGCGAGAAACCCAGTTTCTCATGCTCGCACAAAGCACATTGAGGTACATTACCACTATGTCAGGGAGAGGCTCTCAGCAGGAGAGATAAGCTTGGCTTATGTGCCAACATAGGACAACCTTGTGGATCTTTTCACAAAGGCATTGTCTCGTGAGAAGCTTGAAGCTTTCCGCAAAGCTTTGGGCTTACTCCCCGTTGTGGACTGATCCTGTCCTCAGGGCATGGCACTTCCCTTTACTCATGTGCCAGCTCTCATTCACTGCATCACTCTAGGGGGGATTTGTTACCATATACATTGATCCGAGCCTATCACAAATTTATGTTTATTATATTTTGTTGGTTTTCCTTGCTTCTAGAGGTTTACAATAAAAGAAAGAGTGAGAACAACCTCTTGGAAAATTTTTTAAAAAAATGATTTGATAGGAATTTTTTCTTGACTAGTTCACCGGAGGTGAAAGGTAGAGGGAGAACCTAGTGGTAAAGGGAAGGGAAAATATGTAAATGTGAAAAGAAAAGATATGATGTGGTTGTGGAGCCATGCACCCATGATTCAAGGGTCATGAGTGGCTCATATCATCATGGCTTTGGAGCCATATGATGATTCAAACAAATGGGACCCAAGTGGAAGACTTGGTAAAGGAAGAAACCAGACACATGATTTTGCTGAATTTTTTAAAAATACTTCCACTCCGATCCAAGAAAAGTTGTCTTCATCAAAGTTGTAGCTGATGAGCTGGAGATTCTGGCCATATTTTTTTTATAATTTTTGCATCTACGGTCTAGGAGATATGACCAAAATGGCAGACGCCAATTTTTTCAACTGTGGTGGAGACCACCCCCTCTACCTTTACACACACACACACCCTTCCTTTTCCACATTGAGACCTTCTCTAAAAATCAGCCATTAGTCTTCTCACCCTCCTCTCCTTCCTCCTCTCTTTCAAGCTCAAAAACCCATCAAAATTCCTCTTCTAATCACCTCTCAAGTCATGCTTAATCTTGTTGTAATTCATAAGTTCTCGATCATTCAACCCCTTTCTATTATTACTAGATATGTATTGATTTTATGTAGATTCTTTACATTTTAAAATAAGGAAGCTCTTGGACTCAAGCTATGGAGGAAGGAGTGAAGACAACACAAGTGATGATGGAGCTAATTGGTCAACAAATCACTTGGAAGGAGCTTCTTCATTGGTTGAATGTCCCTAATCAAGCTTCATTCGTACAAATTACACTTGGATCTTAACCTCACTCTTAATCACTCTCTTTCCTATATAAAGAGGCTTCCCCTTTGTAATTTCAAGCCTCCCTCAGCCCCATTGAGTCTTTGTATCACTCACCATGAGCCCATAAGCTCATTCATTCACTCTATTCTTGCACATTCTAGAGTACAAATTGTTTCATGCTAGTAATCTCTCCTTCTCTTACTTATGTTAATTAAGAGAAATCTTTTATATATGTGTGAGAGTGCTTGATGTGATCTTGGCTAATCCTTGAGTGGTTGTTTGGTAATCTACATGCTATTTGTGTTGGGAGTGTTTGAAGTCATCCATTCCTTGTACACACACTAAGGTTAATGCTTCATTCAGAGTGATCTCTCTCTCTCTCTCTCTCTCTCTCTCTCTCTCTCTCTCTCTCTCTCTCTCTCTCTTTGTGTAGCGGTCCTAGCCCACGCTTCCAAGACTAGGTGGTGCCCTTATCTCATTTCCCTTGTGGCGCAATGGAGTTTGTTTTGGTGTAGAGGCCGCCATTCCAAATTTCCTTCGTCATAAATTGGTGCCCCCACTGAGGAGTTCTCAAGCAGCACTCTATCAATCCTATGAAGGAAGATCCATCAAATTCTCCGAGACTTCCACTATGGTCTCCCCAAGAAGCTCGAGAAAAGAAGCGTCTTTATCGACAAACGGCACGTATGCGGGTAAAGAGAGTTAACTACACACACCCTTCTTTGCTTCAAGGAAAATCTTGTAGTCATCAAGTCCCTAGGTCAAAAAATTGTGTTGAGTGCTTTGTGGTTAGTGTGAAGACACTTCCTTTGAAGCCTCGGCTTCAGGTGGTGAAAGCACTCTCACACTCGGGTATTAACAAGTTTTTGGAGGGGGAGCTACACATCAATGGGGTGCGGTATTGGCAAGAGGCTACATATGGTGATGCACTCCAACTACTACTAGCAAGAAGGCTCAAGGTGGTTGAGAGGGTAGCCATCGAACCCTATGAACTCTACAAAGCTGAAGATGGTCACACCAAAGCTAGGCTAATCACTGGTGAGCAAATTCTTCGCATCTCTCAAATGGTGGGATCCAAGAGAGCTCAACTTCAATGAAGTGCTTCATGGAAGTTTGTATTTAATGCACCAATGAATAATCCCATTTTCTACAACTTTCAATCAATTCAGAATGTTAGGGTGAATGTGCGCATTGATAGAAAGATTTTTTTCCAACAAAGATTGGTCTTCTATTTTGGAGCTGAGAGGTTGAGAGAGATATTGTTGTCCCCTGACCCTATAATATTTCCTATTTTGGAGTATAATGTATCTTTTGATGTTCACATCTTCATCTTGCTTTAATCATACTCCATGAATCATAGGGATTTATATGGACCTTTCCAACCTCTTGCTAGACAAACTGTGCATATAATAGCTAGCACAAAGCTTAGGTTCCAAAACATCATAAGGAACTTAATAGGCCCTCGTCGTCTAGCTGAGATTAATGCATCTATCAATCCATTTATTCTACCCTTAATAAGATATGATTTGGGCCTAGACGTTTTCATCTTTGTGCTGTATTGAGAGGAAGGCAACCCATTTTTATGATGGCTTTCCCAAAAAAAATTGGGCGTAGTGGGGAAAATGCTGGGGATTTTTTGGATAACTTGGAGATGGTCTTCCTTGTCTCTAGGACAGATGATGAAGCATTGAAATTGAGAGCTTTTCCTTTGGTGCTCAAAGAAGAAGCTAGGGTATGGTTCCAGGCTCTAGATCCAACCCAAAGAATTGATTGGGAGGGATTGAAGGCGGCTTTCCTACGAAGATTTCAACGAGCCAATTCGGCAGAAGAACTATGGCAACGGCTTCTGGCCCTTCATCAAGTTGACCCTCATGGTTATGCAACCTATGAGGAAGGTTTTCTGAAACTTTGGGGGCAATGGTCAGACTCACTAAACCCTCGTGAGCAAGCTCCCAATTGCCTCCAAAAGGATCGATTTATCTCAGGTTTGTACCCCTTGCTAAGGGAGAAGGTAAAGAGCAAATTTCCAAATGCTTTTGAAGATGCCTTAAGAATTGCTAGGGAAAAGAATAGAAAGATTCTCTATCAAGCCCAAGCTGGCCAGCTAGCTTTGGGAGGCAATATCACAACTATGGAAGCTTCTCACATACCTCCAAATGTGCCTAATGCACCAGACCTCAATAGAGGTCAACAAGAAGATATGCTCCAACAAATAAACAATCTCACAAACCAGCTAGAGGGGTTGAGAGTAAATCTTGTGCAGGGTGCAAGAAGGCCTATTGAGGGAAATGGTGGGAATCGGCCACCAATGCGACATCAAGCAAGGGAAATGTTGTGTTACAATTGTGGGGAAAATGGTCACGGCATGTATAATTGCCCTCATCCCAGAAGATATGACTACCCTGTCAGAGGTCCTCGACAACAAGTAAGTCCTCCCCGTGCTAGAGCTCAAGCACAAGAGCAACCGCAACCTCAAATTTTGCAGCCACCTCGTGCTCAAGCTCAAGCCCCTGCTACTCAACCAAATGTGAGCATCATAAGGATGGAGGAGGTCCTCAAGGGCAGAAGCAACCAGGAAGAAATAGCTAAAGGGAAGATGAAGATAGATGAAGTGGCTACAATGCCTATCAAACGTGTGCGTGTCCAAGATGAAGTGGGGAAAGAAACAAGCAAGGATGCAAGCAATGAAGCAAGTACATCTCGGGCAACTAAAGATGAAGCCAAGAAGAGAAAGACCCGTACTAGGTCTCAAATTGACATCTCTGATTTCCCTATGGGATCTCGGACACAACCTTATGACTTGACAGCTGATGTGAGTTCCCAATGACCAAAGATTACTTGGCCACAACTACTTCATATCTCCCCAAAGCTTCAACGACAATGGTCAAAAATGGTGAGCACGAGGGCAAAGCGAAGTAAGCTAGTAAGTGTAATCAAAGCATATGGTCTCAAGGATATAGTGCCTTTGGTGCAGGCTCAAATCAAGGGATAACGGATTCCAAAAACTTACATTGACAGTGGAGCAGAGGTTTGTGTCATGACAGAAAAGCTAATGCATCAATTGGGTTTAGAGGTAATGGAATCATCAAACTTTAGGGAAAAAATGGCCAATAATGTCTCTGTCACTTGTGTGGGTGTAGTGAAAGCTTTGAGAGTTTCTGTTTTTGGAATCACTACAGAGGTTGATGCTTATGTGATGCCAGTAAAGGGAGAAGGATACCCCCTTATTTTAGGACGACCTTGGCTCATGGGTATAGGAGCTAGGCAAGATTGGGCAACAGGAGACTTGGAGTTGAGGCCTCGTATGGGTGGCCATAGTCGGAAGGTGGTTTATAACCTAAAGAATGGGCGACAAGAGAACCTTGAACTAGAGACGTCAGCTGATGAGTGGAGCTCAAGTGGATGCTCCTCATCTATGGACGAGGAAGAGAGTTCAAGTGAAGAGAGTGATAGCACTCTCGAAGTCATGGGCGTCACCATAAAGGAAACTACCTCATCAGAAGACAACCCAAGCAGAAGACAACCCAAGGATCCAAATGGAGAATGTGTGGGATGACAACCTAGAGGAGATGTTATCCAAGGATATAAAGGAAGAAGAAAAGGAGGGTTATGTAAATGTTCTCAAGAAGCATGCATCATTGTTTATTTCTGATTACACTCACATTACAGGTGTCACTGCAGTGAAGCATCATATCCATCTAAAAGAAGGGAGCAAGCCAATAGTACAAAAACTAAGAAGATTAGGAGTTGTGCAACAAAATGCACTGTTGTCTGAGGTGAAGAGACTCTTAGAAGCAGGATTCATATACCCAGTAGAAGATTCAGAATGGGTCTCCCCAGTAGTGGTGAGGCCAAAGAAGAATGGTAAATGGCGAGTGTGCGTGGATTACAAGCCACTAAATGCTGCAACAAAGAGGGACCACTTCCCTCTCCCATTTCAAGATGAGATTCTAAATGAAGTAGCAGTCCATGAGAGATACACAGTGTGTGATGGCTACTCTGGCTACTTTCAAATACGCATTGCAGAGGAGGACCAGAAAAAGACTACTTTCATCACCCCATGGGGATGTTTTGCATTTCGAGTCATGCCTTTTGGTCTCACCAACGCTCCAGCCACCTTTCAACGATTCATGAACATGGTCTTCCAACCTTACTTTGGTAAGTCCATAAGGGTTTTCATAGATGAATTTTGTATTTACAGCTCCAAAAGTATGCATCTCGGCAAGATTGATGAAGGATTTACTCGTTTAGCTAAGCTGGGTGGACAACTAAACAAGGACAAATGTCACATTGGGGAAAGCAAGGTTACACTATTAGGGCATGTAGTGTCCATTGATGGAATCGAGGTAGATCCTGAAAAGATAGAAACATTGCTAAATCTACCTTCCCCAACTTCCATCAAACAATTAATCTCTTTCTTGCAAAAGCTAAGATATTTGAGTAGATTCATACACTTACTCTCCCAAGTGATATTTCCTCTACAACAGCTGACTCGTCAAGAGACGCTTGTTTGGAGTGAAGAAAGTGATGGACATTTTAGAGAGATTAAAAAAATGTTAGGGTCACTCCCTGTAATCCTCCAACCTTGTTGGGAAGAAACATTCTTTGTAAACCCTAGTGTGGGAGAAGAGGCCATTGGTGCTGCCCTCCTACAAAAAGATCCAAAAACATCCTTTATGAGGCCTGTGTATTTTGCTAGCCGCCTCATGGAAAACATAGAGAAGGCCTACACCTTGATGGAACAGCTAGTGTTAGCTCTCATGTTTGCGGTAACCAAATTTCGGCCATACTTGCTGCCGAAGAGGTTTGTAATTATCACTGTGGAGGATATGTTTCCCTATGCACTACAATATATGGAAATCTCTGACAAAATAGCAAAGTGGGTGGTGCGACTTCAAGAGTTTGATTATACAATACAGGTTGAAAGAACAACTCGAGCATGCTTAGCCGACATTTTAACAAACAAGTGCTATGAAAAAGTTTTCCATTTGAAGAGAAAGGAACTTCCACCACCTCCAGCTCCAGAGGCTTTGGTCAATGCTTATAGCCTCTACTTTGATGGAGCATACAAGAGAACCAAGGATAAGGCAGCTGCAAGCATCGTGGTCTTATCTCCATTGGGAGAGAGGATCCATGGTGAAGGGATCACTCTAGAAGATGTCCACTCCAACAATGAAGCAGAATATCATGCTCTAATTCATGGCCTTTGTTGGTGCCTCGATAATTCAATTAAGAGATTAAACGCTTTTGATGACTCCATGCTTTTGGTAAGGCAAATGCAAGGTACATGGGCTTGCAAAAATGCCCGTCTCTCTACTAAAATGAGAGAAGCCAAAGCTCTTATGAGGAGATTTAGGGAGGCACAAGTACATCATGTGCCAAGAGACCAGAACAAGGATGCAGACCACCTAGCAGCATCAAAGTTAAATGAGTCAATAGTGGGAGCAGTGGCCATCAAACTTCCACTTCAGCAAGGCAAGGAGGACTTGGAAGATATTATGCACATTCTGGAGCAAGGAGAGGCTCCTAAACACTTGAATGCAGGGGAAAGGCGATGGTTAGCTAGGAAGGATACCAGGTATCGCATAGTAAATGATGACTTGTATTGTCTTGGTAAGGATGGTGTGCTTAGGAGAGTGCCTTTGAAGAGTGAAATTGAAGAGATTTTAAAAGCTTGTCACGATGATATGTGCGGAGGACACTTTGCACACGACGTCACTAGTAGAAAGGTTCTACAAGCTGGGTTTACTTGGCCAAGTCTTCATCGTGATGTCAAATACTGGTGTCAAACATGTGATGAATGTAAGAAAGCAGGACCACGACGGCTCATAGCTGAACCTCAGAACCCAATAAAGGTATATGGGCCCTTTGAGAAGTGGGGAATTGATGCCATAGGGCCTCTACCACGCACTCAGTCAGGTAAAGAGTACATCATCATGGGAGTAGACTACATGACTAGATGGGCTGAGGCTATGCCGACCAATAGAATTACTGCTAAGGATGTGAGTCAGTTCATCTTTGACCACATCTGTTGTCGGTTTGGCACCCCTCTTGAAATACTATCTGATAGAGGACCAGGGTTTAGAGCAGACTTGGTAGGAGAACTCATGAAGAAGCTAAATATTCAACATCAACACTCTACTCCTTACTACCCTCAGTGCAATGGTTTGGTGGAAAAGGTAAATGGAATCATTTGCAAAATTCTCACCAAACAGGTACATGCCAGGCGCCAAGATTGGGACAAACACCTGAATGGAGCTCTATGGGCCTATAGAACCTCCTTCAAAACCACATTAGGGTACACACCCTTTCATTTGGTTTATGGAAAGGAGGCGCTTTTGCCCATTGAAGTGAAGTTAACAAGTCTTCGAATATTGGGTAGCCAGGTAGGCTCTCAAAAGGAGAAAGTACATCAAAGGATCATGGATCTAGAGAGGCTGCAATTGGATCGTGAAGAAGCCATCAACCACTATTCTCAAGAAGCAGAGAAGCGCAGAGAAAAGTTCAACAAAAAGCTAGCATCCAAAGACATCAAAAAGGGATCTCTGGTGCTTCGATATGACAATCGCTTCGACACTCGTAAGGATGGAAAGTTTCTTTTCCGATGGGAAGGCCCGTTCTTGGTCACCAAAAAGTTCAAAAATGGCTCTTACAGACTTCAAGACATTGATGGTAAAGTGCACAAGACCAGGACAAATGGATGGCGTCTAAAGCCTTATCACATCACGATAAGGTCAGCTCAAGATCAAAGAAAGTAGGCTAGAGGCATAAATACCCCTAGCCAGGTTTGGGGGGGCTATGATCCGAGCCTATCACAAATTTATGTTTATTATATTTTGTTGGTTTTCCTTGCTTCTAGAGGTTTACAATAAAAGAAAGAGTGAGAACAACCTCTTGGAAAAATTAAAAAAAAAATGATTTGATAGGAATTTTTTCTTGACTAGTTCACCGGAGGTGAAAGGTAGAGGGAGAACCTAGTGGTAAAGGGAAGGGAAAATATGTAAATGTGAAAAGAAAAGATATGATGTGGTTGTGGAGCCATGCACCCATGATTCAAGGGTCATGAGTGGCTCATATCATCATGGCTTTGGAGCTATATGATGATTCAAACAAATGGGACCCAAGTGGAAGACTTGGTAAAGGAAGGAACCAGACACATGATTTTGCTGAATTTTTTAAAAATACTTCCACTCCGATCCAAGAAAAGTTGTCTTCATCAAAGTTGTAGCTGATGAGCTGGAGATTCTGGCCATATTTTGTTTATAATTTTTGCATCTACGGTCTAGGAGATATGACCAAAATGGCAGATGCCAATTTTTTCAATTGTGGTGGAGACCACCCCCTCTACCTTTACACACACACACACCCTTCCTTTTCCACATTGAGACCTTCTCTAAAAATCAGCCATTAGTCTTCTCACCCTCCTCTCCTTCCTCCTCTCTTTCAAGCTCAAAAACCCATCAAAATTCCTCTTCTAATCACCTCTCAAGTCATGCTTAATCTTGTTGTAATTCATAAGTTCTCGATCATTCAACCCCTTTCTATTATTACTAGATATGTATTGATTTTATGTAGATTCTTTACATTTTAAAATAAGGAAGCTCTTGGACTCAAGCTATGGAGGAAGGAGTGAAGACAACACAAGTGATGATGGAGCTAATTGGTCAACAAATCACTTGGAAGGAGCTTCTTCATTGGTTGAATGTCCCTAATCAAGCTTCATTCGTACAAATTACACTTGGATCTTAACCTCACTCTTAATCACTCTCTTTCCTATATAAAGAGGAGCCCCATTGAGTCTTTGTATCACTCACCATGAGCCCATAAGCTCATTCATTCACTCTATTCTTGCACATTCTAGAGTGCAAATTGTTTCATGCTAGTAATCTCTCCTTCTCTTACTTATGTTAATTAAGAGAAATCTTTTATATATGTGTGAGAGTGCTTGATGTGATCTTGGCTAATCCTTGAGTGGTTGTTTGGTAATCTACATGCTATTTGTGTTGGGAGTGTTTGAAGTCATCCATTCCTTGTACACACACTAAGGTTAATGCTTCATTCAGAGTGATCTCTCTCTCTCTCTCTCTCTCTCTCTCTCTCTCTCTCTCTCTCTCTCTCTCTCTCTCTCTTTGTGTAGCGGTCCTAGCCCACGCTTCCAAGACTAGGTGGTGCCCTTATCTCATTTCCCTTGTGGCGCAATGGAGTTTGTTTTGGTGTAGAGGCCGCCATTCCAAATTTCCTTCGTCAACATGTGGTAGTGATGTGTGTGAACACACTAGGACCTCCGGGGCATTTTTTCCCTCTTTAAGAGGTTTTTCCCCCCGAGCATTGTATATACGCCCATCACTCTAGGGCTATCTATCTTTCCATTACACACTAAGTAACACACTCTCTATCGTGTGCCTTGAGCTTCCTTCGTCTTCTCCAAGCTGTGTGCATTTCTCTGCAACCCTAATTCCAACATCAGGGATGTATGCGTGATTCAAATGATATTTTGACAAATGCTAGGCGGTGGCTTCATGTGCCAATGACGATGATGTCAGGTTTACCGTTAGTATACCTCCTACTTACATCTCTCTAAGAGGTGGCACTTCTCCCTATTGGTTGCTAGACGAGGATACAGTTTTTCATGTCACACCACATCCTGAGTGGTTCACCACCTAAGTTGCATTTATACGTCCGTATAATTGTTTTATACTTTCGTATAATTTTTTTATACGTATAAAAGGTAATTAAACGCGTATATCCGTATTATACATATTTATCCATATAAAGTATATTTTGTATATATGTAATTTCTATTTATCCTATTTAAATCACATTCAAATGCGAGTCAAACTCTACACAAGGCAAGCGATTACTATTCTACCTACCTAAATAACCTTTAGTGTAAGTCAAGCTCTACAACGTGTGATAAGTAATTTCTATTTACCAAAGTTAAATCACTTTCAAATGTGAGTCAAACTCTACACAAGGCAAGCGATTGATACTATTCCAGCTACCTAAATTACCTCTAGTGTGAACATTGCTCTACACTTGGCAAGCAATCATGATCTAAGTCTATCTAAGTTACTTTAAAGTGTGAGCATGGCTCTACACAAAGAAGTACTTACTAAAAAAAATTATTTATTGCTAAAATAGACTTTATTTCTAAATAAATAGCTCAATGAAAAATAAAATTATATATATATTTATTTATTTTTGGGATTTCAGAGTTTACCTTTCAGGTGAACTCAAGGCAAACTTTTCATCAAAGATGCCCACAATGGTAAAAGGCTCATGCAGTATGACTGTATGTAGAACATTTTTTTTGGATCAAACTATATTTCGATCGAAATATATTTCATTTGAATTGCTAAAAAATTTACAAAATGGTGATTTGGTTAATGTGGCATCGTATAATACATTCGTTTAATTACTTAAGAGACAGAGCATTTAGTTGTGCAAGACATGCCAATAGACTATGTGGAGACAAAGGTAGAGCGACAGTGCTCTGGTGAGACACAACAAGTGTTGTCAAAGTCTATTCAGATAGAGGTATAGTAGGTCTGCTCCCAAGAGACACACGTAGACACGACAGACACAGAGTGCTTTGATATGCTCATGCTAGAGACTAATGAGTTGATACTAGGACGCAAGTTCTACCTATGGATAAAACAACATAGTCAACCTAGTGTCGGTCATGACACATCCATATGTGATGAGTAGTCTTGATGATGCAATGCATGTAGATAGCACTCAGGAGGCTATGACAGCCAGGTTTGTGCCGATTTCATGAGCGTTCAGGCATCTCATGTACAACCTAGTGTCAAGGCCCGCCCTAGTAGCTGCAGGGAGCATTTGCAACAGGGATTTTCAATTGTACAATGACTGACATTAGCATGATGCATTGTGGAGCTTTGTAGACCATACACAATTGTTTGTGGGATTTTCATGCAAGCCTCTAGCATGGATACACACGCTCACCTATCACTAGAGCCAATATGGTTACATGTAGATCGACCAAGCGAGCCAATGAATGTAGGTTGAGAGAATCTCTCGCCTATTTCCTTGTAAAAACTAGTAATTTAGCGAGTAGGACTCACTTATTGACACATTTGCCTTTAAGTGGGAGGTTGTTGGGGTAAAGGCGTTGTGCCTATGGCTTGGGGCCGAACATCCGGTGTTCGGCCTTCCATTGACCACTTACCCTTATTATTTTATATAAACATGAAGAAGGAGCTTCTCACTTCATGGGAGGTTGGCTCCACCCACACAGTCCTTCTCCTCTTCCCTCTCGCGCACCACACCATGCACGCATGGCTTCTGTGCACACTTCACTCTTTCAAGTAACACAAAGTCTATCACACCGACTTGTCCACAATATGCTTATATACACTCCAACAACTTTTTTTCACCCTTGTACATTAATCAAACTCTTTTAGTACAATCTACAATTCCTTCAACACCTTAGTTTGAGATTTGCAGAATCGCTATAGAATACGAACCTGAATTCAAACACAATCCAACTAAAAAGTGGAGGCCAAAACATGCTCAAAATTGTAATTTGACCACAAACTTCTAGTCTTGGTCACTTAGAAGAATCCTATGCTACACAATCTCCTAGAAAAATTGTTGAAATGCAAGACTGTTATCGATGCCTCCGAATAATTCTGAGGGTGCATAGTGCCAACACACGAGAAAGAAGGTAGCCGCTTCTGCTACGTACGGAGGCGTGGAGCTCCCTGCAAAACATCTGAAATAGCATACTACAAACCATAAACAGACTAATCGACATACCTGGCAACCACATAGACGCATAATCACGAACGGAGAGAGACAGAGAGCGAGAGAGAGTAATACGGCTCGTGTAGGCGCACCTCCTAGAGCGGAGTGCTACGCCTGGCACGGCGAGAGAGGAAAGAAGAGAGGAGAGAAGAATGAGACAGACACTGGGTGCAATCTCCCCCCGTTCAAGAGTGACCATTTCCCTCTTGCACGTATTTGTTATATAGATTTCTTTAATGGTCAAATTGGTTACAAACTGGCCGGCCGGTCATAAATGGCCAAAGCTCATAAAAGAGCACTTGAATAATAAAATGTACATGATATATATATCCATTCGCATAGGCCAAGCTGGGTCTAATATTTTCCACCTGTCAGCTGCAACAAATAATAGAATATCAATTCCATAACATACCTCTCCGTTGGAAAGCAACTGTCCTCAGTTGCGAAGAAAAAAATCTGCAAACAATACTTGTGAAAAACAGTGATTAGTATGTTGTGTCAAAAAACATCACATAAAAAAAACATTTATGAAACTAAACAACATTAGCTTATGCCTGCCGTCATCCACATACTACCTATTCTAGTATCCCATACCACTAGAGTAAGCAGTATATGTCATACCCTGATGAATCAGGATATCATTGGTCACACTCATCATTAATCTCATAATGTCAAGTCTCATCACATAAACACTGCCATAATAATCACTAGATACCAAATCCCGATCCAATTCCAATTCCACAATATAAGTCCAAATCCAAATCACTTTTATTATGTACCCGGGTAACAAAATCATACCAGTTGCAGTGATGGCCAACCACTGTAGCATGATTTTGTGATTGGTGTTGCCTCATCCGGCGAGTCTACACCAATAAAGTGTGTTGCCTAAATCGGCGAATCTGCACTAATGCTGCCTAAATCGGCGGATCTGCATTGGATGTTGTTTAAAAAGAATAAATCTGAAGTTTATGAATGTGCTGCCTAAATCGACGGATCTGCACCAAGATGAGTATTTACACACTGCCTAAATTGGCGAATCTGTGTGTTGGTGACCAATGGACTAGGCTAGACATAAAGGAGAAAATATATTTACCACGTTGCCGACATCACGGTGCAGTATGTCAAAGCCCTTACAAATTGTTGTTCACTATCCCAGAGCACCTTAGCTCGCCTGAGTAGCTGCATAGCTTATTGACAAATCATCTCAACGAAATCATCTCAACAAAAATTCCTTTGAATACCATCTTCGCGGTGTTTGAGTATCCTTAGATGAGTTAGATAAATGTAACAAAAACAAATGAAGATTATGATAAAAATCATTTGATTATGGTCAAGCAAGGCAGATGCGTTTATTTCCTTAAAATTGTAGTAAACGAACTAAACATAGTGGTGTGGAGCAGCGCTAATGTACAACAACTAGTGAAATGTAAAAATGAGCTATTCGAAAAGGAGAAAATCCAAAAAATCTTCACAGTTTGAGAAGTCTAACAATTTTTAAGTCCCTAATTAAGAATGCAGGATATTTGACAATGTTGATCAATACAAGGAATCTCAAAACGAGCATGCAATAGAGTCGAGTCGTAATTAGAGGAAGTTGCAAAAAGTGGTTACCGAGCAAACTTGCAGTTGGAACATGAGCATACAACTTTTTGCACTAACGTGTGCTAGCATTAACCAACTGAATATAAAATGATAATAGCATTGCTAGGAATCGCAAAGGTGTTTAAAATATTGTGCTACCCACCGACAGAAGACCATAAAAAAATTCTTCAGTAAAATAAAGTCTCTGCAAATAGTGTGATATAATCCATCATGTGTTTTGAAACACTTGCTGTGTAAATTTGTGTTGTTACCCATCACAAATGTGTATTATTCATTTGTGTTCCTCACAGTGCTTTAGGTAGATTTGTGGATATATTATTATCTAGCCAGATTGGAGTTGTTGATGGGGTGTATTGGCAATGTAATTGAGGGTGGGGGGGGGGTAAAGGGACAGGGATACGAGCAGAGGCCAAGATACAGGTACCAAGAGAAAGCGATATCACAGTATGGCCTCGTCTAGTATACTATGAGATAGGAAGCCACTGTATTGTCTATTTAGAGAGCGATTTTAGACTATTGAGCATGATTAGAGATGCCTTAGGTTGTTTGTGCTAGCTAGAAGTGAATAGACACTAGGAGAATTTCTTGAGACGAGGAAACAATGGGGGGGTTTTTAGAGAGGGAGATCATTGAATACGATAATTTAGAGACGCGGCATTGAAAAAATCAAACTTCACGGCAGACTTTTGAGGTCACTTATACCAAAGGTGTATTGACCAGCAAAGTCATTAAGGTTGAGAGGGCCATAGAGAAAAATGAAATGAATTATTTTATGAGGCGTCTTCAAAAGGCAACACCCACTAATGAATTCATGACATGGACAACCTAAATTGATGGATGGAAACACAAAGAAAATCATGTGGTATAGCCTAGCTGTAATTGGATGAATGTGGACAAGGTGGTCACAAAGCAGGGTAGCAGTAGGATTATTTGTGGATAGGAGCATATAACATTTTGTACTAGCTTTGGATGTGTGGTTTGTCAATGTACCAATCGCTTCAATATACCGTCGCATCTAATGCCTCACTTGATTATACCATCTTCCATAACCCTAATACCCCAAAACTTGCACTTCAAAGTTTTTTTATAGGCGACGATCAAAGTGAACATGTGTAGGCTATCGTCAACTTCACCTTGGAAATAAATAAATAAACAAATAAATAAAAATTTGAATTTGAACATGTGTAGACGTGTTGCTTTCTAGATATGGAGATGGAAATTTCGGTGAGCTGTAATAACTATACAGAAAGACAGATATTCACTTTGCAAACAACGGTGGTGCCATAATTTGTTACAGCTATTGCTAACGGTGGGGCTCATGAGCATGCAATGTAATAGTGCAGCTGCAATCAGCAGCTCCACAAATTTAAGCTGGGAGGAGGTGGCAGATCATGCCAGAGCGTTGATTGCCTTGAAGCAGGCCATTACAAGAGATCCCTATCAGGCCCTCATGTGCTCGATCATTCCCCACCGGAGGTAGTCGCACTAGGAAGGGGAAGAGAGATGGAGAAATGAAATGTTATATGAATAGTTTACAAAAGGCTTGAACTCCATATGAAGCCAGAGACTCTACAATTTGTATGAATCTAATCTAATGCCAGGGTACAAATTAAAATGAAGTAAGGTTAAAAACTGGGAATCTATAGGTTCAAACTTCGAAATTCTGCTTCAAGTTTGTTTTTTTTGAAATGTGGGCTATGAGGTCCGCGAACTTGACTTCTGTGGGTTGAAACTCCCGCGCTTATGGTAGTGAGTTGAGCCAAGCTGCCACTTCAAAAGCTTCCGCCATGAGCTACAACCTTAGCACTGCGGATCTTTGTCCGCGTACTCCATGCCTGTTTCTTCTCATCGATGAGCCCCAGCGCTGCTGCCTGTTTTGATCCAGTCCGCCACTCCTGTGTGTGTGTGTGTTGGAGATGCTTGGACCCATAACTGTCATGCTTAATGGGGTAGGTTGGGCTGTGTGTAAAGCTGTTGATGTGGTGCCAGGACAAGGAGAGATATTGAACTCCAGCTTAAGAGGGGAGGTGCGTTGTTGGAATTGAGAGTGAGTGAGGTTGGTTGGTAGCCGTCACAGGCATCAATATGAAGGTAGGGAGAGGAAGAGAATCACTACATGTGGTGGACGTGTAGTACAGGGCTCAAGTAGTGTGTGTGTGTGTGTGTGAGTGGGGGAGAGAGAGAAAACACATGCAGACTGTAGACAGAAAGCAATGGTCGAGAGAGATACAAACCGTGTGTGTGTGGTCGTGGCCTACCAATTCCATGCACAAAAAAAAAACAAATGGGCGACGTGAGGGAGTTTGAGAGAGAGAGAGAGAGAGAGAGAGAGAGAGAGAGAGAGAGAGAGAGAGAGAGAGAGAGAGAGAGAGAGAGAGAGAGAGAGAGAGAGAGAGAGAGAGAGAGAGAGAGAGAGAGAGAGAGAGAGAGAGTCACGGGTGGCCATTCAAATGGTGGGTTGCTGCCACTAGTCCTACTCTGCATGCAAAGCACTGGTGGGCACTGCATGGGTTGGCAGGCATTGCAGTGCGAGTGAGAGTGGGAGAGAGTTTTCTAGACGTTCACTGAAGAGGGAGAGAGAGATTTTACGAGGGAGAGTAACTGGTTGGGAGATGAGTGTCAGTTGTTGGTGAGTGGTTGTAGTTGGATTAACCCGAGCTGGCTCACATGAACAAGCTACGCCGTCAGAAGGAGGGAGGGAGAGCGAGCTGATAGAGTCTGTATGACTGCCAATCGAGAGTGGGTTGAACTGCCGCATTAAGGAGAGACAGAGCATGCAAAGCGAGAGGAGTCCAAAAAGGTGTGGGTAGCAATGATTTACAACAGATGGCACCATCGTGCGAGAGAGAGAGAGAGAGAGAGAGAGAGAGAGAGAGAGAGAGAGAGAGAGAGAGAGAGAGAGAGAGAGAGAGAGAGAGAGAGAGAGAGAGAGAGAGAGAGAGAGATGGGAAGCATTTTCGTGGTTGGAGTTAGTGTTCAATGGGCAACTCGGTCTTGACATACAAAAAGTTGCTACGCACACAAGGAAGTGGCGGCCACTTCTGCTGTTTTACAGAGCCAATTTGGCATGCTTGAAAAAGTGAGAATGCAGTGGATTTAACTCGCCAACCATGAGGGCTCGCCAATCATGAGGGCTGGCTGCTGCAAGTGCAGACGTTGTTGGTGATAGAAGCTATTGCTAAGTTAAATCTTGTGTTTTTGCTCATTTGATTACATCGACTATGCGTGCTCAACATTATGACGCACTGCTCGCACCTGGGGCTACTCGCCTTGATGATTTGTGCAGGATGACGAGGGTCAATGCCCGTGAGAGAGACGAAAAAAATAAAATAAAAATAAATCCTTTATAGCTCCACCTTCTTCTTTGAGTCGTCTCCTTCCTAACTGGCTTAATATCCAAATTGCTACCCTACCTTGATCGTCTTGCCCTCATAAACCATCATCTCGCTACGCTTTCACAAGAAAATCATTGTTACTCTATATTAATCCCCTAAATAAAGTACTCCCTATGTCTTCCCTATATAGCAACATCTCCAAGCTCTTCTTTTTTTTATGAGTATTCTCATAAGATTAAGTTTTAATATGTTCTTATGTTTAATTATCATAATTCCATTGCTAATCACCATATTACGACAACAAAGAAAGGATTCTCTTTCATTTTCAAGACCCCTAACTGTCTTGTTCAATCACACTAATTACTACAAATTAAAGCAAATAACAAACTCTACAAACATTTTAAAGAAAACAAGGTACTTAGCTGTTAATTATCTTTTGTTTTTCGAGTGTAGCCTACGCTCTGATACCACTGCTACGTACGGAGGCGTGGAGCTCCCTGCAAAACATCTGAAATAGCATACTACAAACCATAAACAGACTAACCTGGCAACCACATAGACGCATAATCACGAACAGAGAGAGACAGAGAGCGAGAGAGAGTAATACGGCTCGTGCAGGCGCACCTCTTAGAGCGGAGTGCTACGCCTGGCACGGCGAGAGAGGAAAGAAGAGAGGAGAGAAGAATGAGACAGACACTGGGTGCAATCTCCCCCCGTGCAAGAGTGACCATTTCCCTCTTGCACGTATTTGTTATATAGATTTCTTGAATGGTCAAATTGGTTACAAACTGGCCGGCCGGTCATAAATGGCCAAAGCTCATAAAAGAGCACTTGAATAATAAAATGTACATGATATATATATCCATTCGCATAGGCCAAGCTGGGTCTAATCTTTTCCACCTGTCAGCTGCAACAAATAATAGAATATCAATTCCATAACAGCTTCTTGCCCTTGTGCCGCTTCATGTGCTTGCCTCTACTCTCTCAAAGACAACCAAGCTTTGATACCATGAAGAGAAACAATAGAGAAGAGAGCTCAAGCTCTTGTAAGCATACATACACAAAGAAAAGAGAGGACACATAGAGATGAAGGAGTATGTACAAGTGGTCATAATGAGTGAATGGTGGATAAGTATGCTATCACTCTCGATATGTAGACTGAGTCGGTGTAGTCCAACTATCGTATCACTGACAAAGATCCTCATATCAACTCACATGCACCAATGGTGAATGATTTGCAACAATGGCCAGCTTGGCATAGAGCTTGATATCTCAACATTAGGGTGCTCGTTGCTTTTATCATGAAGCTCTCCCTACCTTTGCCTTTTTAAATTATTTGCTTCCTCTATTACTTTTTCACCTTCAATATATTTTTGGCATGGAATCAAATTGCAGCAAGTGGGAGTGCTTCCCTTGCTCCATTCTTCCTAGACAATCAAGTTAAAGATGTGCAAATAAAGAAATCTTGCTCAAGTAAAGGCCTTCGGAGAGTACATTGTGCACACTAATTAACATGCAAAGTGATGAGTTGCAAGAAAATTATTAACATGGGGATTAGGTTTTTCTCAAACGTTTTGTAGCAAAGGGAGGGTCTTGTCGGACAAGACATGCTCTTTGCAGCTTAGTAGAATTAGATAACTCCACCCTGCCATAGTCGAGTGAGCATGACTCCTCTGGTTACTTTGCTCACGGGAAGCTTGCGATAATGCAAACTTAGGTAGGGTTCAAACCTACATACGAGGGGAGCTTGTGTAGGGATGTGAGTCCTCTGTGGCTTGACGTGATTCATGAAAAGGTAGCCTTTCATTTATAGACCCACAAAAAGGATGGGTGGCACTTCCTGCCGAGTATTTAGAGGTTCCACGTACCTTTTCAGCTCAAAGTGCGTCCATGAACCTTTTCAGCTGAGAGTGTAGAGGGGAACTTCAACTCTGTCACACAACAAAGAAGCTAGTTGGCCCTCTCACGGTGTTGGCTTAATGTTGCGTTATATCAACTTTACTTTTCTTAACAATTGGGAGCACCATGAAGTGAAGAAGAGCACATTCTTCGAGAGGCTCTAGAGTCTAGTCAGTCTTTGCGAGTGTGAATGCGTGGTTAGAAGTTGGGGAGCCAACTTTAGGAAGACAAAAGTACGAGGACACCGTGTTTGACTTGGGCATAAAGCATAGGGCGTTTCGTCAATGCTCATGACATTCATGATGCATGGTTTTAGACTAAGTTGGAGCAAATAATTGTTTATTGCATAGTGAGCAAAGATAATGGAAAATTTGGAAATTGCAATAGACTGAGCTATGGGGCAAATGAGCTTCATTACTAAGCGCGTGATAGGCCTGCTCTTAGCCGATCATCGAGCAGGATGAAGCTCATGACACTGCGCATTTATGGATACCATGTAAGTGCCCTTCCTCTCCTCCTCTTCATTTGCTGCATGCTGCAGAGTTATATGAGCAGTGGCTCAGCCGTTCCTGGCCTCCCATCAACCGTGCCCCGCGGCACTCTCTTCACTCTCGCGCACGCCCTCTGGCTGCAATCGCAGAACAAGCAATTCCAGCTCGATCTGCGTACTTGGGTCGATTCCGGCGTCGAGCAGTGCATGAGCGGCGTGCGCTACACCTTCAAAACCCCCAATGCCCTCATCTGGTCTTTCAATTCTGTTCCTAAACCCTGGATCGGCACCAATTGCACTGTGGAATTCCGCAATGACGGTGTCCTTGCCTTTGCTGTCAACTTGAATGGCTCCTCAACTCCTGTGGTGGTCTGGCAAACCCCCACTTCTGGCGCAGGTGCCGAAAACCTAACCCTCCAGGATGATGGCAACCTTGTTCTCCTTGATGCTGCGGGCGATAGTGTGTGGCAAAGCTTTGGGTCTTTTGACGATGTGCTAATCATTCCCTCTGGTATGAAGTTCTTTCGGAACACCACCCTTTTTGACAGAGTGTCTGTATATTCGGATTTCAGTATACCTGGTTGCTATGCAGCTGGCTTGAGCCTGCTGGGCCGCATTGTGCTGTTCACTAGGGCTAATATGTTTGTATATTACAGTCTTGGTCTCAATGAATCTACGGGTGGAGTTCCAGACTACATAGTAATCCATGAGGACATTGAGTTTTACGACAATCAGTCAGTTTTGTTGGGAGCCATAGCTCATAATGTTTTGGACAATGATCCACTGCCAAATCGGACCGATTTGATAGGCTCTGCTCTCTTCAAAGATGCTAATTTTATGATCAATCGCCCCAGTTTAAGTAACCCAAGTGAGCAATTGTTGTATTACAACTCATCAATCAGTAGTTACTGTGACTATCCCCTTGTGTGCGGAGAGTATGGTCTGTGCAATCAGGCAACTAGGGAGTGTAGTTGTCCCGAAGGTTTCAAGATGTCAAGTGAGAAGCGTGTGTGTAATGCTCAAGATGAAGCGACCAGAAAATGCAGTTGTCCAGAGGAATTTCAGATGCCAAAGTTTAATTCCACATGCGTTGCATCCAACCCTGCCTACAGCTTGCAACCCATTAATGTTTCCTTCCATCCCCAGCCTTCTGCAATTTCTGTGAGCTCTCAAGATGAGTGCCGTTCCCGATGTGCTCAAAATGCTTCTTGCAATGCTGCCCTGTTTGATTCAAGTGGACTGTCTTGCGCTCTCTTCCCAATCCTCTACACCATTGCGCTACCTTCCCAGGGCACTACAACCGGTCAGGTAATGTTCCTCAAGATAGCTTCTTCCAACAAGAAATCTAAATCCATTGCCATCATTGTCAGCACTACTGTGGTTGGTGCTGCTGTAGCACTCTTTGTGCTGTGCATAATAACATGGAAATGGTGGTTGAAGAAAAGCCACAGGGAAAAAACCCAAGAAAGTTTCTTGCAGGAGCTGTCGAAGTTACCCCCGCGATTCTCTTACAAAGACTTGCAAGTTGCCACTAATGACTTCTCCAAAAGGCTTGCTGTTGGTGGATTTGGTTCTGTTTTTGAAGGAGTCCTGAGCACATCCAGTGGTGTCATGAAGGTGGCGGTTAAGAGGCTGGAGCAAGTTGGCAACACAAGGGACCACCAATTCAAGGCAGAGGTTGCGACGATCGGGAGTGTGTCGCATGTGAATTTGGTATCCTTGAAAGGTTTTTGCATGGAGAGGGATGCGCGGTTACTGGTGTTTGAATTCATGCCCAGAGGTTCCTTGGATAAGTGGCTTTATGATCTACGGGACCGTCGAAGTAGTGATGTGGAGCGGGGGGAAAGCAGCAACAGCTTCTCTCTGATGCTGGATCGAAATGCTTATGTAATGGCATCCCCTGAGCTCCCGGCAGTGGTGCTTGATTGGGAGAAGAGGTGTCGGATAGCATTGGACACGGCCAAGGGTTTGGAATACCTGCACCATCATTCTGCTGAGCACATTGTGCATTGTGATGTCAAGCCAGCAAACATACTGCTCGATGAGGATTTTCATGCCAAGGTTGCAGACTTTGGCTTGGCCAAGCTTGTGGGCGGCGACGCCAAAAGCTTTGCTATGACGACACTGAAAGGGACACGGGGGTACCTAGCACCGGAGTGGCTACAGGAAACATCGATCACTGCCAAGTCAGACGTGTTTAGCTATGGAGTGGTGCTGCTGGAGCTCCTAACAGGGCGTCAATGTTTGGATGCAGAAAGGGGGTACCTACCTGTATGGGCTATGAAGACAGTTGCCGCCACTCAACATGGTACTGCTTCCAAGTCTTTATTAAATGGCTCCAAGGACTCTGCCTTCAATATAAGCTCGAATGATGCATCATTCTTGCAATCTGCCGTCATGGATGAGCGCTTGCACGCTAGTGATGTTCCCACAGAGAGCTTTGTGCACGTGCTCACCTTGGCCCTTGCGTGTGTGCAGACGGATCCAGCTGACCGTCCTAGCATGGTCTCCGTCGTGCAGATGTTGGAAGGCATGACGGAGGTCCCATACTCGTTACAGGGCCTCAAGCTCAGCGAATCCACCCAATACACATCTCCAGTGGGTGCAAGTTCAGGTTCTAGCACCTCCTACACCATTTTTAGTGGTACGATTTCGACTCAGAGCCAGATGCTGTCGCAGGGTCGGTAAATACTTTACACAATGGAAGATACAGGTACACTTTGGTTATTAGGCTGGAAAAGGATGCATTGGCAGGCAAAAGCAAGCTCCATCCTTGTACATGTTCAGAGGCAACTTCATTGATGAGCCTGCTGAAAACCTTCTAAGGCCACTAATTCCAAACCTTTGGGATTATCAGGTGGGCAGTTTTGATCCTTTCTGTAAAGGAATTGGGCGATCGGTTTTATGGTTGAGCTTTGTGAATGTGTGTTCAGCAGTGTCAAACAATTTTAGCAGCTTCAAGGAGCTTGTATAATCTAGTCTAGGAAGTGACTATCCCGCATGACTTCGGCAATATGGCAGAGGTGCAGCTTGCCTACGAAGAAAGCAATGGAGCTATACATTGCTCTGGAGTCTTTAGAACTCCTCACAGTTGGCTTGGGCTAGGGTCCTGTAAGGTTGGTTCTATCATGTAAACAAGAAGTCTGATCAGAAAGACACATCTTCCTCCAATGTACGATTTTGGAATGTATAATGAGATGTAAAATGGGAACTAAACATCACACTCCCCCGCCCCCCCTACTCTCTCTCTCTCTCTCTCTCTCTCTCTCTCACACACACACACACACACACACACACACACACAGACACATGCACACAAGTTCAACACTCATCTAGTAAATCATCTTGGTCTCTAGACAATGTTATCATGACAATTAAAAGTTATCTTTCTCTTACCAATCTAGAGGGGTACCCGGGCTCACACATTGGCTCACCGCATATGTTTCCGTGTTTCACATAGCCCCCAATCTATTGCACCCACCTATCTATTGTAGATAATAATTGCAGCTAGTCATGTTAGTTAGCCTTATCTAGGCATATTTTGTATAGATTTCAATGTATAATATGATAATATTGATGAATTGTTGATAATTGTTTTAAATGTATCAAAATCACGATGAAAGATTCTATGAAACACAAATATGATGCTAAACTTTGTCCCTAATTTCGAAGTAAAAGCATGCTCATCTATGTATAACCACGAACACATGTCAAGACTGAGCATTGACTCGATGAATAACGTGCTCATTGGAAGATTTTTGTGAATCAAAAATCTTGCGTTTGAGGAGCTGCAAAAAAAAAGAGAGCATAGATCAAGGTTTCCATAGTATGAAAGTTTGCACAAACATATTGAGGAACCACAAACACAAGAAGATTTAGAAAATTTCTCATGTAGGAGAACGGAGTCTTTTTCAGTGTTTTTGATACAATGCATAACATCATGAGCTTCTGCTCAAAGAGGCACCACATACCTAGCTAGGTACGATTAGGGGCCGGGCCAGCGGCCCCCTGTCCCCAATCGTACCTAGCTAAGTATGCAGTGCCTCCCTCAGAGAAGCTCATGATGTTGAGGTAAGTCATTATGAGGTAAGTCACAATGTGGGGACTATTGTGAGACTTTGTCCAAACCTTCTTGGGAAAGTGCACTGATTAAATCAGGGTTGTTCATGGAGAGTCTGCATGTCTCTCCAATATTTATAAAGGGGCAAACCTGTAACATTTAATGGCCTAATAACTTATGTGTAGCGGAAATTAGCATGAACATAGTGGGCATTTCATTAGAATAGATTCCTAATGAGAATTACAAGAGTGCTTGGGTGGAGAGAGCAACAAAAAGCATAACACCTAGTTAGATAGCATCAACAATACTTTCAAAAGAGAGAGAAATTAAGCTATTGACAACAGTTGAGGACCGGATTTGCATGGAGCCGGTCCCCCCTCCAAAAGGCTTTGTATTATGGTTTCTCCCATCTAGAGAGACATTGTACAATACAATTCTTTGTGTTCCTTCAAGACTAGCTAGTGCAATGAAGATGGAAGCTTCATGCACTAAGCAAAACACTTAATCAAACACAACTTGAATTATCCCCGTTCTCAGACCCAAGACCTCACACACCTTCGAAGATGGTGAGAGCTAGCAGGGTATGAGAGTAGATTGAGAGGAAGAAGGAGTATCTTACGAGAAAGATGTACATCTCCTCACATAATCACTCATATTAGCATAGCTTAGCTTAGTAATTAGCTTAGTAGAGAAGATGAGCATGCATTTAAGCTTGGCTCTTGGTTGGATTTGCATCCACATGCCAAGAGAGTGTTGATGTAGGCTTCTATCTCACAAGCTTGGAGTAGGTGATGAGCTCTCCATTAAAGCTTGGGAGGAGATAGACTATTCTTTCTTCACACATGGTCAAGTGTGAGTGTGTGTGTGTGTCAATGCCAAGCAAAAATCAGCCCCCTCTCTCTCTTGGGCGAGCCCTTCCTGCTAAATTGGTCTGGCTTTTGCCTCATTGGACCTCCCCAAGTCAAGCCAATGGGTGTTAAGCAGCATAAGTGATAGCCTTCTGACATGTGTCCTCCTTTCCCCTTTTGTGAGAGCTTTAGGTAATTAAATAATTAAACTAAACTCTCATTGGACCCCTTTGCCTCCTGGCCAATAGGAATCAAGCAAGCCATTGGGCTCCTGAATGCTCATTGGATCCCTTGGGAGTCTGCCCAATAGTCTTCTAGGAGACTTAATTCTCATTGGTTTCTTTTATTAAATGTTTTTAAATTAATTAAACTAAATTTACTCTAGCTTAATTCTCATTGGTCCACTTCAAGGGTCTTCCAATAGGAATTGGGCACACCTTGTGGGCATCTAGCCTAGGGAGCTGACATGTGTCCCTAATTCCCTTTGTGTAAAGGGAGCCTGTGTGTGTGTGTGTGTGTGTGTGTGTGTGTGGCTTTCTCTCTCATCCCCTACTAAATGGGCTCGCCCCCTCCTTTGTAGGCTTTGAAGAAGACTTTTGTACACACACTAAGAATCCAATTTTCCCTAGGGTTGACCTTTGGACACAACCTTTGAATTTTGGAACCTTAGCATTTTGGAAGTCTTAATGGGCTGAACCTTAGGGTCTTTTTAGCCCATTGTTGCACATGGCTCTTTTGCAGATGCCCCCCCCTTTTTGATCCCTATTTTCCCTCCTTTGGATCCCTACTATGGCCGGTCTGCTAGCTTAACCAATATTGTAGCTTTTTCTCCTCTGGTACCTCCCCACATTAAATGATCAGTTTAATATGAGAAAATCATTTAGGAGAATTAGATATTGATTTTTATGACATTACCTCTCTCTTGAAATCATAGTCGTCCTCGACTATGGTGTAGAGAAGATAAAGCATATTCATGAGTCCTTTTCTTAGCGGGTAGAGGATCCCTATGTTACCCTACGATATCATTCCATAATGGATGACTAGTCCATTTGGCGCTTGAGAGCCTGAGGCTTCCGCAAGCATGTCTGCACATCAGTCCTATCAGTCTTCCATAGTAGAGTGACAAGCTCTACTTGGTGTTTGGGAGACGTCATCTCCACAAACTTGATCTAGGCATGCATACTACTTTATTTTTGTGCACAAATAAAGAAAAGAAGAGTCTTATAAGACAAAAACTTTGTTCATTTTTAACATTTTTTACATTTGCTTACTCTTGGGAAGCATTGTAAGCATTGAAAAGGTTTAGGTTATCCTTTAATTGTATGCCTTGCATCCATCCAGCATCTTCAAAAGGATAATTCTTAAACTCAATAAGATATCATCGGATAGTCTTACCGTCTCCTAATACCTTGTCTTCATGTCGTAGAATGGACTCGGGCTACAACACCTCCTCTTGGTCCTCGATCTCCGGTGGGTCTTCAATAGTTGGTTCTTGAGGTGGCTCTCCTTTGTAAGGCTTTAATAGGCTCACATGAAAAGCATTGTGTATGAGGCAATGATTGGGCAACTTAAGTTGATAGGCCATGTCATTGATTGGCCTAAGAATCTGGAAGGGACCATAGTACCTTTTTGCTAGTTTAGCATAGTACTTTTGGTGGCCCGTAGGATTCTTGCCCGTCGTGTGCCTTAATCGAGCCTTGGGAAACTTTAACAAGACCCAATCGTTTTCTTTAAAGGCTTGGGCTCTTCTGTGCTTGTCAGCAGCAGCCTTTTGCCTTTGCTGTGAGATAGAGATAGCATCCTTAATCTTTTGGAAAGATTCTTGTAGGTCTCGGCTATACTCATCTGCAGCGAAGATCTTCCCATGTACCTTAAGTAGCAAGGGACTTTTTGATCTTCCCTCAATTACCTCCAAATGTGCTTTTCACGTGGAAGTATGTACAGTGTTATTGTAAGCATACTCCACTAAGGGTAAGTACTTCTCCCATTGGGATCTTTGATCTACTTCCGTTACATAGGCTTTTAGTAGATCGAGAATGGTTAGGTTAGCTATTTCACTTTGGCCATCCGTTTGTGGATGATAGGCCGAAGAGAAATTTAGCCTTGTCCCTAAATTCTCAAAGAGACCCTTCCAAAAATTACTGGTCATTCTAGGATCTCTATCCGACACTATGGACATTGGCAAGCCATGGTATTTGAAAATTTGTGAAATGAAGAGGGTTGCCATTTGATGGGCTTTGATAGTCTTTTTGACAGGTATAAAATGAGCTTGTTTACTGAACCTGTCTACTATCGTCCATATTCCCGTATTCCCATGGATAGACTCTACTATCGTCCATATTCCCGTATTCCCATGGATAGACTTAGGCAATCCAAAGATAAAATCCATGGATATGCTCTCCCATGGTGAATTAGGGATTGGCAAGGGTTGAAGCAATCCAGGTTGCTTCCCTCTATCAAATTTTGTCTTTTGACATACCACACATTTGGAAACATACTCTTGTATGTTCACTTTCATGGTAGGCCAATATAAATATGTTTCAATTCCCTTTAAGGTAGACTGAATCCCTCTATGCCCCGCATATGGGGGAGCATGAGATTCATACATTACTTTCTCACGTAGGGAGTTAGTAACGCATAGTCTATTGCCATAGAGAAGATAACCATCTTGTAAAGTAAATGGTTCTTCTTTCTTCCCTAATGCAAGGGCTGAAATCACATCTCTATAATCGGGATCAATAGCATACTCATCTATCATTGAAGATAGATCATTGTGAGTTGCTATGGAAACCGCATTCACTCTCGGTCGTCTTGAGAGTGCATCGGCTACTTGATTATGCTTGCCAGCAATGTGAGCAATATGAAAATGAAATTGCACAAAGGAAATTTGCCCACCTCATTTGTTTGTCGGAGAGCTTGGTCTGCGTCATGAAGTACTTAAGACTTTGGTGATCCGTTCGCAGAATGAAAGGAGTCCCCAATAAATAGTGCTTCCATGAGTCTAAGGCATGTAGAATTGCAAGGAGTTCCTTTTCGTATATGCCTAGAGCTTGCTCAACAGGGTCGAGCCTTCGACTCTCATAGCCTATGGCGTGCCCTTCTTGGAGCAAAACAGCTCCAAGGAAATCACCACAAGCATCGCATTGGACCTCAAATGGTTTTGAGAGATCCGGTAGTGTAAGCACAGGTTGAGAGATAAGCTTTTCGAAAGCATTGTTCTCCTTAGCAGACCATGTATACCTAACGCTTTTCTTTGTTAGGTCATGTAATGGTCCCGCAATTTGTGAGAACTTTTCTATGAAGCGTCTATAGTATGCACACATACCTATGAAGCTTCTTAGTTCATGAAGATTCCTTGGTTTAGGCCATCCTTTTATTACCTCTAACTTGGATGGATCCATTTGGATGCCATCTTGAGAGATAATGTGACCTAAATACTGAATCTCTTGCAAGAAAAATTCACTTTTCTTTCGATTAACATAAAGTTTATTCTCTCTTAAAACTTGAAATATTACCTGGAGGTGTTGCTTGTGTTCCTCCAATGAATTAGAGTAGATGATAATATCATCAAAGAACACTCCAGTGAAGGTTCGATGAGGCCTGAACAGCTTCTCCATCAAGCGGTTGAATGTGGCTGGTGCATTGGTCAAGCCAAAAGGCATGACAATGTATTCGTAAAGACCAAATGTAGTACGAAATGCGGTCTTTACAATGTCTTGATCAACTATCCTTATTTGATGATAGCCACTTTTTAGGTCAACCCTACTGAAGTAGGTCGATCCTTGTAGCTTATCAAATAGGTCTTCTATCCGTGGAACGGGAAACCTATTCTTGATAGTGATCCTATTTAGTGCTCTATAGTCGACACACATACGATATGTGCCGTCTTTCTTTTGCACTAATAGCACAGGTGAGCAAAATGGAGATGAGCTTGGCCTAACCATACCCTTCTCAACTAACTCATGCACTTGCCGCATAATCTCCTCTTGTTGAGCTTGAGAAACTCTATAAGGAGGTTTATTAGGCGGTGAACTTCCTGGAAGAAGTTCAATTGCATGGTCATCATTACCTCATTTAGGAGGTAGCTCACAAGGGATGTCGTCAATAAAAACATCTTGAAACCCCTTGAGAAAATTGGATAACTCTAATTCCTTTTGGTTGCTTTTATTTTCTTTTGCTAAAGCATTAGGTTCATTTTGAGAGTCTTTAACAAAAATCATGTACACGGAAATAGAGCTCTTTATTGACTTGTTGAAAGCTGGTGTATGTACAATGGGGATGGTGTTACCCATTTCCTTAGCATCTATATACATGTCTTTTTCCCTGAACTTAAAGGAGATTCTCCTTTCAGGAAATTTAACATCGGCAGCCAGGCGGTCAAACCATGGTGCCCCTAGGATTACATCCTCATGCTTGAGTGGAGAGATAAAGAAGTCCTCTTTGTCCACATAGCCTTGGACATGAAGCCTCAATTTCCTGATTAAGGGAGTGACTGAAGCTTCTTGCCCCTTGAAGGCACTGTCTGCGGGTAGGCCATCTCCCATCTCGTAGGATTGTATTCCTAGCTTGGTGGCCAACTCTATAGATATAAAATTGTGAGTAGAACCAGGGTCAAAGAGAATAAAAGCATCATGTTCTCTTACCTTTCCCCAAGCATGGCATAGAGGAGATCCTTTGTGGTGAGTTTGGTGAGTCTCCTCCTCTTGGATTTCAACCAAGGAAGCTCTAGGAGGATCTTGGCGGTTGTTCTTTTGGGGACAAGCGCGGTACACATGCCCTTGTTCGCCGCACTTGAAACACCGGTTATCTTTACGATAACGCTCAAGCTCTTCAGGAGAGAGTTTATTCTTACCTTTGTAAACTCCCTTCTCTTTAGCTTTGTTGGAGTTTCCCTTAGGAGACTTTTGGACATTGTCCTTCCTCTTAGGCTCATTGGAACCCTTGTTTTCTGGGGGTTTATTATTTCTTTTAACCCCCGTTTGGAAATTGATTCGAGAGGCCACCATAGTATGGTGTATTACCGCCGATATGGTGCGTGGCCTTTGGGAGTTGACATACTCCGCCATTTCTTCGGTTAAGCCCGCACAAAATTGTTGCTTTTGCTCTCCAAAATCCAACTTTTTGAAGACAGTGGCTTTGAGTTGCAGGTCCCAAAACTTGTCTACATATTTGTGGATAGATTCATTGGGAGAGAGCTTTAAGCTTCGCCATTCGGTGAGTACTTTGTCTTTGGCATCGGTGGCCAAAAACTGCTTCATAATGGAAGCTCTTAAAGCTGTCCATGTTCGTGGAGCTTCACCGTTGGCTCGTAGGCTAGACCACCATTGTCTGGCGGACTTTTGAAAGTGCATAGCTACATGGCGTAGCTTAGAGGACTCCGTGAAGCCCTCATCTTCAAACGCCGCATCGAATTGTTGGATGAAGGCCAAGACTTTGTCCGTAGCACCAAAGGTACCATCATAGGTAAGGAAAGAGGTGCTCTTCCCTCCCTCTTTGAATTTCTTCAACTTGGACGACCTCTTCCATGCGGCATAGGATTTCCTATGGCCTCTTCTTTTTGATGGTTCAAAGGTTGCACCATTACTTTCTTCAGAAGGTGAAGAATTTGAAGAAGGTGGAGAAGAGGGTGACCTCTTTCTCGCCTTTTTCTTGTATTGATCTTTGTCGTCTTCACCATAGCTTTCATAAGAGGAAGAGGATGAAGAAGATGGAGAAGAGGGTGTCCTCTTTCTCGCCTTTTTCTTCTCTTGCTTTTTATCATCCCTCTTTGAATTGTGGTGGGGAGAAGAATATGATGGTCTTCTCCGCTTTGGTGGTGATGGAGAGCGTTTAGCCCGCCGTCTTCGTGGAGCCATCTCCGTCGAGGTGGCGGGAGACTCGCTTCTTTCTCATTCCTTCGGTGGAGGCTCTTAAGTTCTCCTTTGGGAAGGAGATACATCATCAAGAAGTAAATTCTTGAGCCCTTCATAAGGATTCTCTTCTTCTTCCCGAATCGGAGAGAGACCTCTTTTGGTAGTCTCACAAGGAGGCTTCCTAGGTGTTCTCTCGTCATGGTGATTAGCTTGAAGAATCCAGTGAGCACGGAGCTGCCGTTGCACTTCACTTTGGAGAGATGGATTGCCCATGGCTTGTTGAAGCCTAGAAACAAGATAGTTAACAAGCATTGAAGAATCATTAGTAGCTTGCTCATGAGCAAAATCAAAGTTATCAACATTAATTTCACTCTCTTTACTATTGTCAGCCATTCTAACAACTTTTAGGTGTACTTTGGCACTTCAAGCCCTAGCTGCTACTCCTCTTTACCCCTTTAGAAAAGGCACTCAAGCTACTGTACCCGCGGCTCGAATACCATTAATTGCAAGGAATAGAAGAGAGGGTCTTTATACACCAAAACAGTACCGGCTCCTGTCAAGCTTCTAATAGCTCAATAGTGGTTAAGCCGTAGGCAAGCCCCGTAGGACTCCACTATTAAGACCATAGCTCTCGACGGTGATGCCCCGTTAACTGCACAAAGGCAGGAGCACTGCAAGGCTAAAAAATCCCTATTCTACTTACTCACAGGCAATTAATAATATCAACCATTTGTAGCTAGCTTGAGGACCTTCCTTCTTGAGCAAGAAAAGAGAAACCTTGAGCTCTGATACCAATGTAACATTTAATGGCCTAATAACTTATGTGTAGCGGAAATTATCATGAACATAGTGGGCATTTCATTAGAATAGATTCCTAATGAGAATTACAAGAGTGCTTGGGTGGAGAAAGCAACAAAAAGCATAACACCTAGTTAGATAGCATCAACAATACTTTCAAAAGAGAGAGAAATTAAGCTATTGACAACAGTTGAGGACCGGATTTTCATGGAGCCGGTCCCCCCTCCAAAAGGCTTTGTATTATGGTTTCTCCCATCTAGAGAGACATTGTATAATACAATTCTTTGTGTTCCTTCAAGACTAGCTAGTGCAATGAAGATGGAAGCTTCATGCACTAAGCAAAACACTTAATCAAACACAACTTGAATTATCCCCGTTCTCAGACCCAAGACCTCACACACCTTCGAAGATGGTGAGAGCTAGCAGGGTATGAGAGTAGATTGAGAGGAAGAAGGAGTATCTTACGAGAAAGATGTACATCTCCTCACATAATCACTCATATTAGCATAGCTTAGCTTAGTAATTAGCTTGGTAGAGAAGATGAGCATGCATTTAAGCTTGGCTCTTGGTTGGATTTGCATCCACATGCCAAGAGAGTGTTGATGTAGGCTTCTATCTCACAAGCTTGGAGTAGGTGATGAGCTCTCCATTAAAGCTTGGGAGGAGATAGAGTATTCTTTCTTCACACATGGTCAAGTGTGAGTGTGTGTGTGTGTCAATGCCAAGCAAAAATCAGCCCCCTCTCTCTCTTGGGCGAGCCCTTCCTGCTAAATTGGTCTGGCTTTTGCCTCATTGGACCTCCCCAAGTCAAGCCAATGGGTGTTAAGCAGCATAAGTGATAGCCTTCTGACATGTGTCCCCCTTTCCCCTTTTGTGAGAGCTTTAGGTAATTAAATAATTAAACTAAACTCTCATTGGACCCCTTTGCCTCCTGGCCAATAGGAATAGGGCAAGCCATTGGGCTCCTGAATGCTCATTGGACCCCTTGGGAGCCTGCCCAATAGTCTTCTAGGAGACTTAATTCTCATTGGTTTCTTTTATTAAATGTTTTTAAATTAATTAAACTAATTAATTTACTCTAGCTTAATTCTCATTGGTCCACTTCAAGGGTCTTCCAATAGGAATTGGGCACACCTTGTGGGCATCTGGCATAGGGAGCTGACATGTGTCCCTAATTCCCTTTGTGTAAAGGGAGCCTGTGTGTGTGTGTGTGTGTGTGGCTTTCTCTCTCATCCCCTACTAAATGGGCTCGCCCCCTCCTTTGTAGGCTTTGAAGAAGACTTTTGTACACACACTAAGCATCCAATTTTCCCTAGGGTTGACCTTTGGACACAACATTTGAATTTTGGAACCTTAGCATTTTGGAAGTCTTAATGGGCTGAACCTTAGGGTCTTTTTAGCCCATTGTTGCACATGGATCTTTTGCAGATGCCCCCCCCTTTTTGATCCCTATTTTCCCTCCTTTGGATCCCTACTGTGGCCGGTCTGCTAGCTTAACCAATATTGTAGCTTTTTCTCCTCTGGTACCTCCCCACATTAAATGATCAGTTTAATATGAGAAAATCATTTAGGAGAATTAGATATTGATTTTTATGACAAAACCTATTCTTGCAACATAGTCCAATTCTCAATACATTAGACTTTGAATCAAGAATGAGGTAACAAACCTGAAAATCTTTATAGATCGATTATCCATAATTTTTTTCTCTCATTGTATTCTCCATCTGCAATTGAGTGTAGCTCATAAGGACTTTGCTCTATGAACAATGAAGCTAGCTACTTTATTTTTGGATCTAGCTTTTGATTCAAAGTTGGATATTGGTTCCATGTGTGGAAGCTATGTCTCTTCTTTGCAATTTGAGCTTAATAAAAAGTAAGTATGTTTAGACAATGCAAATTAAGTCCAAAAATGAGATTTATGCTCAATAACCTACTTTGCTTAGCACACCATGCCATAAAGTAAAACATCAAGAATACTTGTTCTCTTATGCCTCAATGTCAAAGCTATAACTTCAAGAAGAATGGAACAACCACTAACACATACTTTGATCTTGCTTTGAAATCAAGATTGGCTTGACCCTAAAAAAAACTTGCACCATAGATTTTGGGTCTAAAACTCTTACAAAATTTGTCCTTTGGGAAAGCAATCTCAACAAAGAGGACAAAAGGGACGCCCAAGATAAAAGAAAGAAGTAGAAAGAGGGTGCGAGACGTTTGAAGCTTTGATATATCAAAGCTTCAAACGGCTTTCATTTAAGCTTTTTCTTCTCTATTTTATTCTAAGAATATTGCCCACGGTGAATTTTGCCATGGAAAGTATTTTTTGATTAGTTGTTATATATTTTTTCCTAACTAATTACGATGTATTCCAATGATATAGTACATATATAGTGCACACACACACACACACACACACACACACACACACACACACACTACTTATACATGTACATCTATATCTATTAGTGACACATAAGTCACATGCCCAAAGTATGCTTTGCATAAAAACTTAGTCATCCCCATGACGTCTTGGTGTAATTTACGGGCTTCGTATGACACCTCAAATGGTCCTCAATGCCAAAGAGGGAGTCGTTTCTAAGTCCACTGGGATTTAGATTCACCATCTACTTATGGACACAAGATGTCCGTTCCAGGGGAAAGTCACAGCACCTTTATCTGCCTTTTCCCCAACATAGAAAATGTTATCTTAGTTGGAATCAAAAGAGATGACAAAGTGGTGAGAGGACAAGGAGAACTAACGGGTGAAGGTGCTATGCTTCAAGGGGTTGAGGGATGAAATGTCATGGGCTGCTACCTGCAACTACAAGGTAGCAGACACAGAGTGCACAAGGCTAATGAGAGCATGCACGGCTAATGAGGGATCTTTGAACTATTGGGGTATTATATTTTAGAGTGAGCTACTCTAGGTGATACTATTTTTACTTTTTTGGAGTACATAAGTAGTCTTTAGTAAAGGTTGGATATTTGTGCAATTGTGGACCATTGGATAAAGCTTGCGGAATAGCGCCACATGGGAAAAAACTTTCTTTTAGGTTTTTGTGAGAGATGTTGACATTTTTGCACCTCTCTATTTAAAGGGGGCCATTGAATATTGTCACACACAATCTTTCTCGTCCTCTTTCACCTATATTTTTCTCAATTTGCTACAATGCTTGGAAGTGGTTTTTCAAACATAATTTTTTATATATTTGGAGTAAAGGCTACCCAAATAATTTATTGTAGTCTAAATAAATTATTGTTACATTTTTTGTAAGAAACATAATATTTTATTGTGATAACAAATGTTTTAAAAAATTAATGTCACTTTCTTGTTTTTTCTCACAAAGAAATCTTTCATTATTGAATTCTTCTCTCGCACTTTGTGCCCCTCTCTCTCTCTCTCTCTCTCTCCCACCCATGCATGGACGAGTTCACGAGGATGCATGGATGCTGTAGCGTCACCGAAGGGCCCGGCCTATCTCCATATGCAACACCTTCCCCAGCAGTCCAACAAATGCCTGCATCCTACCATGAAAGCTTACAGTGGAAAACCGTGCTGCTCCCCGTTGTGACTGTTGTGACCCTCAGAGGGGATGAGACCTGCGATGAAAGCTCGTTGTTGAAAGTTGAAGGCTGCCGTCATGCTCGCGTGTTGGCTGCTCTCGTGACCCACAAAGGGGAAGGGGGTTGTCGTGACTCTGAAAGCGGAAGGGGAGGGGGATGCGGGGTGCAGCTAGAGGAGGGGACATGAGAATCTTATTAACTAATGAGTTTATTTAAAGGGGGCGAGTAGTAGCATGTGGTATGTGCCTACTATTTGAAACTAGTCTTGCTCGGTGGGCCTCGCTATGTAACATCCATAGAATATAACGGGACATATGGAAATTGAAATTTAACATTTAGCACGAAAGGGAGCAAGAGCATGATTAATTTTGCAACAGCGGCACGGAGTGAAGGGGTCAATACATTTTAAATATGCTATTTAATTCATGGGAGGAGGCAAAATTAAGTGCTTCAATCGAGAGGGATTGCAAGGATGATTTTTGAGAGAGTTAGTTGAGTTTCGAAGAGAACCAAACAGAGTGACGTGCAAAATTTTATAACAAGAAAATGGACAAAGCGTTAATGATCTGCAACATGAAATGAAGTGGTATACTAACTTGCAATGTTGTTCTGGCGCTTTTCAATTGTCCACTCCACAAGCTGATATTTGAGTCAGGCTACAAGAAAGAAATGAGAATAGTTAAACATTATGTCATGCAATGAAATGTCACAAATTGAAATTGCAAAGTATATAGTGCATGTCATGCAGAAGCGCCATACAAATGTATGGTAGAGAGTTGGCACTGTGGTCTCTCCAAAAATTATAAGAAACGGAAGCCGTGCCCAGCCCCGTAGTGTTTATGTGTTGCGCCAAGCAAACGCATAGTCATGGGGAGCTGGATGCAGATAATGAACCTTGCAGTGTTGTTGAGCTAGAGTCGCGCTTATGCAATCAAAACGGCCAGTGTTGTGAATATACGTTCTGCCTTCCAGACACAAAACACACATAAAGATAAATACGAAAAATGTAGCATATTGATTAAGCTTAAAGAGAAGCAAATTGCACATAATCTCATAGATTTTAGAGCGTAGTTGGTTACTTGGTTAGTCGGTTGTGATTGATGTTACCTCACGTTTTGTTGTCATGCAAAAGTGTCATACAAAAGTATGGTGGAGGGTTGGCACTGTGGTCTCTCCCCCAAACATTATAAGAAACGGAAGCCGTGCCCTACCCCGTAGCATTTATGTATTGCACCAAGCAAATGCATAGGCATGGGGAATTGGATGTAGATAACGAACCTTGCAGGGTTGTCGATCTGGAGTTGTGGTTGTGGAGTCGAATCGTCTACTATTGTGAATATATGTCCTTTCTATCACACACAAAACAGTAACTAACACAAATATCACTGGCAGAGTACTAGTGCCGACTGTTTGGGGACTGTTGTTTTCCTTCAAATCCGCACCAGTGTCATCGACGTCTAGGATCCACACCAACAATTAGCCAAGAAAGCACATGTCGTTGCACAACGAGTAGAAGGACGCCGCACTTCAATCGGAGTACGCAAGCTTGACAGTCGTTGTACGGGGGCAGCTGCTTCCAGTAGGCTGTCGCTGCATACTGATGTACGAGAACATAAGAGTGATAAAGGACCTCGAGGCGTTTATAGTTGTAGCAGCTGTTTGTTAACACATGACGTGAGGTGCTTTTTAGTGCTAATTATTGAAGCCGTAGAATTCAAATCAGGGGGAATGGCATGGATCATGCCAAGTGAGCTTGTACAATTGAGAAACAAAACCAAGACATTAGGCTCACCAAGTAATCAATCGGAATCAGGAAAATGGAGCAGAAGAAAGTGGTTGTTCTGTTAATCTGCAGGTTCGTCTTTGCCCAAGAAATTTTTTATTCCCTTATGGCTCGATATCCTCTTGCTCATGGCCCCAACCTACAGAGTCTTGTCTTATGCCCTTATGACAACTCTGCATGTAGCACCCAATTCCTGGTTTTCAACACTCAAGCTTATGCCCCACGGCACGTCCTACAACCCTCTTCAGTAGTAGCACTAGTACCCCGGCAGCGTTCTCCTCTCTGCGCTCCTCCTTGGCTTTTCTCTATGGTGTTCCTAGGCAACACACCCTCCTCCATGAAACCAACGCTCTTTTTCTTTCCCTGCACTTTTCACGGGATTCAGTACACTGGTCATATCCTCTCTTGCAGCGTCCAACTTCCCCTCCCTTACGGGCTACGGTACCAACTCTCCCTCACTTTTTCATGATTGTGCGAAGGTGTTTCGGCCAGAATTAACCCTCTACTGAGAGGGTTGAGTGTTATCGACTTGCTGCGATGATGGAGGTCCCCCTTGTGTTGCAAGGTTACGTGAAGAAGCAAGGCTAGAGCCACAATAGCTACAGCTTTGTGAGTACAGAGGGCCGACCCAAAACACTGAATTCTGTTCGTTTGAGAGGGGATAACAGCCTCCTTATGCTGTTGCTTGAGCTTAATTGTGCGCCTGGCAAGATCCATATGAGCTCTCTGCTGTCGCTCATGATGGCCTCCGTCCATCTACGGCTCTCGGTGATCCCCCCTTCCAAGCCAACGCTCTTGGCTTTGCTGCACTAGCCTGCGGTGCTTCTTTTTTGCGCCACACGATAGCGCTCCACCTTTTATTCGAATGGCGTCCCTTCCTCTCTGTGGCCACCTTCCGCGCTCCAGTAGCTCTGTCTTCCGACATGCAAAGAAGCCTTTCACGGTGCTGCAATTTTATTGTGCACGGTGATTTTTTTAGTGTTATTCAAATCGCGCCACGTGGTGGCCTCTGCGTGCAGATAGCAGAAAAAGAGCCTTTGGCTCACCAAGTAAAAAGTAGAAATTAAATGGAATCACACACGATGCTTTGGGGTGAATTTGGCCTCCTTTCTCTCTCCCTCCCTTCAAATACGTGGAAATACTCCCTGTGGAAAGGCCATCTGGCCGCTCACATGCATGCTTCTCTCTCTCTCTCTCTCTCTCTCTCTCTCTCTCTCTCGCACGCCCTACAATGGCAAAGGCCTCTCTGCGTGAGTGCATGCCTGTGTGTGTGTGTGTGTGTGTGTGTGTGTGTGTGTGTGTGTGTGAGAGAGAGAGAGAGAGAGAGAGAGAGAGAGAGAGAGGGCAAAGGCCCTGTTGCTCAAGAAAGTTAAAGGCCAGGGCCTCACGCAGACTATTGTGCAAGAAGCCTTGGAGTTTAGACATAGGTTTCTTGGGTGTTAGTAGGAGAGAGGGCAACGTGCAGAGGGAAGGAGGCATGTGCGTAAGGAGACAAGGCATGCATGGAGTGGGAGGGGATTGAGAACGCAGGCATGGGCGCTGTGGGCATGATGGAGGGGGGTATGGCAAAGGAGATGGTCAGAGGGATGGAAGGGAGCACCTTCAATGACGAGGGGGGGAGGGAATAAGGGAATCTTTAGACTAATGAATTTTTTAAAAAGGGGCGAGCAGTAGATAGTATATATGGTGATAATAAAAGCTGAGTTGGGAGTCTTCTATTGATAAGAGATCTCTCTAGAGAGCCTTCTATTGACAAGGGCTCTCTCTCACCTTTCCGCTTGACATACTGAAAGTGTCGTGTTTCACTACTAGGAGACCACACTACACAAAATTTGGTAGGTCTACTCGAGTGTATTTGTTGTTTGTTGGTTTGCTTCTGCTCTATGGTAACACTCTTAATACATTGCCATCAAATGGACATCAAATAGATGCTTGCCATACATTTAACTTCGACACATCATCATGGAGTATCCTACATCCACCATCCACTTCCAAGAAATAGGGCATGCATACAAAGTGCTTGCAGACCCCTTGGAGTGGCTCTTAGTATGATTCTCTAGAAGCGCCCAGCATAGGAGGCCGCAAAAGCAGGTTTGTACACACTAAGGTTCATCATCTGTTCATAGCCAGGATGCGGTGTTGGAAATAGAGAGCATCAGTAGACCTTTGCTAACTATGGTCATGCAAGAGGAGATGATGGCTTCCACTCCAAGTTGGAGGTTCAAATGATGGGTTGGGGCACTTTCTTCCTCTTTGTTACGGCATTAGCCGCACATGCGGTCCTGCGGTCCTGCGGAGATCTGGACACTGCGGATCAAGAGTCATGCGGTATGTGGTGGCAGTAGCGGCAGTTCTTCACGGGATATCATGGGACAGGAGTGTGTGCACCGTTCCCGATCTGCACTGGAGCAGCGGTTGTATATGGAGGGGCATACCTGTCTTTTGATGAAACTTCACCAATCTCTATGATATTCATGGCATCTACTGTTGTGACTCTGAGTCTGGAATATACATGAATGAAGCAAGAGGTGTTCTGTGCTTGTGTACTGTGTACTTCCTTCTCTTGTCATTCTATATGTTGATGTTCATATAATGTAGTTGCGGGTAATCATTCCCATAATGCCTATTGCTCCAGTGCGGGCAATAGCCATTACATCTGGCGACCACGATGTGTGATGGACAGCCTACGATGAATATGCATGCGCACTAGGTCGCAGGGTCCGCCTGACCCTGTGGTTCCAATTTTAGGAAGACAACGGAGGAGAGGCGGTTCAGATGAATTTGTCTTTTCTTCACCGTAGATTGAGGAATCTGTATCTCCATCACCAAGCCCGGTGCGTGGTAGGCAGTTGCGGCGAGCGAGACGTACTCCGCGCAGTCAGTCATGTCCTCCTGTCGTACGTTCACCCTCACCCACACAGGTTGCTCCACCACCATCTCCGGTAAGTAGTCCGGGGGTATCTCCGCCACTGTCTCCACCTCCTAGTGCTCGTCAGCTTTTCCCGAGAGGAGGAGGAACAATTGGGCAAGGGGTGATGACTCATCCTCAGATTAAGTATAGTCGGTTTCGAGGTATTTTGAGTGAAGACCTTGATGCACATTTGTGCCAATTCAATAAAGCTTATGGATTGAATCATCCTGGGGTGGTGATTCCTCTCCATCAATAATCAGTGTTTGAATCTACACTCTCAGGGAAAGCTGCGAAATGGTTGTCCGAATACCCTGATGACCATTTCCAGACGTATGCCGACTGATCCATAGCGTTTCTACGAAGGTTTCGAACGGAAAAGACAGTCCCTCAACATTTAGAGAAGCTTCGAACGCTCCGGCAGAAGTCATTGCCAGTGGAGGATTACGCTGCAAAATTTCGGATGCTTTTGCAAAGGGTACCTCAGGCACAAAGGCCGGCAGCCGAAGTGCTGAATGATTATTTTTTGCGGGGGCTCAACAAGGATCTTAGAACGGCTATGGCAACAGTGGATAAGGTAACTACTCCACTAGATACTGTAATTGCTAGGGCTGTAGTAGTAGGAGAGGCTTTAGAGGATACAGAATATCCAAAGAAGTCAAAGAAGAAAGACAGGAAGAAATCTCATCGGAAGTCACAAGACAGTGGCAGTGATAGTTCGGAGTCGGAATCCGCAGTATCTGATTCCTCGGACTCAGGCAACAGCGATTCGGGGAAAGAATCAGAGGAGACACCGCGGAAAAAATCCCAGCGTCATGGGAAAGGTGTATCATCCGGAGCGACGGAATCGGCTGCACTAGCTAAAAGTCTGAAGGAAATATGGTGTACCCAATGTCGGAATCTGGGCCATGTTGCTCAGGTATGTGCAATGAATCAGAAGTGGTGTGCGATTTGCACGACCAATACTCATAATACAGTGGAATGTTATTTCAATGGCTGGGGTCGTCAGAGTAGAGGGGTCTCTTCTAACTGGCAACAACCACAGATAGGGAAGGGACAAGAGCCTGCTGTGGCGATGGCTCATGCTCATACATCAGAGACGCATGTGCAAGGTCAAGCAGGAGGACGGGGTCAAGAGGGAGGACGAGGTCGCGGAAGAGGTGGCCGAGATCCTAATCGCCCCAAGACATGCCTTTTCTGTTTGGGGGATGGACATTGGCGATCTGAGTGTACTGAAGCTATGGAATACGATCGGAAAAAACAGGAACGCGCTGCAGGGAAACAGCCTAGTGTGGCTATGGTTCAGATTGAAGGACTAGAGGAGTCTGACCCAGTGGTTTCATTAATCACGCGATCGGGTAAAAGTGTGGTTCCAACTCCCGATGTGAAAATTCCGGATTGGACGGATCAAGAAGAAGTGCGGAAAAAGACTGTGTCCTAGTTGCCACAATCCGCACCATCAGTGAAGACAGTAGGACCATCGACATCGACTGTGGGTCTGGAAATAAAGGAAGGGAAAGCTGGAAATAAGGATGATATTAAAGAAAAGGAGGAGTGGAATTGAGTTTGGAAAGAGGTTCTCATGTCACCAATTCAAGTACCTCTGTGTTCATTGCTGAAATTAGTCCCGAATTTCCAAAATGTATTGCTGCGACAATCGGCCAGTGAGCTGCGGGAAGTCGCCATTGGGAAGGTTGAAAGCGAGGATGATGATTCAGTCCCGTTGCCGGCTAATAGGATCACAGATACCTGCATTCCGTAGCTTTCAGTTCGATACCATGGCACATACATTGACAAGGTACTCTTGGATGGAGGAGCGGGGGTAAACATAATCACCCAAGCAGCATGTGAGCGTTTTGGTCTCAGTGATTGGGAGCCTGCACCCTTTGTAGTCCACATGGCAGATCAAAGAAGAGTGCAACCGGTGGGTTTACTTCGGGGCATTGTTTTGGATGTGGCGGGCTTATCCTTTGCTGTTTCCTTAGTAGTCTTGAATATTGAAGATCATAATCAGGATTATCACATTATCTTGGGAAGACCCTGGTTACGACAAGCGAGGGTAAAGCATAATTGGGAAGCAAATATGCTTACAGTAAAGAAGGGTAAAAGAAAAGTGTGTGTGATGTTGGGAACATGCCGACAACCAGTTCAGGCAGCATGGCCAGTGATAGCTGAAACAGTTAATATGGTGGAAGGATTAGAAGAGGATGAAGAGGAACAATTTCTCAAAGCTAACCCGGATTTGGTTTCTCTATACCTTGTGGATATTTCTCTGATTCCGAAAGGGAATTCGGTGGGGGTTTTAGGAACTTCAGGAGGAATAGGGGAGCAACAACAGGTGCTTCCGAGTCCTGAATCATTGGAGGATATGATTCAGCAAGAACGAGCGTTTGAGGCGCAAATGGGAAAAATTACAAGGGTTAAGGAAGATGAATTAGAGAAGGTTTTTCTTGGGGAGCAAGCGAAGTCGCAGCCTATATACATTAGTAAGCAGCTGGAGTCAGGTTTTAGAGATGATTTGATCAAGTTACTGACAGAGTTTAAGGATGTTTTCGCATGGGAATATGTGGATATGCAGGGATTGGATCCTAAGTTTTATCAGCATACGATCAATCTGAAACCGGATGCGGTGCCAGTGAAGCAACACTCATACAGGATGAATCTGAATGTGGCAAAGCAAGTTAAGATGGAAATTGATCGCCTGTTGGAAGTGGGTTTTATTATCCCTATTGATAATCCGGAGTGGATTTCTCCAATTGTGGTCGTACCAAAGAAAAATAAGCAAATCCGAATTTGTGTGGATTATCGAAAATTGAATGCAGGTACTATTCCAGATCCTTTTCCTCTTCCGTTTTTGGATTCGATTTTGGATGATGTAGCAGGACATGAAATTATACTTTTTTGGATGGATTTAGTGGATATAATCAAATCCGAATGGCATTGTGGGATCAACCAAAAACAGCTTTTATTACCGCATGGGGAGTATTTGCTTGCACAGTAATGTGGTTTGGATTGCGGAATGCACCTTCCACTTTTCAAAGGGATATGTTTCAAATCTTTGGGCCTTATTTGACGGATTTTATGAGGATTTTTCTGGATGATCTTAGTGTTTTTGGAGCACAATTGGAGCATTTGAAACAATTACGGTTATGCTTTATGAAATGCAGAGAGGTGAAATTCACTTTGAATCCTTTAAAGTGTGCATTTGCTGTCCGTAGTGACAGGTTACTGGGGTATATCATTTCTGAAGATGGTATTTCTGTGGATTTGGATAAAATTGCCGCAATTATGGAAGCGCCTGCACCGCGGAACCAGAAGCAATGTCAGATTTTCCTAGGTCAAGCCCGATGGCATGGGAGGCATTTGTAGTTTGTCGCGCATTTGGCAATCCCGATTACTCAGGCAGCTCATGCTATAAATTTTGAATGGACACAGGAATGTGATTTGGCTTTTCAGAGATTAAAACTGCAGCTATCCAAAGCTCCGATTATGCTGGCACCAAATTGGGGTGAGGATTTCATGTGTTCGTGGATGCTTCGGATCAAGCTATTGGCAGTGTGCTGATGCAGGAACAAAGTCAAGGATGGTTCCGACCTGTCTATTATTCCAGTAGACGATTATCATCCGCAGAAAGAAATTATTCCATAACTCAAAGGGAATGTTTAGGGATGATTTATTCAGTGAAGAAATTCCATGTGGACCATTCGGCTCTTTTATACCTGGTAAGGCAACAGAATTTGACGGGAAGATTGGCCAGATGGGCGCTTATGCTGCAGGAATTTGACTTTGAGGTCATACATCGGCCAGGGGCCCAACATGCGGTGGCTGACTACCTATCTAGGCTAGATTTCGGAGAGCCGCCGACGGGTGTAGCTGATGAATTTCCGGATGCGTCTCTGTTTCTATCAGGAGTAGCTGCAGAGGATAACACAGTCCCGCAACAGGTGAGGGTTATTCCTAGCATTCCATGGACATGGTATGAGGAGATGTTTCATTTTCTTGATAGCGGCGAAATGCCTTCTTTCTTGTCCAGCCATCAGAGGAAATGTATGGCTATCAGAAGCCGGAATTTTGATATTATTATGGGGAAGCTCTATTATCGTATAGTGGCAGAGGTGTTACTCCGATGTGTGCTACCACAGGAGCAGGAAGCAGTATTAGAGGAAGTCCATACTGGTATTGCGGGAGGTCACTTTGCAACATTAATCACAGCTCGAAAGGTTCTCCAATCTGGATTATGGTGGCCCACATTGTTTCAGGATGCGAGAAATTATGTGCACCAGTGTGATGTGTGTCAGCGGTTGGGGAAACCTACCGAACGGTCCAGAATGCCTTTTCAGCCATTTCTGCCATTGGAGCCTTTTCAAAAGTGGGGTTTGGATTTTGTTGGTCCTTTTAAACTAGTGGCAGCTCACACAGGAAATAAGTATATCTTGACAGCCACAGATTACGCTACCAAATGGGTGGAGGCATGGCCTTTGAAAGACAACACTGCAGTTTCTGTGGCGGGATGCTTATATAAGGATATCTTTTCTAGATATGGCTACCCTATTGAGTTGGTTAGTGACAGGGGAAGTCATTTTTTGAATAAGGTGATGGAGAGAATGCTACGGTTCTATTTTGTATTACACAGGAAATCTTCTCCATATTATCCTCAGGCGAATGGGCAAGCAGAATCAACTAATAAGCAATTAATTCGGATTTTAACAAAGTTGGTGAGTATGCATCGGACGGATTGGGATTTGAAACTTCTTTCCGTCTTATGGGCCTATCGGACAGCTTATAAAGTGGCAACAGGATTGACTCCTTTTAAGTTGGCATTTGGCATGGAAGCAATCACTCCGGTGGAGCATGTGATTCCGAGTATGCGGATGTTGATTGTGGATTGGCTTCTTCCGGAGGATTCTGTGATTTATCGATTGGATGTTTTGCAGGAATTGGATGAAGAGCGGTTGAATAGTTTTGCGGTGCTGCAGGATCTGCAGTCTAGGCGGAAAAAATGGCTGGATCGCCCGAAAGCACGGCAATTTGTTCGGGGACAGCTGGTCCTTGTCTTCAATTCCCGTCTCGGGAAGATGCCGGGGAAACTTAAATTACGGTGGTCAGGACCATTCTGGATTTTTCAAGCATGCGGACCCATCTCTTTTATTTGGCGGATTTAAGGGGGGAGGTTATTTCTGTGCCGGTCAATGGTTTCAGACTGCGCCATTATGTTTCACCTACCACGATTCAGTGCCCCTTTGTTGTGGTACAAGAGCCGGAAGCCGCCCTAATCATGATTGGGGATTATTTTGCATGCAATCTTGGAAAGCGGGGAAGGATCTATGATGGTTGTGACACCGTGGATCGCCCTATTTTGGGAACTCATTGTGGAAAGGTTATTACTGTATGCAGATGATTTTAATTGTGGTTCTCTTGTTTCGTGTGTCGTGCGCTCTTAGTGTTGTACTCTCTGCTCCTTCATCTCATCGCCACCATGACAGCTTCCCTTCTGCAATGTGTCCCTTTCACTCCTGTGCAACAGCTCGCACTTCGACGAGTGGACGCATGGCTGCAAGACTTGCGACTGCGTGTGTTCGCCAATCTGGATTGGCAAGGGATCCCAGTTCACCCGCAGGCAGCAGGTTTGATTGAGTAACTCGCTGCTGGCGATATGGTGGTGCTGAATAATTAGCAGATTCAGTTGACCGCAGAAAGGATTTCAAGGTGTTGCTGTTTTCCCAATGATGGAGTGGTGCGCGCCTCTCATGTGATCCCTGTTACAGATGTAGAACAAGAATTTGTTTTGAAGGTCAAAGGGGAGTATAAACTGTCAGGGTTGTCAGATGTAGCAACCAGGGGTGCGTATAGGTGGTTTCTTGAGGCCATTTGGCTGCAGGACAAAACTTATACCATTTCGACCCGAGCAAGAAATGTGTTGCATTCGGCCAACTTTGGGCGAGTAGCTTGGGCAAGCGGAGTCGCAGCCCATATACATTAGTAAGCAGCTGGAGGCAAGTTTTAGAGATGATTTGATCAAGTTACTGACAGAGTTTAATGATGTTTTCGCATGGGAATATGCGGATATGCAGGGATTGGATCCTAAGTTTTATCAGCACACGATCAATCTAAAACCGGGTGCGGTGCCAGTGAAGCAGCACTTATACAGGATGAATCCGAATGTGGCAAAGCAAGTTAAGTTGGAAATTGATCGCCTGTTGGAAGTGGGTTTTATTACCCCTATTGATAATCCGGAGTGGATTTCTCCAATTGTGGTCATACCAAAGAAAAATAAGCAAATCCGAATTTGTGTGGATTATCGGAAATTGAATGCAGCTATTGTTCCAGATTCTTTTCCTCTTTCATTTTTGGATTCCATTTTGGATGATGTAGCAGGACATGAAATGTATAGTTCTAATCAAGGGATTGTGGGTTGGAGTCCCACCGGGCGTGCCAGGTGTATGTGCCCGAAATGTACCGCACATGACCGCATTGGGAGTGTCGAGCATGCCTCATGTACCTTCATGCGGGAATGCACTCTTAGTAGATGGAATCTCAAAAGGTGTAACTGAAGGGGTATCGGGGATTTCAAAGGGTGTTCCTATTTGCCTATAAAATGGAGGAGTCCTCCTTGTACGCATCATCAGGTGTTCAATAAAGCATTAGTCATGGAGTCTGATGTATTCTTTTCTTACTCTTTCGTTCTCCCTCTCTCTCTCTCTATCATCTCTGTTGAGGGTTTGTGATGCCCTTAACACTTGGCGACCATGTGTGGAACGGACTCCCCTTTGTTGACGAAGGAGGTGTTTCCAACTACTGACGCCAAAATTCTGAACCAAATGCTGGCTGCAACCGGAAAGGCATTGGGGACAAACTGCCTTTTTCCTTGTCGTATGAAGCACCAAAGGGTTGCCGGCCATGGCCATGAGCATTGCTGTGATGAAACCGCATCACCATCGCCTGCAAAGAAACCAAAACACTTCAAACTTTTCTGCCCCCCTCAAGCGAGCCCTCCCTCTCTCTCTTTCCTCGCGCATGAATGCCTGTGGGTTGCGCCACGAGGGGATCAAGAGGGGTTGCAGATTGCTATCCAATGCGAGACAGTGGGATTGGTTGGGGTCTGCAAGGAGCCGCCAAGAGTGAGAAAGCATGGGAAATGTAGGAGGCGAGCAACAGATGTTGGTGCTATTCTGAGAGGCCAAATATTGGCTTGCTGTTACAGAGCGGGCCTGAGAAGGCGATGTAAACATGGAAATGGCATCAAAGGTGCCGATAAAGTTGAGGGAGCACAGAGAGAAGAAGTGCCGACTGCTATTCCAAGAGCAAGAAAGAAGGCGACATGAAGGGGCTACCGGGCGTGCTGCTAGCGAGTATGGAAAGAACACAAAGGGCACTGTTCAGCCAAGAAGGTGTAGAAAGAACATGCTGGACCTAAAAGCATATAGGGCATTGAAGCAGAGAATATGGGCTGAGTATAGGTGACTCGATGAAGCAGAGGAGGAAGGGATAGATCTCAGGCATCTCAAAGCGCAACCAAGAAGCAGGACCATAGTAGAGGAGGCCAGGCTTGAAGAGGATGGCCGGTTGAGGGTCACATGAAGCAAGCAGAGAAGGTGTTGAGCGAGGGTTTGCTTGATCTAGTCCATGAAAATCCAGAGCGAGCCTCAAGGACGTGTGATGACCTTGCATCACAGGAGGAGCAGAAGCGCAACAGCTTGAGCCAGTGAGTTCTACAAGATTCTTCAAGGGCAACAAGGCAAGATTCAAATGAAGGGGAGGATTATATGCAGAGAAGTGAAAGCGACTCAAGGTCTGACGCCTGAAGGTGAAGCAGTCTGAGATGCGACAACTGATGCACTGATGTAGAGGAGCCAAGCAAGGGTGCTTTATCCGGGTGGCAGCAGATGGGCAAGCGACCTGTTCCGGACCCGGAAATAACACCACCAAAGTACACCAGCAGTGCGGTTCACTCACGAGTCACAACATGCTGTCTATAGGGTGGGCGGGCTAGAACACTAGGAAAGAACCGCATGCCTGTGATGCGGGCAATATCGTGACAACATCGGGTAAATATCTGCTGTGTGCGGTGGGCGCTTGTGTGGTGCCAGATCAGCAGGATAAATCATCAAAATAATTCATAGTTCCCTTTTCACACACACTTCACTATTAAGCAGGGATTTACACAGTTCTAGATGTGGCAATTACATAAGCATTTCGCTTCTTAAATAAAACATGTGCGCATGTCGACGGCAAAATGTGGAACAATGCGGAAAGGGGTTCGCAAAGTTTGCGGCCAATTACGGAAAAAATTTTACAGAGTCTGAGATGCGGGTAGATGAAGATGGTTGGTCCAGGAGCAAAGAGCCAAAGAGCCAGGAAGCGGCCTCGATGATCATTCTTGCGTCACACTTCTCGAATTCCAAAAGAACCAATCAAGGGATGCACTTGTGGGTTCGCACAGTCCACCGTGCGTGCCAGGTGTATGTGCCCGAAATGTACCGCACATGACCGCATTGGGAGTGTCGAGCATGCCTCGTGTACCTTCGTGCAGGAATGCACTCTTAGTAGAGGGGATCTCAAAAGGTGTAACTGAAGGGGTATCAGGGATTTCAAAGGGTGTTCCTATTTTCCTATAAAATGGAGGAGTCCTCCTTGTACGCATCATCAGGTGTTCAATAAAGCATTAGTCATGGAGTCTGATGTATTCTTGTCTTACTCTTTCGTTCTCCCTCTCTCTCTCTCTCTATCATCTCTGTTGAGGTTTTGTGATGCCCTTAACACTCCTCACCTTGTTGAGAGAGGACACAAACTCTGTGGAGCAGGTAAAGCAAACTTAGCTTTGCATATCATTTTTGGGACATGGCCCTAATTAGTACCGCATTGGCACGGGAGGGCTAAGGGTAGAAAACATGTAGAATATTTTTTTTCTGCAGAGGTTGGAAAACAAAAACTTAGCTTCACGTATAAGTTTTGGGAGATGGCCCTAATGTGTACCGTGTTGGTGTGGGACATTTTAGGGCTAATCCATGTATTGTTGATGACCTCTTGAGATGCTTGACCTACACTACTTTTGTGGCCTTGTTAAAGGCTTGTGTCAAGACCAACAATATTAGCAAAGTCTCTAGAGAAAGACTACGAGTTGTTACACATACGAGGTAGTAGAATTGTTAAAACTTTGAGTGCATTAATCGTTGCATATGTCTTGCATGACCAGGGGTTGAATGCTTTGAAATGTTTTGAGAGAATGGATCATTAGGGTCCTTAATTTTTTGAGACAATGATCACCTTTTCTTGGATTTTCCCCTTAATGGTCCGACGCCAATGCAAGATGGTTTAGGGCCATGCCTTGGATGAGAGTTATTAGGGAGAGTGAAGAATTTACAAGGTTTTAATGTTTGCTTAGCTCTGAACGTAATGCATAAAGGAAATTAGTTCCCTCCGCATCTATTGACACACCTGATGAGGATAACAAAGGGAAACCCAACATGTTAATATATATGATCATACATGTGAGTGCCTCTTTAAAGATTTGGTTATGAATATAGATACAAGATAATATTCATTGAATTCTCTAGATTACTCTCAAGCATTTGGTTTTATTTCTTAAAAAACTTCCCTTCTCAAAGATAAAAGGAAGCAACATGAGACAAAGGTTGCACCTGACATGATAGGTGTGGGGGCATGTAGTGTTATAAAAACTAATATCTAATTCTCCCAAATGATTTTCTCATGTTAAACTCATCATTTAATATGGGGAAGTATGAGGGGAGTAAAAGCTAGAATATTGGTAAGGCTGCCAGAGTGGTCTCTGTAGGGATACAAAGGAGGAAAAGTAGGGATCCAAAGGGGGACAGTCTCAAAAGAGCAATGTGTTTCAATGGGGCTTAAAAGACCTAAGGTTCAGCTCCATAAAGACTTTTATAGGCTAAGGTTCCTAATTTTTTATTCAATTGTCCCAAAGGCCAATGTAGGGGAAAATTGGATGGTCATGGGAAGACTAAGAAGTCTTCCCACATCCCTATCAAGGAGGGGGTGAGCCATGAGAGTAGGGGATGAGAGAGAAACACACACACACACACACACACACACACACACACACACACACACACACACACACACTCCAAAGCTCCCCCTTTACATGAAGGGAATACTGGACACATGTTAGGCTCCTAAGCCAGTTGCCCCCAAGCTTCCCTCAAATCCTATTGGATGGCCACCATAGAGGTGGACCAATGATAATTAGACTAGAGTAAATTTAGTCTAATCAACTTAAAAATGCTTAATAAAAGAACCAATTGAAATTAAGCTCTCTAGAAGATTATTGGACAGTCTACCAAGGGGTCCAATGAGCATTCACACCCCAATGGCTTGCCTGATTCCTATTGGCCAGAAGACTAAGAGGTCTAATGAGAGTTTAATTGAATTATTTAATTACCTAAAGCTCTCACAAAAGGGGAAAGGAGGACACATGTCACAAGACTAGCAATTATGCTTCTAATTTGTGATTGGCTAAGATTTAGAGGGGCCAATGGGGTGCCAGCATGAGCAAATAGCAAGAGGGGTCGACCAAGATGAGAGAGAAGGCTGCATTTTACTCTAACTCATTTCCACACACACACACAACTCAGGTGTGCAAGAAGAACTCCATCTCCTTCTCCAAGCATTGAGAAGTAGAGGCCTACACCAACAACTCTTGGCTATGGAATGCAAATCCAACCAAGAGCCAAGCTTCAATGTCATGATCATCTCCTTTACCATGCTAATTATTAAGCTAAGATATGCTATTAGAGTGATTATGTGAAGAGAATACTTCTTTCTCGTAAGATACCTCTTCTTCCTCTCAATCTATCCTCATTCCCTACTAGCTCTCACCATTTTTGAAGGTGTGCGAGGTCTTGGGAACGAGGCTAGGGACACTAGGTGTGCTTTTCAAGCATAATTTGGTGTATGAAGCTTCCATCTTCATTACACCAACTAGTTTTATCAAGGGACACAAAGATTGTATTGTACAAAAGTCTCCTTTGATGGGAGAAGCTATAATACAAAGCCTTTATGGAGGAGGGACCGGCTCCATGTAGATTTGGTCGTCAATTGTTTTCAATTGTTCTATTTTTCTCTCTTTTCAAGTATTGCCAATGAAAAATTAGCTAGGTGTAAATTGATATGTTGCTTTCTCAAATTAAGTACTCTATCTATGCTCATTAGAAACTTGTTCTTATTCAAATACTCACTATGTTATCAATTCCGCTACACACAAGTTACTAGTGCATTAAATGCTACATGTAGTCTACAATTTACTAATATAACCAAAGGTTTACAAATCAATATGTTGTTTTTATATACGCTATGGATTACTAATCTATATGTTTGGTTGCGTTTCTTAACAACTTCACTGCCCAAAGATAAAGGGAAGCAACACTAGATAGAGGAAGAGCCTGACGTGACATGTGTGTCCAAAAAAAAAATGGTTTACTAATCTCACTAGTATAGCCGGCGGCTTCGCCGCCCCTCTCTCTCTCTCTCTCTCTCTCTCTCTCTCTCTCTCTCTCTCTCTCTCTCTCTCTCTCTCTCTCTCTCTCTCTCTCTCTCTCTCTCTGCGTCACTGTGCTCCCGGACGCTGCAGGCCACACCCGTTAGTTGAAGGTGTTACCATATACATGTGGTAGTGATGTGTGTGAACACACTAGGACCGCCGGGGCATTTTTTCCCTCTTTAGGAGGTTTTTTCCCCCGTGCATTGTATATATGCCCATCACTCTAGGGCTATCTATCTTTCCATTGCACACTAAGTAATACACTCTCTATTGTGTGCCTTGAGCTTCCTTCGTCTTCTCCAAGCTCTGTGTGTTTCTCTGCAACCCTAATTCCAACAATTGGTATCAGAGCAGGTCACGTCCTCTCGGGCTTACTGCTCCAGCACACGCCTGCTCACTTTCTCCGATTTCAGTGAGCTTTGGCGAGCGTTCGCAGGTCAACAAATATTTCGGGCAAGCTCGAAGAGCTTGGTCTGCTCAGATTTTTGATTTGGGCTCATTTCGGCCTCCGTTTCCACTACAGGCAGTGCTGCACATGCTATTTTGTCATTTTGTGCAGAGCTTCTGTTAGTGCCGTTTTTTGCATAACAGGTGCCTTATAGTCTTCTACGGTTTGTGCTATATAGCACAGGTTGTTCCCGCTCCATTTCTCCTATTTTCGGGCAGTTTTTACACATTAGGAGAAATATGAACCTTGCATGGGCCTTGTAAGGAATTCTAATTTTTAGGGATTAAGGCTAATGGTGTGTAGGGTTAAGGGGACAAGGGCATTCAAGAAGCTAGTTTTGAGTAGGCGTTTCTAGCCTTTTTTTTAGACACATGTAGGATGTGGACCTAGGAGGTCACCTTCTCTCTCTAGCTTTTTGAAAGTGAAGGGAGTAAAGAGGTGTGGCCACATCATCAAAAACGTGGATCACTAAGAGCCAAAAAAAAAAGTTATTTTTATTTATTTTTTACTTAAAACTCCCCCCCAATATATATCCATATCAAAAAAGTATTTTTTGACCTTTTTTTAAACTTACAAGCAATAAAAGTCCAATTTTAAAAAAAAAAAATCTTCCCAAAAAAAAACCTTTCTTCTCTCTTCCTCCTCCCTCCTTTCTCCCTCTCCTCTCCCTCCCTGCCCCCTTCTCTCCTCCTCCTCCCCTCTCTCTCCCTCTCCCCCACTGTCCCCTTCTCTCCTCCCATGTTCCTCCCTCTCCCTCCCTGCCCCCTTCTCTCCTCCTTCTCCACTCTCTCTCTCTCTCTCTCTCTCTCTCTCTCCCCCACTACCCCCTTGTCTCCTCCCATGTTCCTCTCTCTCCCTCCCCCCTCTCTCTTTTCATCCTTTGCTTCCTCATGCAACAGCTACCATGGTGCTCAAGGACATCAATCGTATGTATACATATTTGCTTGTTCGCAACGTTTGCACCAAAGGCCGCACGTGAGGGTGAGCAAAGGTCATCCCAGGAATTTCGTACCATCGGTGAGATCAATGTTGATGGTTCTTCAATATCTTGCCAATACCATCACATATTTGAATAAAACACCCTTTTATGCAAGGTAACAATATACTTCTTACTTTTGATTGTGTTCTTCTTATCATAAACTTTGAAGTCTAAGGTATTTCCTCTACTTGTTTTGTAGCGCTTGGCACCAAGGTTGCTTTTATGCACAAATAGTGAAAGCCTGCAGGTTAGAGAGGCCAAGTGTCACCACTTTTCCTCTAAAACAGTCTTCTTTGTTACATCTTGCAGGTAGGTGCTTCAAATCCATGCTTATTAGGGGTGGTAATCTCATCCTAATGTATATTTAGGATTGTTTATTCCCAGTTAGATAGAAATACTTGCAAATTTGTACAACATATACTTAACAAGTGTCTTTATTATATAGCTTGTAAATGTTGAATTCATACATGTTTTTGTTACAAGGTGACCTCTTGCTATGCTAGTTGAGTGGTGTTGTTTGCAAGAATGGCTCAAGGAACTGGCATAACATGAAGCTTTTACGGTGGCACAAAGCTCTCCTCAGCGAGAATGTGGCTCCCACTACACCAAAAATCATTATGCTAACATGGAGAGATCCCTAGTAGGACAATGCAAAAAATTTTCATCAGCAACAACACACCCTTTCCTAACATGAGGACACTCCTACCAAATATATTTTTATGTGATAGGTCACCCCATGAGTATACTATGTCATGGAATGGATGTAAGAACCATGACCGCACTACTCCTTGGAAGTTGTTCACAGATGTATGTTTATCAAAGTTAATGAGAAGAAATTTGGACTTTTTTGTTTGTTGATGTGTAAGAGCACTCTAGGTGTACCATATTTTAGATTGTTTGATAAGTTAAATAAGATTTATAGTCATTTAAAGTGTAAGTTTGTTTTTGTTTGGTAAGATTGTACATGAGAAGACATAATAAAGTATAAGAGATCTTGACGGAATAAACCTCAATTAGATTCCTACCATGCACTTGTGACACCAGACCTCTCCTTGAACCCTTTGATTTCTATCATTGTGGGAAGTCCAAGGGTGGTCTATTTTCAAATTTTTAGCAATAACTTTTTTTAAAAGGAAATTTTGGTTATTTTAAAGTTTGTACACAGTCTACGAGTTCATTCTGATTGTTTTTCTTTAGTTTCAATTTTTGATCGAGGGCACTCCTTGGAAGCCACTTTTGAAGGTGTTAGGGTGAGATTTTGAGAAAGTTTTGTATGTAGGAAATACAGTCCTTAACACAATAAAAAACATTGGTTCTTTGAGTATTTTCAGATTCCATGGTTTTAATGCTCGTTCGAGCCCGTAGATTAAGGAAAAAGTAAGAAATGTCTGTTTTACATCATTTAAAAAAAAAATTGTCAACTTGCACGTTGATTTTTGAAGAATTCGAGCAGGATATGATTTTTTTGCATCACACGATGGTTGAAGAGCGCAATGAGACGAACAAATTTATATGAGACAAGCCCAGACAGATTCAGAGCCAATTGAACAAATTTTTGGATGGCCAATTTGCGCGCCCTTGTGGCCCCTCATGTTGAGGGTCCCTGGGGCCCTAAAATGACAAGTATATGTTTTTTTTAATGCATATCCATGAGATAGAATTGGAAAATTTAATGTATTCATAGAAAACTCCCCCCCCCCCCCCCCCCAATGGCAAATAGCCAATTCTTGTATCTTGTACATTGTGAGACTCAATCACATGCTACAAAACTATAGATGGCGCACCAAAGCCATCAACAAAATAGCACCACCCAATGTTATGGGGTGTGAAGTCTAAACATTGAAAGAAATAAAGAGGTTAAATCCCTCCAGCATTATAAACTTAAAGATGGAGATGATCTTAAGCTCTGAATGTAAGCTACAAGGGTAGTTTTCTCACCATTCTATCTTTATGTTGGAGATGAATCCTTGCAATGCCCATGCACTATTCACACCTCCTGTTCTTGTGGTATGCAAGTCATGTGAGTTGATGCTTTTTTCACCTTCGAGAGTAGAGGTTTCCATGTAGTGCGAGTGAATGAAAGTAGAAGGAGTAGAATCTTGTTTCATGCTGTAATGGAGGTGAGAGAAGGGAGAGGAGCTAGCTTGGTGTGGAACGATGTGGTGGGCAAGGGGAAGAGATGGGGGAGAAGCTTGCTTGGTGCTACAATGGAGATGGGAGAAAGCTAGTAGAGAGATAATGCTGGACTATAGGGGATGTATGTGGTTGTTGCAGCCATGGAGAGCTTGGAAAAGGGTTTGTAGAGAGAGAAAATCACTTTTTAGCTATAGAATAGGTTTGGAAAGACTTTGGAGGGTGGAAAATGATGTTTTGATTTTGTTTAGAAAAAAGTAATTTTTTGGAAATTTTTAGTGCACGTTTTTGACTTTTGGAGATCAAAAATACTTTTTTGGCCATGAAATAGGTTAGGGGACCTTTTAAGGAGGGAAAACTTGAAATTTGAATTTTTTTGAAAATTTGAATTTTTTTGAAAATTTGAAATTTTTAGTGTATTTTTAAATCCGGGCCAAAAAGTGGGGGAAAAAAGGTCAAAGTGGTTCCCCCCCCCCCCCCCCCCCCCCCTTCCCTTTCCCCTAGCCACCTCCCTTACCTTCTCACTAGGTAAGAGGCCATTAAGAGGTGTAAGGCTACCTTGACCCCCTACTTTTTTTAGGGTATAGAGTGTGTCCACCACCCTCTTCCTATTAGCTGGCCTCTAATTAACCTTAATCCCAAAGGGCCCCTAGAGGGTTCATATTTTCCCTAATGATCAGGTACAGCATTTACCATGGCTAACAACAACAACAACACAGATGTGTTCAAGATGTTTGTTGCTAAGGACAGGTTGGATGGGGACAACTACCCTATGTGGGCTTATATGATGCAACATGTTCTTCTGTCAAAGGGCGTCTGGAACATTGTGCAGGGCATTGATGTACGTCCTGGTTCTGAGGATGTAGGCGATGTTGAGGATGTTGCAAGTCTTGCTACAAGGATTGCAGCTGTTAGAGTTGTTTTGCCTACGGCAGAACAAGCTCGTTGGGATGTTAAGGATGCGCAGACTCATGCATTGATTGGGTTTTCTGTGAAGCACACCATTGTTCCTCACATCCATTGATCGCAAAATCTGCAAAACAGGCTTGGGATATTTTGGCTGGTCTTTATGCAAGTCATCATGAGGCAAAAATTGCTTTGCTGCGTAAAGAGCTGGAGTCAGAGATTATGCATGAGGAAGATGATATGGACACTTTACTTGCTAGTGTCAAGGATATCAATAAGCAACTCATTTCTGCAGGTGAAGTCATTTCAGACAGTTTCCTAGTGCAGACGGTTCTTGAAGCCTTACCAGATTCTTACCAGACTTTTGCTAGTACTTGGAGACTTATGACCCAAGGAAATCCTGAAGTTGTTAAGTTTGATGCATTATGCACATTGCTGTTGTTGCAAGAGTCACTTTCCAGAAAAAACACGACTAGGCAGCGTGCAATTGAACAGGCTTTTATTGCTTCTCAAAGAAAGGGTGGTAATAGCAATGCAGCCACTTCTTATGGTTCTGCTGTGAGTGGCAAAAATACTGTTCCTAATGCTTCTGCTTGCAACACTTCATCTGGCAATTCTGGTGATAAGGGAAAAAAGAAGATGCATTGCCATTATTGTAAAGCTAATGATCACTTGATCAAGCAGTGTCCTAAGTTGAATGCAAAAGAGGCTAAGAAGAAAGAGGGTGGTTCCACTGCAAATGCTGGTTCCACTAAAAATGCAACCATTGTTGAGTCTTCTATAAAAGGAGACTGTAATGCTGATGTTGATGCAAAATGGGCTTTTCACAAGCCAAGCTCCCATACCCCTCTTCTCTCGTCCCCACCCCATGAAAACCCCCTCTTAGGGAGGGAGTGATAAAAGACATTGGAAAAAGTAAGAAAAAAATAAAGCATGATTATGTAAATATATGAGAAAGGTAAAATAGACCACCTCATGCCTGCGGGGCAGCCCATCCCCACCTTGCCTCCTTTTTCTTCACTGTTGCCCCGCCGTGTGTCCCTTTTCCTCTCCTCCACTCAAAAGGTCAACCCCCTCTCTCTTCCCCTTGTCCTTTCTCCTTTCTCTCTCCCCTCAAGCTACCCCACCTCTCACCAATAATGCATTCTAACTCACCAATAATGCACCCTAACTCACATGCAACTTACCCTATCTTCCAAAATAGTATACCCTACCCCCTCTTTCTCTCTCCTATCATATCCCATGACCCAAATACCCCCCCCTCTCTCTAAAGGGCACCATGTCTCTTGTCTTGTAGCTAAATAACCTCCCCCACACTCACACACACTCAGTTTCACTAAAAAACGGTGCCCACAGACCCATCCCCACCCGGTGGTTACCTGATTTTTCTTGTGTTCACACACATCTGCACACAGATTCACCTCTGAACACACTCCTCTCTCTCCCTTCTTGTGATTACTTTATTCTCCATGTCACCTCTCACTTTTTTTCATCAACCCATATCTCTCTCTTAGTCTCTCTCTCATGAGACTGCTGTTCTGGCACATATACACACAGCCAGACAAGTGGGGCCCACATTCACATGGCCTATGTAGATAATGATTTCTTCATTTCTAAATTCTAGAATTTCTCCCCCCTCATCCCCTATATAAAGAGGGGTCACCATCACACTAAAGACACACACAACATCACCAAAGAACACACTATGCACTGTGTGTGCCTAGTGCACACACACACCCACCCACACCATCACCATCACCGCAATCACCATGCTTGTCTTGAGCATGACCTCTACACCCTTGGCTATGGAAGATGAAGGGCAACTAAATGAAGGATGATGGCCATAATCCTCGTGCGAGTCTTCGCCATCAACTCCCACCTATCCGCCATGTGCTCTACCACTCTCTCCCTTCTCATTCCCCTACCCTATGCTCCCCATTTCATCGCCTAATTCTCTAAATAAAGCTTGAGGTTTTGTGAGTATGTTTTCTTGCAATGTTTTGCCCATGTGAGGTGTGTGGAATCGCCACCTAGTCTTGTGTTTTGGAGTGAGCTTGTGTATGTGTGAAGGGTGTGCGGATTCGCCATCCTTTTGTGATGCCTAAGTACTAGTCCGCTATACCCCCTCCTTCACTCTCTCTCTCTCTCTCTCACTTGATCTCATTCCCTTTCCTTTTCATCATTACTCCCAAGCATCCATCTCTCTTGGATGAAAACTTTGTTATGGTGGTGTGTTGTTTGCGTCCTAGCCGCTGAAGCTAGGTGGTGCCCCCTGTTTGCTTTACCATGACAGCAGGCTCGAGGTGCGCCATTCGGTCCCCGGTGTTTTAGAGGCCGTCGGGGTTCGGGGTTCGCTTTGCACCCGTCATTTGGTGCCCCCATTGAGGATCTTTTCATGAAACCCTTCAGTTTACAAGACTGAAACCCTTAAACTATTGTGAATGGATGAATGGCTAGCAGGATTTGCTAATTGGATGACAGAAGAAGAAGAGCTCCAAGCACAACTAGACGAACTCCGCATTTCCATCGAAGCTCGAGTGCCAGGCGTAACGGTAATCGATTTGCAGTGGGAGAGTCAACCAACACGCCAAACCAAGTGGATATACATAGGCCAAGTGCCAAGAAGAAGAAGGAGAAGGTCGAAACCATGTCCGCAACCTACAACCAACCCACAACAACAAAATGGAAGGAGCTCTACACAATAGAGAATCAACACTATTCTACTTTGAGAATCGGGTAACTCAAGTCACCGAGGTAATTATCACAGTCAGTTTTCAAGTTGCACCTGATGTTGCAGCATAGATAACGAAAGCATTGGCTCACACTCTCACTAGAGAAACTAGGGATCTACTGAGTTTGTTTCAGGAAAGAACACCACCCTCTCCCACAAGCTTGGACAGTGACTAAGCACCTCTAAGCTTCACATGAATCAGTACAACCTACCTCAAGACAGATCACACATACCAACACGTGTACGCTCAATCAAGGTAATACTGGATTTGAAGGCTCACTACCAGCACGTCATTGACACCATGCCGGGTGGGGAGCGATTTTTGGAGGTTCTGGCATCAGATCAACCATTTGTCTTACCTTTGGTACAAGGCAATGTACCGTTTGAAGTTTTAATCTATGTCCTAGTATAAGAGGGTATACACGCCTCCTTGTAAAGAAGAAAAAAACTTTTGCAAGTTAAGCAGTGTGTCTTTCTAGCTCTCTCTCAGTAATCATGGCAAGTGTAGCATTTCCAACATTTAAAGGAAAGAAGGGGGAGGATTTGGTAACAGACTTCCTAGATGACTTTGAAGTAGCATGTGTAGTGAGCAACAAAGATACAGATGAATCCCGGGTTAGAATCTTTAAGCATCTCATGAAGCTAGAAGCTAGATCATGGTACAATGCACTTCCACAAGCAACCAAGGATGACTGGGAACCCTTAAAAACCGCTTTTAAGAGGCGCTTTGGGGGAGGTACCACTTCAGAAAATTTGTGGGACAAGTTAAGAGACTTGAAGCAGGAGGGTCTTTTAGAATATGCCACTTATGAGTCCAAATTTGTGGATTTGTGGGAACGGTGGGTTGAGTCACTAGCAAGGGGGGAAGCCGCACTCGATTTCCTAAAAAAAGATCGGTTCACGCATGGCTTATGGCCGCTTCTCAAGGAGAAGGTGAAAGGTAGATTCCCGGCTACGTACGAGTTAGCCGTTGAGATTGCTCACCTTAAAGACAAGAAGCTGCGAATGAAATCCAAACAAACCGAGTCAACAGAAGCAGGAAGATCGCTTCGACCAACAACTACGACAACCACCATACCACCACCACCGGCTCTTGGGGTAAGAGATGACGAACAAGATATGTTGGCCCATATTACTAACCAACTGCAGAATTTGTCTATCCACTTAATACAGCAAGGGAGGAGTCAAGAAAGAGATCAAGACCCTGGAAGAGCACGACGACAAAACAGGGAGTATCATTGCTACAACTGCTGAGAAGACGGTCACGGTATGTACTATTGTCCCAAACCACGACAAAACTATAATAGAGGAGGTAGGAGGAACCAATTGTCACCCCCTAGAGAAAGAACACTCCCACCCCGAGCACCACCCCCACCAACACAAATTCTACGTCCACCCCAGACACCACTACAAGCATCCATTCCACCTCTTCCACTGGCCCCACCACCTGATCGCCTGTAAACATCATAAGGCTAGAAGAGAAAGGAAAAGCCGTAGTAGTGGATCCACCCAGAGCAAAGGAGAGGGACAAGGTTAAGGAGAAGGTAACCTTTTTAGAACCACTTGAGGCCATGACTGTGAAAAGATCTAGGAGGGAGAAGGCTACACAATCGGATGATGAGAGAAGCATGAGAGGAGAAACTAGCAAGAGGCCATCCAGGCCACGACGGAAATTGGGCATCATCCACTTCCAGCTAGGGGAAAGTTCTAAGCCCTATGATCTAACATTGGATGTGGAAGAACAAGGACGGAAGATTACATGGCCATAGCTGCTACATCTTGTACCTAAAGTAAGGCGACAATGGTCTAAAATGGTAAGTACAAGACGCTCCAAAACAAAGGTAGCCGGAGCAATTTCGGGATGCAACATGGATGACATCCTTCCAATTGTCGACGTAAACATAAAAGGAAAGAGGGTTGGAAACACCTACATTGATGGAGGTGCACAAATCTGTGTAATGAGAGAAGCTATGATGCTTCGATTAGGGCTCGAGGTTGACAGGCCTTCTCCATGCAAGGCAAAGATGACAAACAACGCAAAAGTAAAGTGTGTGGGTGTGGTAAGTGCCGTGAAAATCAAAGCTTTCAACACTGAGGTAGAGGTAGATGTTTTTGTAATGACTACTAAGGGGGAGGGCTATCCACTAATTTTGGGAAGGCCATGGTTGATGGACATGAAGGCAAAACAGGACTGGGGTACTGGCCTTCTACGCATGACCGGTAAGAAAGGGGAGACAATCTACTACGACATGAGGATTGGCAAGCAGAAGCAAATGAATCTGGAAACATCGGCAGATGAAACCACTAGCAAATCTTCCAGTTCTGAGGAGGAGACCACATCCACTAACGAAAGTGACAGTTCCATTGATGTGATGGGTATCATTATGAAGGATCCACAAAGGGTAAGCACAACTGGTGATCCATCACCAAAAGGGAAACCCAATGAAGAGGAGAGAAAATCACCTGGCCTAGGAGGAAGTAGGTTGAAGGGTATGTTGTCTACGGAATTAACACTTGAGGAGAAAGATAGTTTTTTGCAAATGTTGATGGGATTTCCTAACCTGTTCATTGACAACTATGAAATAATCACAGGAATTACAGTGGTGGAACATCATATTAAGCTGAAGGAAGGGGTAAAACCAGTTGTGCAAAAGCTACGACGATTGGGGGTCATACAAGAAAAGGCACTCTTGGCCGAGGTAAGGAAACTGCTGGAGGCGGGATTCATCTATCCTGTAGAAAATTCAGAATGGGTGTCACCCGTAGTGGTGACGCCTAAAAATAATGGTAAGTGGAGGGTCTGTGTTGACTACAAACCACTAAATGCAGCTACAAAGAGAGACCACTTTCCTCTCCCTTTCTTGGATGAAATTCTGAATGAAGTAGCGGGTTTTGAATGCTATACCGTCTGTGATGGTTATTCTGGATACTTTCAAATACGTATAGCCTTGGAAGATCAGCTAAAAACCACTTTTATCACGCCATGGGGTTGTTTTGCATACAGGGTTATGCCATTTGGTCTCACAAATGCACCTGCCACATTCCAAAGATATGTCACATATGTTTTTCAACCATTCTTTGGAACATCCATAAGAGTGTTCATTGATGATTTTTGTATATATAGCTCCCGTATTTCACATTTAGAAAAAGTAACTGAAGGTTTGGCCAGGTTGCAGAGCCTAGGTGGGCAATTAAATGTGGATAAATGCCACATTGGGGAGAGTAAAGTCATTCTACTAGGCCATGAAATTTCAGCAAAAGGTATCAACGCCGACCCAAGTAAGGTATCCGCACTCATAGCCCTACCTTCACCAACGACCGCACGTCAACTGGTCTCTTTTCTACAGAAGGTGAGGTACTTAAGTAGATTCATACATCTACTATCACAACTTGTTCTACCACTGCAACAACTCACTCAAAGATCAACTTTCACTTGGGACGAGGAAAGAGAACATCACTACAACAAGGTAAAGGAGGTCTTAGCCACTCTGCCAACTATCTCACCACCTAAGTGGGATGAAAAATTCTATGTCACCTCAAGTGTTGGTGATGACTCATTGGGGGCTGTGCTACTCCAAAAGGATACGACGACATCTTTCATGAGGCCAATCTACTTCTCTAGTCGAATGATGACAGCAGGAGAGAAAGGTTTCACCCATGTGGAACACTTAGTCCTAGCTCTTAGCAACTACAAAGTTTAGGTCATATTTACTGCCTAAGCAATTTGTGATTCTAACCACGGATGAAATATTTCCCTATGTTGTACAACACATGGATGTGTCTGCTAGAATTACTAAATGGCTAGTACGTCTGCAAGAGTTTGACTACACGGTACAGGTAGAAAGCACGACAAGGGCAAGTTTGGGGGGACTCATGACCTACCAAGTCTTTGAAAGGAAGGAGAAGCAATCTAAGGAAGGAGAAGTCCGATTACCTCCAGTACTACCGATGGTAGAAGGAGCATACTCTCTCTACTTTGATGAAGCCTACAAGCGAGCATCCGACAAAGCAGCTGCAGGCATAGTGGTCTTTGATGACAAAGGGACAAAGGTATTTTCGTTGGGCCAATTGTTAGATTCACATTCTAACAATGAAGCTGAGTATGCAGCACTAACCAAGGTCTACAATGGTGCGTCTCGCAAGGTGTACAACGCCTTAATGTATTTGGGGATGCTCTACTTCTGGTAAGGCAAGTAAATGGAGCATGGACATGCAAGAATCCTAGTTTAAGGACTCACTGAAGTGGTGTAAAAACCTTGTTGGGTAAGTTTGAAGAATTTCAAATACACTATATCCCAAGGGCTCAAAACCAAGAAGCAGATGCCCTAGCAAGTGAAAGACTACAGGAAGTGGTGGTTGGAGCAATAAAACTAAAGCTCCCTCTATTTCAAGGAAGTGATGCCTTGCCTGACATCATGCATTTTTTGGAAACAGGGGAATGCCCATTAGATTTAACAAAGGGACAGAAGCAATGGCTGATGCGGAAGGCCACAAGGTATCGACTCATCAATGACGGTTTGTACTGTAAGGGTAAGGACCAAATACTCAGGAAGGTCCCTCTCTCTCAAGAAATCACGGGAGTAATTGCTAGCTATCACGACGGGGTTTGTGGTGGTCACTTTGCCCTAGACATAACAAGTAGGAAAATCTTGCAAGCAGGCTTCATATGGCCTAGCCTCAACCGTGATGTACACCACTGGTGCAAAACATGTAAGTTGTGTCAAAAGGCCGGCACTAGGTCACTTATGCCTGAACCACAGACACCTATTCTCTCATATGGCCCATTTGAAAAATGGGGTATCAATGCCATTGGGCCATTACCTTGGGCCAACTCAGGAAAATTCTACATTATCATGGGGGTCGACTACATGACTAGATGGACAGAGGCTACAGCCACCACTAGAATCACAACGGTAGAGGTAGCTAAATTTATCTACGAGCACATATGTTGTAGGTTTGGCACACCTTTAGAGATCATCTCTGATAGAGGGCCAGGTTTCAGAGCAGACTTGGTAGGAGAATTAATGCAGAAACTGGGCATTACAAGGAGGCACTCTTCACCATATTACCCTCAATGTAATGGCCTAGTTGAAAAGGTAAATGGAATGGTTTCTAAAATTATTACCAAGCAGGTAAACAATCATCCTGGAGACTGGGATAAGTATCTACTACCAGCTTTATGGGCCTACAGAACTTCATTTCGTACATCCTTGGGATTCACACCGTATCATCTAGTATTTGGTAAGGAAGCAATCTTGCCCATTGAAGTGCAACTACAAAGTCTCAGAGTAATGGCAAGCCAGCTTCAACAGCCCAACATGCATTTGAGAGATCACATCATCAACTTGGAAAGACTGCAGCTGGACAGAGAAGAAGCAATAAATTATTATGCAGCACAAGCAGAGCATAGACGGCTTAGCTTTAACGAGCATCTCCGGAAAAAAGAATTGAAGAAAGGAATGTTGGTGCTCCCCTACGACAATCGCTTCGACACGCGCAAGGATAAGAAACTCCTACTCCGATGGGAAGGTCCTTTCATCGTCAGGAAAAAGTATGCCAATGCAAGCTACTAGCTTATGCAGGCTGATGGAAAACTTCATAAAACCAGGGTAAATGGTTGGCGACTTAAACCTTATTTTCTTCGATTTGACCAGGCTCCACCTATTGACATTCCAGATGAGGACACATCATCAGCCGCCACCTCCGACGATAATGATCAAACAGATGAGCTAGAGAAATGAATGCCTCTAGCCAAAAGGGGAGGGCTAATGATGGGGGCTTTTCACAAGCCAAGCTCCCATACCCCTCTTCTCTCGTCCCCACCCCATGAAAACCCCCTCTTAGGGAGGGAGTGATAAAAGACATTGGAAAAAGTAAGAAAAAAATAAAGTATGATTATGTAAATATATGAGAAAGGTAAAATAGACCACCTCATGCCTGCGGGGCAGCCCATCCCCACCTTGCCTCCTTTTTCTTCACTGTTGCCCTGCCGTGTGTCCCTTTTCCTCTCCTCCACTCAAAAGGTCAACCCCCTCTCTCTTCCCCTTGTCCTTTCTCCTTTCTCTCTCCCCTCAAGCTACCCCACCTCTCACCAATAATGCATTCTAACTCACCAATAATGCACCCTAACTCACATGCAACTTACCCTATCTTCCAAAATAGTATACCCCACCCCCTCTTTCTCTCTCCTATCATATCCCATGACCCAAATACCCCCCCCTCTCTCTAAAGGGCGCCATGTCTCTTGTCTTGTAGCTAAATAACCTCCCCCACACTCACACACACTCAGTTTCACTAAAAAACGGTGCCCACAGACCCATCCCCACCCGGTGGTTACCTGATTTTTCTTGTGTTCACACACATCTGCACACAGATTCACCTCTGAACACACTCCTCTCTCTCCCTTCTTGTAATTACTTTATTCTCCATGTCACCTCTCACTTTTTTTCATCAACCCATCTCTCTCTCTTAGTCTCTCTCTCATGAGACTGCTGTTCTGGCACATATACACACAACCAGACAAGTGGGGCCCACAGTCACATGGCCTATGTAGATAATGATTTCTTCATTTCTAAATTCTAGAATTTCTCCCCCCTCCTCCCCTATATAAAGAGGGGTCACCATCACACTAAAGACACACACAACATCACCAAAGAGCACACTATGCACTGTGTGTGCCTAGTGCACACACACACACACACCCACAGCATCACCATCACCGCAATCACCATGCTTGTCTTGAGCATGACCTCTACACCCTTGGCTATGGAAGATGAAGGGCAACTAAATGAAGGATGATGGCCATAATCCTCGTGCGAGTCTTCGCCATCAACTCCCACCTATCCGCCATGTGCTCTACCACTCTCTCCCTTCTCATTCCCCTACCCTATGCTCCCCATTTCATCGCCTAATTCTCTAAATAAAGCTTGAGGTTTTGTGAGTATGTTTTCTTGCAATGTTTTGCCCATGTGAGGTGTGCGGAATCGCCACCTAGTCTTGTGTTTTGGAGTGAGCTTGTGTATGTGTGAAGGGTGTGCGGATTCGCCATCCTTTTGTGATGCCTAAGTACTAAGCCGCTATACCCCCTCCCTCACTCTCTCTCTCTCTCTCTCTCTCTCTCTCTCACTTGATCTCATTCCCTTTCCTTTTCATCATTACTCCCAAGCATCCATCTCTCTTGGATGAAAACTTTGTTATGGTGGTGTGTTGTTTGCGTCCTAGCCGCTGAAGCTAGGTGGTGCCCCCTGTTTGCTTTACCATGACAGGCTCGAGGCGCGCCATTCGGTCCCCGGTGTTTTAGAGGCCGTCGGGGTTCGGGGTTCACTTTGCACCCGTCACCGCACTTGCTAGACTTGGACTTGTAGTCAAATTTGTGGATGACAGATGTACAGTTCATGATCTCAGTTTTGGTGATGAAATTGTTGCCTCGGGCCTTTTGTGCCGTGGGCTGTATAAGCTCACTTTGTATGACAAGTGTGGACAAAATTTTGCAAATGCTGTTCCAGATTCAAGGACTATTTCAGATACAAAACTTTGGCATGCATGTTTTGGTCATCTAAATTTTGCGAGTTTGCTGCGTTTGCAGAAATATTATATGGTTGCTTCTTTGCCGCCTCTTGAAGCACCTATCAAACATGTTTCTGAAGGCTGTATTTTTGGTAATGTGCAGCGTTCTAAATTTCCAAAGGATGGTTCAGTTCGGGCCACATGCAGGTTGTAGCTTGTGCATAGTGATGTTTGTGGGCCCATGCAAACTCCGTCGTTGGGAAATTACCTATACTTCGTGACTTTCATTGATGATTACTCTAGGCATGCATGGGTATTTCCGCTTAAAGCGAAGTCCGAAGTTTTTATGTGCTTCAAACAATTTCTGGCTATGGCTGAAAATGTCTCAAAATGTACTATGGGCACCCTCCGTTCCGATCGAGGGGGGAGTATATGTCTCATGAATTTAATGCATTTCTGGATAGTCGTGGGATAAAACACCAATATACAGTGCCTTATACACCTCAGCAAAATGATGTTGCTAAGAGGAAAAACAGGTCACTTACGAAAATGGCACGATGTATGGTCAAAAGTCAAGCTTTGCCGCATTCTTTTTGGCTTGAGGCCATCATGTGTGCCACTTATGTACTTAACAGGTGTCCTACGAAATCTTTGCAGTCTATTACTCCATATGAAGCATGGCATGATAGAAATCCTTCTATTGAGCACATGCGTGTTTTTGGCCAAATGAGAGACATATTGCTCAATTTAAGGCTGATTTGAATGCTACTTTCAAGATGAAAGATTTGGGGCTGTTGCATCATTACTTGGGTATACAGTTTAAACAGTGTGATGGTGGTATTGCCTCGTGTCAGAAAAGTTACATAGAGACATTGCTATGTATGTTTGGACTTGAGGATTGCAAACCTATTACCACTCCCGTGGACACAGGTTTGAAGTTGAGTCTACATGATGCTGGCGATCCTGCTGATGTCACTCTTTACCAAACTGCTGTTGGCTGCCTCATTTATGTATGCAACACGAGGCCAGATATTCAGTTTGCAGTCTCACAGGTCAACAGATCTATGCATAGCCCAGGGTCTAAGCATTGGCAGGCTGTCAAGAGGATTTTCCGCTACCTTAGTGGCACTTTACATCTTGGCTTGTTTTATCCCAAGGGGGGATCATTGCCGCCAGACTTACATGCTTTTTCGGACTCAGATTAGGCTGGTTGTTTTGACACGCGAGTGTCCATAAGTGGTTTTTGTTTCATGCTTGGAAGTTTATGTATATCATGGTTGAGCAAGAAGAAACCTATTGTGGCCACTTCGAGTTGTGAGACTGAGTCTGGGGCAGTCTTCACAGCTACGGTTGAGTGTGTATGGCTCAGACGCCTTATGGCTGATTTGGGTGTTGGACAGGACACTGCCAACACTATCTACACTGACAGTCAGAGCGCATTGGCAGTTGCGAGGAACCCAATTTTTCATGCTCGCACAAAGCACATTGAGGTGCATTACCACTATGTCAGGGAGAGGCTCTCAGCAGGAGAGATCAGCTTGGCTTATATGCCAACACAGGACAACCTTGCAGATCTTTTCACAAAGGCATTGTCTCGTGAGAAGCTTGAAGCTTTCCGCAAAGCTTTGGGCTTACTCCCCTTTGTGGACTGATCCTGTCCTCAGGGCATGGCACTTCCCTTTACTCATGTGCCAGCTCTCGTTGCCCACATCACTCCAGGGGGGATTTGTTACCATATACATGTGGTAGTGATGTGTGTGACCACACTAGGACCTCCGGGGCATTTTTCCCCTCTTTAAGAGGTTTTTTCACCCGTGCATTGTATATACGCCCATCACTCTAGGGCTGTCCATCTTTCCATTGCACACTAAGTAATACACTCTCTATTGTGTGCCTTGAGCTTCCTTCGTCTTCTCCAAGATGTGTGCAATTCTCTGCAACCCTAATTCCAACAGAAGGAGGATCTGATGCCTGGCAGGGAGGGGAACCGGAATTCCCTCCCCCTTTATCTATTAGTATAGATTGTTTTCTATATAGAATATGGTGTGAAAATAAAGCTATGGTTTACTAATTTCACTATTGTTTGCAATGTACAGATGCTATTGTCACACATGGTTTGCATTGTTTATCATTACAAATTCTCCCCCCTAGAGGGTATTCTATTCTGTAGGCACTAAGATATCATAGATGCTTAACTATATCAAGGGACTACATCACCATTGCACGTGAACCTTCATCAAGTGTTTAGTCACCAACATGGATGTCTCTACACGAGCCTATGGTTAGAGTTTGGTTTACCAATGTTAGATACATGAGGGATGGTACGCTCATTCTATGCGTTGTCAATTTTGTGGATTTTCCTTTTGAAGGTGTCCTACATTCTACACCCTCACAACCTCCTTTTCATGCTTGCATTGAGGAGTACATTAGAGATTCCATCCATTCGCCACATAGTACAATGAAAAATTTTGGATGGCTTCTTATAGTGGAATCTACTACATGCATAACCATATTTTATCCTAAACAAATTGAACTTGTTTTTTCTTTCTTTAGTTTTTCTTAAAATTTAATTTTTGTAGGTAGGTGATACTCTTTATTAGATTGAGAATATGAGTAGAGCATCTAGATTGATTGTTTATCCTTGTCGGGTTATTGTTATCCATAATTTAGCTTTCAAAATGTTGATTTCTTTTTTAGTATCGTGTATGTAGAATGATTAATTCATTTCGTTCTAGATATTTATCATGTTTCTTTGTAGTGTGATAGATCGATGCCATTCCTCATTCATAGGCATGGTGCATCGCTTGCACTTTACCTTGCTGAGAGCATGTCATGTTTTTTGTAGTATGGGGATGATTCATACATATACCATCATGCATCACTACTTGTTAGGTTTTTCTTACATAGTCATGGATTCTGGGCTTGCATGGCATAGATGCATGCAACATATCTCTTCTTTCATAACCATTCATGTAGAGCTTTTGTGTCGATCAAAGGACCTTTGTTTGAAGCTTGGTTGTGGGACTCCTCCTACTCTCAGAGGATGTCTCTCTTTTGGACGTTAGATAGGGGGAAAGGGGGACACACCCGACGCAAAAATAGCATCCCTCTCTATAGCCCACGATAACCACTGCAACCCTAAGCAACAAGAGTTCACCTCCAAAACTCGATAATCTCGCAATCAAAGCACTGTTTGCACACAACTATACATGCACACGCCTGTTGTGATACCACAAACACCATCAATTACCCAGTGCAGTTCAATTCATTGCCTTCACTGCACACACAACCTCTTTAATCTCTCTGTGCACAACAGATCATCAGGGGGGCACAACTATCGACACACACCTAGGAATACACATGTGCACAAGTAAGAGAAGATAAGGGGGAAGGGAAAAATTGACACCAACTGCACAACAATGATGGCTTACCTTGTGAAAACACCATATAAATGATAGCTCCAAGCCGGTACACCCTTGGCGAGAAAAAAAAATATTTAAATTGTAGCCCTATGGCTCCGCGTCGACACCAAAATCGTTCCTCCCAGTTCGACGCTCTCTAGCGGCGCAAAAATCTATCCCCCAAGCTTTTCTTTCTCTCCCTCTGCCGACAAAACTCCCCTCCAAACTCTCCTCTCTTCTTTCTTTTAGCTTCTCTAGAAGAAGAAGAAAAGAAAATCCCCCCCTAGGAAGAACCCAACCTTTCTTCAAAGAAAATTCCCCCCCCCCCCCCCCCCCCCGGCCCATCCTACCTCCTTTCAGCCTTCCTTTTCTTGAATTTTTTAAGAATCTCTCCCTTCCACTCATTTTGGAATCCCTTGCATGCTTGCCACATCAGCCAGTGGAAACCCTTTATTGCATGTGAACCACACCCCTTAGATACCAACTTGGCCTTACAAATCATGCACATGATCCTTCCACTGAGGGCGAGCTTTTTGAAATGGGGCCTCTAAACCCAAACCAATGGGCCTACCCTCACAAAATGTTGTAAAGAGATATGCACACTACTTGGGGCACCACCTTCTTTTGGGAGTGGAGAAGGAAACCAATCAAAATAACACTTGCACTCACCCACTCAAGCAACACACTTTGAGAACCCTTACTCTATGTACACTTTGGACACTTGACACCATCAACGATTATGCAACCCAATGCCGTGCATCAAATGTAAATATGCAATTTGTGGAATAGCATTCACCTTCTCCCCATAAGAATACCCATGATACATCCAAACTCCTCCTCTCTCAAGCCACGTGCATATGTAATGAAGCAAAAGAGAGTTGGAGTGAGAAATTTCTTTAGACCAATTGAATAAGTGTGGAGAAACAAACCAATGGTAAATTGAGAATAGAACACTTACTTGATTTCTCGCACACCTTTTAAGGGGAGGACAGACGCTGGCTAACCATCACGAATTGCGACACTTGAAAGTTTTGAAGATGATTTAATGATCATTAACATAACCGTGAGAGAGATCATGATGTATTTACAAGTTATTGAGGTGCTACAAATGATTTATTGGGTTGATGGAGTAAGAGATTGTAGAATAGAAAGAGTGGAGGATAGAGTTGCACTTCCTCCAAAGAGGAGGGTTAGGAGGGAGGATGTGAAAGAGGGAGAGTTGGGGTTTTCTCTAATATTGATCAAGAAACAACATGAAGTTGAAAATATAGGTGTGTGTCATTGAGTCTCTCCAAGGGGGGCTATTTATAGTTATGTAGGAGTGGGATTATGCTACACTTAATTAGGGTGAGTGATTAGCCCTATTTAAGTGTCCTTTGACCACTCATTGAATATTGGACATAAAAGGGACTATTTATTCACCAAAAATATCATTTTAGACCATGAAGGCTCCATAGGGGTGCATAAGATAGGTGGACCCCACCATGAGGCCCTACGGGTGGCTCCTGCAAGGTATCTCAACTTGTCTGTCTTGGCATTTAGAAAGCATATTTAGGTTGGTCCCATCACATGCAAGTGACCTTGAACACTCATTGCTCTTCTAGAAGATGAGTAGGGAAAAATAAGATCTCACCCTCTTGATTTACAGTTCCCTTTTGCTACGAATCTGACAGGTTTACACTATTTTCACCATAACTTTTTACCTGTAGCTTGGAATGATATGATTCAAAAGGAAAATTTGACCTTCTCAACATGTTTGATATGAATTTGGACTATTCTTCACGCCCATGCACCAAGGAGTTTGGTTTGGAAGGTTCACACTAGGCTAGGGAACCTTTTGCTTCCAAGTCTTCTTGTATGGGCCCTTTGCTTGTATGCATCCAAGGGGAATCATGCTTTTTCAAAAGGGTATGATGCTTAAACAAATAGAGGAGGGCCCAATATTATTTGCTTGTGAAAAGAATATACTTTGAGTCTTTTTGAAAGTAGAAAAACTATATGTATATTCTTAAGAGATATTGGGCCACCTATGCAGGGGGCGTAGAAGACTTGTAGAGATGGACCATAATCTTTGGTAAAGACAGGTGGAGAGTTGATTTTCCATGGTAATTTATCTATATGGGATGGAAGATGGATATTTTTTTTTTCTACTACTAATTCACAAGAGGTAAGAAAGTTTGGGGGTAGATAGTTGGTTATTGTATGCTTACTTTTATTTATAAAGCAAAAAAGAAAAGGGTGGTAATATAAATATATGACTAAGGTGACATTTTTGGGAAGAGTACAATGTATGTGTCGCCACAAAGGTTAAACGAAGAGGGGGAATTTACTCTAGATAACTTAATAGCATAGAAAAATATATACACATATGAGGAAGAGGACGTTGAGTAGGCTGAAAAATGTTGCAAAAAGATGGTTACCATTTTATGCCACTCATATTAGCCCTCCCCCAAGCCTAGAGATATTCATATCTTTAGGAGGATGGTGTTGCTTCTTTTTCTTCTTTTTTTTTTCTCTTTTTTTTGTCATTTTTTCTTTTCCACTTTTTTTTTTTCAATAGGAGGAGTGTCATGCACTCTTTTACTCAATTAGACCTGCTTTTCATTACCTCAATCCCATAAATCGGAGATGGGAGGGTTGCCTGGGGTATGTTCAGATTCCAAGGCTTGTTCTTCTTTGCACATCAAAGCTTTAAAAATAGGTGGAGCATTTGCCAAGCCGAAGGGAGCCATGCCAATTTAGAGCTTAGACGATGTAGGCAGATGACTTTTTATCAACGGATTGATATGTTGAAAGTAGGGCTTTAATCTCCATCCATTGACTCTGGTCTTGTGGAGTTTTCCTGATAAATCTGCTAATCTGTAACTACCATTCCCAAAATTTGTTTTTATCATGAAAGGTCCTTCCCATCTTTGCAAAAACTTTTTGTCAAGTCGAGTATCAAGTCGGTTATCACAGCGAAGAACCGACATACCTCCCTTCAATCCTTTCCCCTTGAGCTTCTTGTTGATTTTGTCCCTTTGGCTTGTCGCTCTGGTAATGTAGTGATCAATGGACTCTTCTCTATCTAGCTCAAGTTGTTGGAGATCTAAGATCCTTTCATGTAGAACCTCTTTTGGTTTTTTTGCCACTCTTGCAAGAACACGCAAGCTTGAGAGCTCTACCTCAATGGGGAGAAGTGCCTCCTGTCCATAAACTAGATGAAAAGGGGTGTATTGGGTAGATATTGATAGCCGTTTTTCGGCTCTTTGTAATTGCCACAGTGAGTTACCTCACCCTACCAAAATCACCCAAACACTATGGCTTTCCCTACCATTTCACTGTACATAGGCGTGCGTGAGTCATGGGACTTTTCCCATATCTTCTTAAAAAACCCTCAATTAGCTAGTCATTGGGCTAGTTGAGCCTAAAAAATAAAAAAAATAAAAATTATAAGTATATTATGGCCCATGCGTATGTAAATATTTCTTTGTCTATAGGGCCTAAATAAAAGATTTTTTCATAATTATTTTGGTATTTATTTAAATATTCTACCTAGGTGTGTGTTATTTATGCTCTGTACATTGCCTCACCATTACCACAATTTTTCTTACCATTTTTCATACTCTTTATTGCATATAGAAATATTTTTATATAAGCTTCTCTTATATTTGGTGTAACTCCACCCCAACAAAAATCCAAAAAAACTAGTTTTATTTATGTGTATATTTTTCACTATTGTGAGTTTTCCCTTCCTACATCTATTTTGTTTTTTTTTCCTAAAAAATTAGAACACCAAAATATTTATCTTTTTATGGTAGCCTCATAATGAGAGAGATTTCTTTTGACCCCTTTATATTTTTTCCACTTATATTATTTATATTTGACATGTACATATTTTTTAGACCCCTCAATATTTGATTTTCTTAGTTATACTATTCACTTATATCATGATCTCAACAATATCTTCAATTATAGACCTACCAAATAAGGTCAAGGGTAGGTGGCATGCATACATGCACTATGGAGGGCTCACTCTTGGAGGTATTCAAAAGAATCATCCAAAGAAGGACCCCACAAAGACCTTGTGCAGTGGAAAAAAACGGTCGGTTTTGCTGAATTTTTAAAGTTCACTTGCTCTCCGAATTTGAAAAGGTGATACAAACAAAAGTTGTAGCTCGTGGGCTGAACTTTTGCCTCAAATGTTTTCATCTGTTTTTGAGTTACGAGCTGTGAGCTATGATTTTATTAGTGGACCCCAGTTTTCCCATTCTATGCAGCCACACTCTCTCTTCCACTTTATCATTTTCCTCTTTCACACACACTTCTCCACTCATCATCCCCACCTCTCTCACCACTCCTCTCTGCACCCTACTCACCTTCTCCTCAACCTTGAAGAATAAGAGAAACCATGGTGAACTCATACCTTCCACACACAATTCCATTCCAAAATTGACCACCTAGTCTCAATTTTCCTCCTCCAATTTACCCATATCTATCAAAAAAAACACAAAATTCAGCCTCTTCTCTTAAAAGATAGCATCATGGTGGTTGATTACTCAGCTTCAATTACCTTGTCTCTCAAGGAAGGTCAAGCGTGGAGAAAAAATGTACCGTCAAAGCTAGTGGACCGTCAACAAGCGTCAAAATTGGCCCTACTCAAGACACTTGGAGCATCAACCTTGTAAGAAATCCACCTTTTCTTACCTCTTAAGAGTTTTTCTTCCTTATTTGTATCCTACATGGATACTCCCATTGTAAATATCCAATTCCATTTGTAAATTAATACTAACTCTACTAACACTAACCCACTATGAAAAGTCCTATCACCTCCATTTCTCTCCTCTCTCTTTCCCCACCAACTTCTTGATAATTCCAAGCAAAAGAAATTAGATAAATGGCTGAAAATCTAACCCAACCATGGTTAGAGGAGTAACCCTAGCCTTCAAAATTGCTATAAAAGGAGGGTGTAGCTAGCACAAAAGGAGGAGCCATAAGCAAGAGCACTATGCTATAGCTTGAGAAGCCAAGCTCAACCTCTCTAGAAGGAGCTCTTGAGTGGAAGCTCATTGTCTTATGCATGTGCATGTGTTGTAATAGGAGATTAGCAAGGGAACTCTATGCCATTGTAAGAGAGAGAGTGATCATTCAATTGAGAGTAGGAAATCTATCATTTCTCCTACTAGTGTAAGCCCAACATTTGTTGAATCAAGGAGGGTGGATTTGGACTAAGCTTGGATATTTTGTCTCCCTTCCAACGTGAAGTAATGGACAACAATGATGCGTAAGTGTCTTGGTGTTTTTTGTTAAGTTCTTGATAGCTTGTCTCTGGTGTTGTCATCAATCTAGCCATAAATCCCACATACTGTAAGAGGGCGACAGGGTGGAGAGGACTCCCCTGGCTTTAAGACAGTGATTGGGGTGGCTTTTCTTGTGATGTGTTGTGGTGAAATTTACGCAAGCTATGTTGAACAAATACTAATTTCACTTTGATTTGTCATGACAGATTTGTAAGAAGGTATTAATGCAACAAGCACCCCCTCCCCCTTTCTCTCTCTTTCTTAAATATATAGTTGTGTTTGCTTGATCATTGCCGATACGTTTCAAAGCAGCCCGAGCACTCTCTCTCTCTCTCTCTCTCTCTCTCTCTCTCTCTCTCTCTCTCTCTCTCTCTCTCTCTCTCTCTCTCTCTCTCTCTCTCTCTCTCTCGTGTTTTAGTGTGTGAGAGTGTTCCGTGGGTGTTAGGGTTAGTGTAAATTCCTTGCTTGTTTGTGGGTTGCTCTAACGATTCTCCTCTTTTGCGTCCTAGTTCGCTCTTAAACTAGGTGGTGCCCCTTGTGTAGTTGGGATTTGGCTGTGGGTTTGCTGTTTTGGTTTGTGTTGTGTTGTGCCCCAGCCCCATTGAGCAGCATGGGAGCCTTGAAGGGTGTCTAGAGGTTGCTCTTCTTGTTGCCCGCCCCGCACCGCCTCAATACCTTGAAAGATGTCCTATACGCCCAAAGAGAAGCTGTCAAATGGCGATCCCAATCATTAGGCCGGTCCACAAACTGCTTAGAAATGATCTTACATATCATTCCATTCACTTTTTCCACCAATCCATTGCATTGAGGATAGTAGGGTGTGGAATGAAGGTGTTTCACTTTTAACCTCCTCAAGAGATCATTCAGAAGGTCAACCCTAAAACCCGGGCCTCGATCTGATAAGATTTCTAGGGGTGTTCCAAACCTACTACAAATATGGTCAAAAATAAACTTTGATACCTCTTCAGCTGTGATTCGGGTTGTGCTTGTTGCTTCCGCCCATCGTGTCATGTAGTCAACACCCATGATGATGAAAATCTTCCCTATAGAAGTACGAGGTAGGGGACCTATTGCATCCACACCCCACTTTTCAAAAGGGCCATAAGATATTATTGGTACTCGAGGCTCATATGTTAGTCGTCTATCCCTAGCAATTTGGCATGGCTTACATGCCTTACACCAACATTGGACATCACGATGTAAGCTCGGCCAAATAAACCCTGCTTGTAAAATCTTCCTACTTGTAATATCTTGAGAAAAGTAACCACCACAGACATCATCATGACATGAAAGAAGAATTTTCTCTATCTCTTGCACACCTGGTACTCTCCTCAAGACCAAATCTTTCCCTTTGTGATATAAATCATCCCCGATCAACTGGTAAGGTGTGGCCTTCTTAACTAGTCTATGTCTTTGCACCTTGTTTAAGTGTTTGGGACACTCACCTGCTTGTAGAAAGAAGATAATGTCTTTTAGCTCCTCTTGACCTTGATATTTGGGCTCATATAGTTTCACACCTCCTACCGCCATTTGAAGCTTTTCATTTGCGAGTAAGCCTGCTTCCTTGTTATGAGTTCTCACAATGTGTTGTACCTGTGTTTCTTGAAAACCCTTCATCAAGGCTCTTACACTACTAAACCACTCAAACAATGTACGATTCTTGCACCTCCAAGTCCCTTGGATTTCCCTGACCACTAGCAAAGAATCACCTTTTATAATAAGTCTTTGTATGCCTAATTCTTTGCATTCTTCTAACCCAAGGGTTAGAGCAGCATACTCAGCCTCATTGTTAGAGTGAACATTGGGTAGAGTGATAACTTTTCTAACCATTACCTCCTTTTGTGGGTTCAAAATGATGATCCCCCCTGCTGCTTTGTCTTGTTGGCGTTGATAAGCTCCGTCAAAGCATAAAGTTTGGGCATTATCAATCTCCTTCACTTTGAACTGTTTTGAGCCTTCCTCTCTTTGTAGTCGTGATCCTTCCCTTTCTCTCACTTTGTAGGTGAGAATGTCTGCAAGTCCTGCTCTTGTGCTATCTTCTACAAGGAAAGTGTATTCAAATTCTTGGAGTTCAAGCACCCACTTTGCTATTCTAGATGAGAGGCTCATGTGTTGTACTACATATGGTAGATTGTGCTCTAAGGTGAGAAAAACAAATGGCACAGGGAGAAGATACGATCGAAACTTCCTTACTGCAAACAAGATTGCAAAGACCACTTTCTCCATTTCAGTGTATCCCTTCTCGGCCGGAGTCATCACCTTGCTTGCAAAATAGATCGGCCTCATGTATGATGTTTCAGGATCTTTTTGCATCAAAACAACACCAATTGCTTCGAAACCTACACTTGGAGTGACATAGTAGGTCTCCTTTGGATCTGGTGGCATTAGGATTGGGAGAGAGCTAAGAATGCCCTTCACTTCCTCAAAACATTTTGCATGTTCCCTCCCCCATTCAAATGTAGATTGGCTTGCCAACCTATGCAAAGGGGCGATGGCTTCTGCTAGGAGATGGATGAAGCGAGACATGTACCTCACTTTGTGGTTGAAGGTCATTAGCTCCTTAGTTGTTGTTGGTGGAGATAATGACAAAAGGGCCTCTACTTTAGAGGGATTCATTTGAATTCCTTGTGAAGAAACCACATGGCCTAGCAAAACCACCTGAGGTTCACTGATATGACACTTCTCTGGGTTGAGTTGTCCCCCAAATTGATGGAGCCTCTTAAGCCCCTCTTCAACCTTTTGGTAGTGAAGTGATCTATAACTATAAATACAGAAATCATCCATAAATACTCTTATAGATTTTCCAAAGAATGGCTGAAATACAAATATTCTGAATCTCATGAAGGTGCTAGGAGCATTGGTGAGCCCAAAAGGCATTACTCTGAATGCAAAACATCCCCAAGGTGTGATGAAGGTGGTTTTTGGTTGGTCCTCTTCTGCTATTCTAATTTGAAAATATCATGAATACCCATCACACACAGTGTAGCATTCGTGACCTGCTACTTCATTCAAAATTTCATCTTGGAAAGGGAGAGGGAAGTGGTCCCTCTTTGTCGCAGCGTTGAGGGGTTTGTAATCCACGTAGACCCTCCACTTACCATTCTTCTTGGGAGTGACTACAATAGGTGATACCCATTCGGAGTTGGATACTGGATAGATGAAGCCAGCCTTCAAGAGTCGATTCACTTCTTGTAGGAGAGCCTTTTGTTGCACAGATCCTAGTCGCCTTAACTTTTGAGCCACGGGTTTGGTCCCTGGTTTCAATTAAATTCGATGCTCTATTACATCTACACCTCTTATTTGTGAGTAGTCAGTGATAAACAAATTGGGATACCTCCTTAACATATTGATGTAGGACCTCTTCTCCTCACAAGTAAGATCTTTTGCAAGCATCTTATCAAATCCTTCTTCAAGGTGGTGGCATCTTTCATCCCCTCGTGTGTGATTGTCTGTTGGATTTTCTTCTACAGAAACATCTTGGGTGTTGGCGTTGAATACAATTCCCATTACCTCCAAAGAAGACTCCTCTTCACTGGTTGATGCACTGGTTGATGCTTCCTCATCACTTGAGTAAGGACTCTCCTCCTCGCTCTCTTCATCTGCCGTGGTTTCATAGTTGATATCTAGTTGCTTTCCTTCTCGCCAATCATACACCACGAGTTGACCCTTCTTAAGAATCAAACGACCACTTCCCCATTTTTGATCTGCATTCACAACAATGAGCCAAGGCCTCCCTAGGATGATGGGATAGCCCTCCCCCTTAGCTGGCATGACATACATATCCACTCGTGCATCTATGTTACATACAGAGACTTTTACATTTTCAATGATCCCCAAACACTTCACACTTGAGTTGTTGGCTAGCCTAGCTTGACAATTAGAGGACTTTGTAATTTCAAGCCCTAACCTGTTCATTGATTTTTTCGTGATCACACACATTTGAGCTCCACCATCAACATATACATTAGACACCTTTTTACCCCTTATGTAAGCATCCACAATGGGTTCCACATCTTTTTGTAGCTTTGAGGCCACAACCTTAATGGAAAGATTTGCTTTCTGTTTTGGAATTCTTGTACTTACCAACTTTGGCCATTGCCTTCTTACTTTGGCTGATAGGTGTAGAAGTTGAGGCCATGAAATGTTTGGCTTTTGGGTTTGTAAATCCTCCAGGATGTTGTAGGGCTCTAGCTCCTTTCCCAATGGGAAGTCGTTGATACCAATTTCCCTTCGCCTTGATCTTTTCTTCCGGCTACTTTTAGCTTCTTCCATCTTTGACTTCTTCTTCTTGTCCCTTCTGGATGAATTTGTTCCTTCACTTCTCATGTCTTCATCCTTATCATGTGCTCTTGTGCGTTTTTCTGCCGGCATAACATCAAAGTTTAGAGTATGCTCATCTATTACCTCTTCTAGCTTGATGATGTTGACTCCTCTTTCTTCCTCCTCATGTGGGACGGGAGGTATATTTGCTGGTGGTGGTGGTCGACGAAGGATTTGTGGGCCTTGAGCTAGTTCTTGCTGCACAGGGAGAGGAGGCGGTCTGGGGGGATATATGTCTCCCGAAATTCTCCTTGGATGTGGACAATTGTACATGCCATGGCCCATTTCATTGCAATTCCAACATCGCAACTCTTGAGCTTGTCTTCGTTGATTGCGATTCCCTTCTCTTGGTTGTCGTTGTTGAGGTAGACCCTGTACTAGATTCAGAGTGAGGTTCTCAAGCTGTTGAGTTAGCCTTTGTAGAACCTCTTGTTGAGAGTTATCTCCTATTTGTGAAGATTGTGCAAGAGGGGCCCTAATTGGTGCTTCCATGGTTTGTGAAGACTCCCTCTCACTCACTTCATTCAAACCCCTTGCTCTATGTGCTTGGAAGTGTAGTTTTCTAAACTTGATGATGGCTACCTCACGTGCTTCTTCGAAGGTGGATGGGAATTTTAGCTCTACTTTAGCCTTTAAAAGTGGATACAAGCCAACCATGAATCTCTCTTTTTTTAGAAAGTTATGTGCACCACCATGATTTTCTAATGTAGCCTCCCACCTACCCCATAGATTGACAAAGGTTGCTTCATAAGAGGGATAGTCTTCAAGTGATACCTGCTTATGTCCAATAAGACATTTCCATAGTCCTTCAGAAGTATCACCTTGCCCGAACTTGGAGAGGAAGCTTGCTCGCAGTCTCTCCCAGTTGGACTTGATTTGGGGTTACAAGGTCTCATACCATGCTTTAGCTTCTGCTTTTAGAACCAACAGGAAGGCTCGTAGCTTTACTTCCTCTTCATCTCTCCCGGATATGAGATGTGCCATCTCCAAGTTGTCAAGAAACTCTTGCGCATCTTCCCCACTTCTTGCATAGAACGTGGGAAAAGAACTTGACATTTTGTTTAGACTTTTTGATTTTTATTTTTTTTTAAAGAAACTTTTCTCTTACGGGCCGCACAAGATTGTTGACACTATATATTTGATTACATTAAAATGAAGATGTACACATCCATTGTTAATTCGTACTTTATCATAGGTAGAATAAATGGATTAATTGAAGCATTGATTTCATTGAGGCGAGTGGATCCAAATATCCTCCTTATGATAGATTGAAACCTAAACTTAGTTGCAATGATTATATGAATGGATTGCCGAGCAATAGGCCTAAAAGGTTCATTGTTTTGATCGTGATTCATGTGCTACTCTTCGTTGTTGGTTTGAAGACTTCGTTCCTTCATATGGCCCTTGAGCACCCCTTCACCACTCCTTGTTCATGCCTTTAAAACAAAATGAAAATGTGAACTTCAAAAGAAGTTTCATAATTGATGATTGGAAGTATAATTGGGTTGGGTGATGCCAGTATTTCTCTAAGTCTTTCTGCACCAAACATAAAAAAAATGCGTTTATAGAAAAAGACTTTTCTATCTATGTGAACATTTACTCTAATGTGTTGTGCAAAATGAAATGGATAGATGGGAACTCCATTGTTCATCACTAAAAAACTTGAAGGTAACTTGGAACTATGTTCCTCAGTGGGGGCACCACTTTATGAGGGCGAGCTTTTTGAAATGGGGCCTCTAAACCCAAACCAATGGGCCTACCCTCACAAAATGTTGTAAAGAGATATGCACAATACTTGGGGCACCACCTTCTTTTGGGAGTGGAGAAGGAAACCAATCAAAATAACACTTGCACTCACCCACTCAAGCAACACACTTTGAGAACCCTTACTCTATGTACACTTTGGACACTTGACACCATCAACGATTATGCAACCCAATGCCGTGCATCAAATGTAAATATGCAATTTGTGGAATAGCATTCACCTTCTCCCCATAAGAATACCCATGATACATCCAAACTCCTCCTCTCTCAAGCACTCATCAAAAAATCATGCGCGCAAGACTTGCCTCTCAAACACCCAAGAGAATCACTTACATCAAACTAACACACTTTGCATAGAGAGCTCATCTCCATCTATGCAATGCCGTGACACAAATAAAATCACCATGAGAGGTAGCCACGTGCATATGTAATGAAGCAAAAGAGAGTTGGAGTGAGAAATTTCTTTAGACCAATTGAATAAGTGTGGAGAAACAAACCAATGGTAAATTGAGAATAGAACACTTACTTGATTTCTCGCACACCTTTTAAGGGGAGGACAGACGCTGGCTAACCATCACGAATTGCGACACTTGAAAGTTTTGAAGATGATTTAATGATCATTAACATAACCGTGAGAGAGATCATGATGTATTTACAAGTTATTGAGGTGCTACAAATGATTTATTGGGTTGATGGAGTAAGAGATTGTAGAATAGAAAGAGTGGAGGATAGAGTTGCACTTCCTCCAAAGAGGAGGGTTAGGAGGGAGGATGTGAAAGAGGGAGAGTTGGGGTTTTCTCTAATATTGATCAAGAAACAACATGAAGTTGAAAATATAGGTGTGTGTCATTGAGTCTCTCCAAGGGGGGCTATTTATAGTTATGTAGGAGTGGGATTATGCTACACTTAATTAGGGTGAGTGATTAGCCCTATTTAAGTGTCCTTTGACCACTCATTGAATATTGGACATAAAAGGGACTATTTATTCACCAAAAATATCATTTTAGACCGTGATGGCTCCATAGGGTTGCATAAGATAGGTGGACCCCACCATGAGGCCCTACGGGTGGCTCCTACGGGGTATCTCAACTTGTCTGTCTTGGCATTTAGAAAGCGTCTTTAGGTTGGTCCCATCACATGTAAGTGACCTTGAACACTCATTGCTCTTCTAGAAGATGAGTAGGGAAAAATAAGATCTCACCCTCTTGATTTACAGTTCCCTTTTGCTACGAATCTGAGAGGTTTACACTATTTTCACCATAACGTTTTACCTGTAGCTCGGAATGACATGCTTCAAAAGGAAAATTTGACCTTCTCAACATGTTTGATATGAATTTGGACTATTCTTCACGCCCATGCACCAAGGAATTCAGTTTGGAAGGTCCACACTAGGCTAGGGAACCTTTTGCTTCCAAGTCTTCTTGTATGGGTCCTTTGCTTGTATGCATCCAAGGGGAATCATGCGTTTTCAAAAGGGTATGATGCTTAAACAAATAGAGGAGGGACCAATATTATTTTCTTGTGAAAAGAATATATAATTTGAGTCTTTTTGAAAGGAGAAAAACTATATGTATATTCTTAAGAGATATTGGGCCACCTATGTAGGGGGCATAGAAGACTTGTAGAGATGGACCATAATCTTTGGTAAAGACAAGTGGAGAGTTGATTTTCCATGGTAATTTATATATATGGGATGGAAGATGGATATATTATTTTTCTACTACTAATTCACAAGAGGCAAGAAAGTTTGGGGGTAGATAGTTGGTTATTGTATGCTTACTTTTATTTACAAAGCAAAAAAGAAAAGGGTGGTAATATAAATATATGACTAAGGTGACATTTTTGGGAAGAGTACAATGTATGTGTCGCCACAAAGGTTAAACGAAGAGGGGAAATTTACTCTAGATAACTTAATAGCATAGAAAAATATATACACATATGAGGAAGAGGACGTTGAGTAGGCTGAAAAATGTTGCAAAAAGATGGTTACCATTTTATGCCACTCATATTAGCCCTCCCCCAAGCCTATAGATATTCATATCTTTAGGAGGACGGTGTTGCTTCTTTTTCTTATTATTTTTTTTTTTTTCATTTTTCCTTTTCCACTTTTTTTTTTTCAATAGGAGGAGTGTCATGCACTCTTTTACTCCATTAGACGTGCTTTTCATTACCTCAATCCCATAAATCGGAGATGGGAGGGTTGCCTTGGGTATGTTCAGATTCCAAAGCTGGTTCTTCTTTGCACATCAAAGCTTTAAAAATAGGTGGAGCATTTGCCAAGCCGAAGGGAGCCATGCCAATTAGGAGCTTAGACGATGTAGGTAGATGACTTCCTATCAACGGATTGATACGTTGAAAGTAGGGCTTTAATCTCCATCCATTGACTCTGGTCTTGTGGAGTTTTCCTGATTAATCTGCTAATCTGTAACTACCATTCCCAAACTTTGTTTTTATCATGAAAGCTCCCTTCCATCTTTGCAAAAACTTTTTGTCAAGTCGAGTATCAAGTTGGTTATCATAGCGAAGAACCAACATACCTTCCTTCAATCCTTTTCCCTTGAGCCTCTTGTTTATTTTGTCCCTTTGGCTTGTCGCTTTGGTGATATCACCCTCTTGATTTACTTGATTTACAATTCCCTTTTGCTGCGAATCTGACAGGTTTACACTATTTTGACCATAACGTTTTACCTGTAGCTCGGAATGACATTCTTCAAAAGGAAAATTTGACCTTCTCAACATGTTTGATATGAATTTGGACTATTCCTCACACCCATGCACCAAGGAATTCGGTTTGGAAGGTCCACACTAGGCTAGGGAACCTTTTGCTTCCAGGTCTTCTTGTATGGGCCCTTTGCTTGTATGCATCCAAGGGGAATCATGCGTTTTCAAAAGGGTATGATACTTAAACAAATAGAGGAGGGCCCAATATTATTTACTTGTGAAAAGAATATACAATTTGAGTCTTTTTGAAAGGAGAAAAACTATATGTATATTCTTAAGAGATATTGGGCCACCTATGTAGGGGGCATAGAAGACTTGTAGAGATGGACCATAATCTTTGGTAAAGACAAATGGAGAGTTGATTTTCCATGGTAATTTATCTATATGGGATGGAAGATGGTGATAGCCATTTTTCGGCTCTCCGTAAATGCCATAGTGAGTTAACCCACCCTACCAAAATCATCCAAACACTGTGGCTATCCCTACCATTTCACTATATATAGGTGTGTGTGAGTTAGGGGACTTTTCCCATATCTTCTTAAAAAACCTCAATTAGCTAGTCACTGGGCTAGTTGAGTCAAAAAAATAATAAAAATAAAAAATATAAGTATATTATGGCCCATTTGTGTGTAAATATTTCATTGTATATAAGGTCTAAATATAAGGATTTTTCATAATTATTTTGGTATTTATTTAAATATTTATACTTAGGTGTGTGTTATTTATGCTATGTACATTGACTCACCATTACTATATTTTTTCTTACCATTTTGCATACTCTTTATTCCATATAAAAATCCAAAAAAACTAGTTCTATTTATGTGTATATTTTTTCACTATTGTGATTTTTCCTTCCTACATCTATTCTCTATTACTCTTATAAATTAGACCACAAAAAATATTCATCTTTTTGTGGTAGACTTATAATGAGAGAGATTTATTTTGACCCCTTTATATTTTTTCCACCTATATTGTTTATATTTGACATGTATATATTTTTTTAGACCCCTCAATATTTGATTTTCTTAGTTGTACTATTCACTTATATCATGATCTCAACAATATCTTCAATTATAGACCTACCAAATAAGGTCAAGGGTATGTGGAATGCATGCATGCACCATGGGGAGCTCACTCTTGGAGGCATTCAAAAGAATCATCCAAAGAAGGACCTCACAAGGACCTTGTGCTGTGGAAAAAACAGTCGGTTTTGCTGAATTTTTAAAGATCACATGCTCCTTGAACTTGAAAAGGTGATACAAACAAAAATTGTAGCTCGTGAGCTGAACTTTTACCTCAAATGTTTTCTTTTTTTTTTGAAGTACGAGCTGTGATCTATGATTTTATTGGTGGACCCTAGTTTGCCAATGCTATGCAGCCACACTCCCTCTTCCAGTTTACCATTTTCGTCTTTCACACACACCTCTCCACTCATCATCTCCACCTCTCTCACCACTCCTCTCTGCACCCTACTCACCTTCTTCTCAACCTTGAAGAATACGAGAAACCATGGTGAACTCATGTCTCCTACACACACTTTCATTCCAAAATTGACCACCTAGTCTCGTTTTTTCTCTTCCATATTACCCATATTTATTAAAAAAACCACAAAATTCAGCCTCTTCTCTTGAAAGATAGCATTATGGTGATTGATTACTCATGTTCACTTACCTTGTCTCCCAAGGAAGGTCAAGAGTGGAGAAAAAAGGTACCGTCAAAGCTAGTGGACCGTCAACAAACGTCAAAATTGACCCTACTCAAGACACTTGGAGCATCGACATTGTATGAAATCCATGTTTTCTTACCTATTAAGAGTTTTTTCTTCTTTATTTGTATCCTACATGGATACTCCCATTGTAAATATCCAATTCCATTTGTAAATCAATAAAAATACTAACTCTACTAATTTACTAACACTAACCTAGTATTAAAAGTCCTATCACCTCCACTTCTCTCTTCTCTCTCTTCTTCATCTATCCCCACCAACTTCTTGATAATTCCAAGCAAAAGAAATTAGATAAGTGCTGAAAATCTAACCCAACCATGGTTAGAGGAGTAACCCTAGCCCTCAAAATTTCTATAAAAGGAGGGTGTAGCTAGCACAAAAAGGGGAGAGCCATAAGCAAGAGCACTATGCTATAGCTTGAGAAGCCAAGCTCAACCTCTCTAGAAGGAGCTCTTGAGTGGAAGCTCATTGTCGTAAGATTGTGCATGTGTTGTAATAGGGGTGATTAGCATGGGAACTCTATGCCATTTTAAGAGAGAGAGCGATCATTCAATTGAGAGTGGAAAAACTATCATTCCTCCTACTAGTGTAAGCCCAACATTTGTTGAATCAAGGAGGGTGGATTTGCACTAAGCTTGGATACTTTTTCTCTCTTCCAACGTGAAGTAATGGACGACAATGATGTGTAAGTGTCTTGGTGATATTTTTAGTTCTTGATAGCTTGTGTTTGAGTGTTGTCATCAATTTAGCCATAAATCCCACATATTGTAAGAGGGCGACAGGGTGGAGAGGACTCCCGTGGCCTTAAGACAGTGATTGGGGTGGCTTTTTTTGTGATGTGTCGTGGTGAAATTTACTCAAGATATGTTGAACAAATACTAATCTCACTTTGATCGGTCATGACAGATTTGTAAGAAGGTATTAATGCAACAAGCACCCCCTCCCTCTTCTCTCTCTTTCTTACATATATAATTGTGTTTGCTTGATCATTGCCGATACATTTCAAAGAAGTCCGAGCACTATCTCTCTCTCTCTCTCTCTCTCTCTCTCTCTCTCTCTCTCTCTCTCTCTCTCTCTCTCTCTCTCTCTCTCTCTCTCTCTCTCTCTTTCTTTACGCGTCCTAGTTCGCATCCAAAACTAGGTGGTGCCCCAAATTTGTGTAGGGTTAGGTTGCGGGTTTGTGTGTGTGTTTGTTGTTTTTTCCAACCCCAACCCAATTGATCAGCACGGGAGCCTACAAGGGTGCTTAGAGGACACTCTTCTTGTTGCTTGCCCCGGACCGCCTCAAATTGGTGCCCCCACTGAGGACGGCTTCTGTATTTTTGTGAAGGCTCAACCTTTAGCCTAATCAAGTAGCTTGCATGAATCACGAGAATTTGTATGATCCCTTTATTCCCTTTGCAAGGCAAAAGGTACACATAATTGTTAGTACTAAGTTGAAATTTTAACATGTAATTCGTAGAATTTTAGGTCCTCTTAGGTTGGCAGAGATAAACGCATCAATAAATCCTTTTATTTTGCCTCTCATTAGGTACGACCTTAGTTTGGACGTTTATATTTTTGTTTTGTTTTAAGAATTAGGCCATGCATAGACCGTTGATAATGGCCCAAGAATAGAGGTTTTCCCCTTTCATTTCACTCCACACATTAGAATAAACATTGCAATTAGTAGAAAAATCCATTTTCAACAACGTATGGTGTTCATGTTTGGTGCCCAAAGAGTAGGAGAAATTCTCGCAGCACCAAACCCTGTCATCCTGCCTCTTATTGATTATCATAGGTCATTTGATGTGAATAATTTTATTTTGTTGTAGAATAGATTGCAATTTAGAAAACATTATTGTGTAAATTTTTTAAGAAAGAAAAACAAAAACGTGCTGTCACTTTGAAACCGATTCAATGGAGGCCCAACGCCAAATGTCCGTATATCCTCTTTTCTTTGGAGATCCTGGAGCGGATGCATAATTATTTTTAGCAAATTTCAATATGTCTTGTCGTATCAAGAGGATAGTAACTAATCAAGAACGTGTAGAGATGTTTGAGGTGGTCCTTAGGAAAGATGCTAGCACTTGGTTTGACTCTTTGCATGAGGAAGTTAAAGGGAATTACACGGAAGTTGTGAATCATTTCAAGAGATACTTCTTTGATCCCCAAAACACTCAAAAGCTGTGGAAAGACATTGTTTCTCATAAGCAAAAAGACTTAGATGACTACTACTTGTACAAGCAAGAGTTTCTACGTCTTTGGGCTCTATGGGTGAGAAATGTTGCTAACCTTGGTGATGGTACAGAGTTCCTAAAGAAGGAGAGGTTCATAGCCGAACTCTTTCCTAACCTTAAGATAAAAGTTGAGGCCGGTGCACCTGCTACCTTTGAAGCAACTGAAACTAGGGCTGCTGAGAAATATAGGAAACTCAAGTGCTTAAGGGGGGAGGTTCCAATAGAAGTTCTTAGACCCAAAGGTAAGTCACAAGCATCGACATCTAGGGAGCTTCCTGAGGTAACGGCGGAAGTGATTGAGAAGTTAAATGAATCTTTAAGCATCTTGTCAATTCACCTTGCACAAGCTGTAGGTCCAAAGGGACAAGCAAAGAAGTCTGAAGAGCGAGATTCACGACCTAGGAGAGTCTTGCAATGTTGGAATTGCGGTGAGTCTGGACATGGGATGTATAATTGTCCTTGGCCCCGTGGGGAGCCAGGGAGACCTAACTTGAATTACCGAGTGATGAATGCAGGTGAAGGAACTAGTCAGCAACCACGGCTTCTACAAAGGCCAAATGGAGCTAGACCACCTCCACAAGGAGTGGAAGGAGTTCCACCTTTGCCAGACCCAAATGTGCATGTGGTAGAGGTGACAAATTCAAAAGAGGTTGACATGGAAGAAAATGACATTAAGCGTGGCCGTGGAAAAGGGAAGGAGAAAGAAGGTGTCACATCACAGAGTGACCATGGACGAGGTAAGAAGGCAAAGGAGACCAAGGAATCTAAGAGGACTCGACGTCGTATCAATCTCCAAGACTTACCTCTTGGACATGGTATGGCTCCATACAACCTATTGGAAGACATGAGAGGTAAGGGTCGTGATATCTCATGGCCTCAGTTTCTTGCATTATGCCCACAAGTTAGGAGGGATTAACGAAGGTAGTTAGCACTAGGAGAAAGATAAAAGAGAGTTTTCCTGTTGTAAAAATTGCACATGCTAAAATGAATGAGGATATTACACCTGTGCTAGATTGTTACATCAAAGGAAGATTGGTTAGGAAAGGTCTAGTGGATGAGGGTGCACAAATTTGCATCATGACAGAAGGACTCATGCAAAGACTAGGCATGCACATCCATGAGACACATGAAATTAAAGTCAAAATGGCAAACAACAGCAAGGCTAGGTGCGTAGGCATTTGTAAAAATGTCTCTGTGGAGGCCTTTGGAATTAAGAAGGCGGTGGATTTTTATGTTATGTCTACCAAAGGAAATGGTTATCCATTTATCCTACCATGGCTAATGAAAATGCAAGCTTTGCAGGATTGGGAGAGTGGAAAGCTAATTTGCAGGAATGACAATCATAAGAAGGTTGTCTTTGACATGAAGGAGCAATGCCAAGAGGAGCTCCGTGAAGAATCATCTCAAAGTGAGACGGAGGAACCAATAGCACTTCAGAAGGAGAAAGTAGAGGCAGCATTACTGAAGAGGAGTCTTCCATCGAAGTCATGGGGGTAAGGTTTAAGCCAAACAACCAAGAGACCTCTTGCCCAGGTTTGGAAGAGGTAGGTTCCCAAGAAAACCAAAAAGTGGAAGATGAAAGAATGCTAGAAGGTATGTTATCTACAACACTTACAAAGGATGAAAGAGAGGAGCTCAAAGGTGTGTTAAGGAAATTTACTAGGCTTTTCGCTAAAGACTACACCGATGTGCGTGGAGTAGATGCTGTTCAACACAAAATTGAGTTGAAGCCGGAGGCCACACCTAAGGCTCAGAAGCTACAAAGGCTAGGAGTCATCAAGGAGCAGGCTTTACTCAAGGAGTTAAGAAAGCTTCTAGCAGCAAGTTTCATTTATCCAGTGGAGAATTCGGAGTGGGTGTCTCTCGTTGTTGTCACTCCTAAGAAAAATGGCAAGTGGAGGGTGTGTGTGGATTACCCTCCACTCAATGAGGCAACAAAAAGAGATCACTTTCCCCTCCCATTTCAAGATGAGATACTAAATGAGGTAGCTGGTCATGAGAAGTACACTGTGTGTGATGGCTACTCGGGTTACTTTCAAATAGGTATCGCATTGGAAGATCAATTGAAAACAACCTTCATCACTCCATGGGGTTGTTATGCTTTGAGAGTCATGCCATTTGGACTGACAAATGCTCCTGCAACTTTTCAACGCTTCATGAACATGGTGTTTCAAGCGTTCTTTGGAAAGTCCATTAGGGTTTTTATTGATGATTTTTGTATTTATAGCTCAAAATCATTGCATCTACAAAGGGTAGAAGAAGGTTTTAAGAAGCTCTACGACATGGGACGTCAACTCAACATCGACAAGTGTCACATAGGTGAGGATGAAGTGATCTTGCTTGGTCACAAGGTTTCCTATAAAGGCATTGAGGTGGATCCTTCAAAGGCAAAGGCTCTTATTGAGCTCCCATCACCCAAGAATCTCAAAGAGGTAATCTCATTCATTCAAAAGGTGAAGTATATGCCACGCTTTATTCACTTAGATTCGGATTTTCTTCATCCTTTGCAAAAGTTGACACAACAAGTTGAATTTGCATGGTCGATGAGCTTGAAGAGTACTTTTGTAACATTAAAGTCATCCTGTCACAACTACCAACACTCATGCCTCCTTGTTGGGAGTACACATTCTTTGTTAGCTCTAGTGTTGGGAAAGAAACAATTGGAGAGATTTTACTACAACAAGATCCCCATAGTACCCGGATGCGACCCATCTACTTTGCTAGTAGGGTCATGAATTCTTTGGAGAGAGGCTACACGGAGGCGGAACTCATGATGCTTTTTCTCATGTTTGCGGTGAGAAAGTTTAGATCCTACTTGCTACCAAAAACTTTTGTAATTCTCACTGCAGAAAATTTGTTTCCTTGGGTGTCATCTCAAATGAATCTTAGCACTAGGATCTCAAAGTGGATTATGGAATTGCAAGAGTTCCAATACTCTTTCAAGGTAGAAGATAGTGTGCGTGCACAATTGGCAGGGATCCTTACTTATAGGGTACATGAGAAGGAGATTAAGGTGCCTGAAATAAAGACCCTACCATTGCCACCACCGAAAAATATTCCTAATGCTTTTACCTTGTTCTTTGATGGAGCTTTTCGAAAAGCAGGGGGAGGGCTAGTGTTGCTCAACCCAAGTGGGGAGGTGGTCATGAAAGAGAAGGTCAATCTGCCAGGTTCAACTAGCAACAATGAAGCAGAATACGACACACTACTTCATGGTTTGAAGATGTGCATTGGCCAAGGGATACAACGTCTCGTGGTAAAGGGAGATGCACTTCTCATTGTTAAACATATTTTAGGCATTTGGGCATGCAAGAATGAAAGCTTACGGACAAAAGTTCATGCCATTCATAGGATGTTTAATCACTTTGAAGAAGTGCAACTATATCATATTCCTAGGAAACAAAATGAAGATGCCGATTTACTTGCACAACAAGCAGTTACATGTGTTGAGAAAGAAGTGCAGGTCATCATGGTGGCAGCAACTGTCAAGCAACCGAGATACCAGGGATTGGAGTCATTGACTCCCATTATTAGCTACATTTTGGAGGGTGAGTTTCCAAAAGACTTCACGAAGGCTCAGAAGAGGAGACTCGTGAAAAAGGCAAGCGCGTATCTCTTCCTAGAAGGATCCCTCTATCAAAGAGGGAAGAATCAAGTGTGCAGAAGAGTACCAACTATCAAGGAGATTCCAACCATTCTAAAAGGTTTGCATGAAGAGGCATGTGGTGGTCATTTTGCCCAAGAGTTAACTGTGAAGAAGATTTTGCTTGCGGGGTATGTTTGGCCAAGTCTGCATGTGGATGTCCAACATTGGTGTAAAAGTTCTCACGATTGTCAGGTAAATGGGAATAGAAGATTAGTGTATGGTCCAAGGCAAATCGTGCTTGCAAATGGACCCTTTGAAAAGTGGGGCATTGATGCTATGGGTCCTCTCCGTAGGACAAAAAATGGTAAACTCTACATTCTAGTGGCGGTAGACTATATGACTAGGTGGGTGGAAGCACAAAGTGTGGCAAACGTAACTGAGAGGACAGTGAGAAAATTTGTCTACACTCACATTGGTTGTAGATTTGGCACACCTTTGGAGATTGTTTTTGATAATGGTCCAAAGTTTAGAAAGGGCTTGCTCATAGAGGTCTGTGAAGAACTTCACATTCTACATCGTCATAGTACACCCTACTATCCCCAATCCAATGGTCTGGTAGAAAAAGCTAATGGTGTCATTGCAGGCATCATTAGAGAGATGGTGAGAAACAAGACAAAGTTGTGGGATGACTTTTTGGATGGTGCCTTGTGGGCGTATCGAACCACATATAGGGAAGCCACGGAGTTTACAACATTTCACTTAGTCTATGGTCAAGAGGCTCTACAACCAATTGAGCTTAACATCCCAACAATACGACTTCATGGCAAAGCAGCACAAGATGATCAAGAAGCATGGATGGATCGACTTCTTACCTTAGCTGAGCTTGAGTGGAAAAGAGAAGCAGCATACGAGTGCTACAAGAGGAAAGCTACGCAGGCGAAGGAGAAGCTTGACAAGAAACTAAAGGACAAAGGCATCAATGAAGGAGATCTTGTGCTAAGGAAGGTAAACGGGTATCGCTTGAAGCCTTATTTGAGTCGCCTTCTACCAAAGGATCTACCAAAGATCTGTCAAAAGGCAGCTATCTCATGTAGGTATTGTTCCGTGAAGCATGAGTGTAACTCAAACCAAAATTCTGAGGGGCCAAACAATGAAGATCTCGTCAAGGACTCTGAAGTACTCTCTTTGGAAAAGATGCTCTATGATGGTACATGAATATACCATCATCTTGGGGGAGGGCTAATGATAGCCATTTTTCGGCTCTCCGTAAATGCCATAGTGAGTTAACCCACCCTACCAAAATCATGCAAACACTGTGGCTATCCCTACCATTTCACTATATATAGGTGTGTGTGAGTTAGGGGACTTTTCCCATATCTTCTTAAAAACCCTCAATTAGCTAGTCACTAGGTTAGTTGAGCCAAAAAAATAAAAAAAATAAGTATATTATGGCCCATTTATGTGTAAATATTTCATTGTATATAGGGTCTAAATATAAAGATTTTTCATAATTATTTTGGTATTTATTTAAATATTTATACTTAGGTGTGTGTTATTTATGCTATGTACATTGACTCACCATTACCATATTTTTTCTTACCATTTTGCATACTCTTTATTCCATATAAAAAAAATTTCATGGAAGCTTCTCTTATTTTTTGTGTAACTCTATCCCAATAAAAATAAAAAAAAACTAGTTCTATTTATGTGTATATTTTTTCACTATTGTGATTTTTCCTTCCTACATCTATTCTCTATTACTCTCATAAATTAGACCACAAAAAATATTCATCTTTTTATGGTAGACTTATAATGAGAGAGATTTATTTTGACCCCTTTATATATTTTCCACCTATATTATTTATATTTGACATGTATATATTTTTTAGACCCCTCAATATTTGATTTTCTTAGTTGTACTATTCACTTATATCATGATCTCAACAATATCATCAATTATGGACCTACCAAATAAGGTCAAGGGTATGTGGAATGCATGCATTTGTTGTAGATTTGGCACACCTTTGGAGATTGTTTCTGATAATAGTCGAGGGTTTAGAAAGGGCTTGCTCACAGAGGTCTTTGAAGAAATTCACATTCTACATCGTCATAGTACACCCTACTATCCCCAATCAAATGGTATGGTAGAAAAAGCTAATGGTGTCATTGCAGGCATCATTAGAGAGATGGTGAGAAACAAGACAAAGTTGTGGGATGACTTCTTGGATGGTGCCTTGTGGACGTATCGAACCACATATAGGGAAGCCACGAAGTTTACAACATTTCACTTGGTCTATGGTCAAGAGGCTTTACACTCACATTTGTTGTTTGTCTACACTCACATTTGTTGTAGATTTGGCACATCTTTGGAGATTGTTTCTGATACTGGTCCAGGGTTTAGAAAGGGCTTGCTCACAGAGGTCTGTGAAGAACTTCACATTCTACATCGTCATAGTACACTCTACTATCCCCAATCCAATGGTATGGTAGAAAAAGCTAATGGTGTCATTGCAGGCATCATTAGAGAGATAGTGAGAAACAAGACAAAGTTGTGGGATGACTTCTTGGATGGTGCCTTGTGGGCGTATCGAACCACATATAGGGAAGCCACGGAGTTTACAACATTTCACTTGGTCTATGGTCAAGAGGGTTTATAACCAATTGAGCTCAACATCCCAACAATACGACTTCATGACAAAGGAGCACAAGATGATCAAGAAGCATGGATGGATCGACTTCTTACCTTAGCTGAGCTTGAGTGGAAAAGAGAAGCAGCATACGAGTGCTACAAGAGGAAAGCTACGCAGGCGAAGGAGAAGCTTGACAAGAAACTAAAGGACAAAGGCATCAATGAACGAGATCTTGTGCTAAGGAAGGTAAACAGGTATCGCTTGAAGCCTTATTTGAGTCGCCTTCTACCAAAGGATCTACCAAAGATCTGTCAAAAGGCAGCTATCTCATGTAGGTATTGTTCCGTGAAGCATGAGTGTAACTCAAACCAAAATTCTGAGGGGCCAAACAATAAAGATCTCGTCAAGGACTCTGAAGTACTCTCTTTGGAAAAGATGCTCTATGATGGTACATGAATATACCATCATCTTGGGGTAGGGCTAATGATAGCCATTTTTCGGCTCTCTGTAAATGCCATAGTGAGTTAACCCACCCTACCAAAATCATGCAAACACTGTGGCTATCCCTACCATTTCACTATATATAGGTGTGTGTGAGTTAGGGGACTTTTCCCATATCTTCTTAAAAACCCTCAATTAGCTAGTCATTGGGCTAGTTGAGCCAAAAAAATAAAAAATATAAGTATATTATGGCCCATTTATGTGTAAATATTTCATTGTATATAGGGTCTAAATATAAGGATTTTTCATAATTATTTTGGTATTTATTTAAATATTTATACTTAGGTGTGTGTTATTTATGCTATGTACATTGACTCACCATTACCATATTTTTTCTTACCATTTTGCATACTCTTTATTCCATATAAAAAAAATTTCATGGAAGCTTCTCTTATTTTTTGTGTAACTCTATCCCAACAAAAATAAAAAAAAACTAGTTCTATTTATGTGTATATTTTTTCACTATTGTGATTTTTTCTTCCTACATCTATTCTCTATTACTGTCATAAATTAGACCACAAAAAATATTCATCTTTTTATGGTAGACTTATAATGAGAGAGATTTATTTTGACCCCTTTATATATTTTCCACCTATATTATTTATATTTGACATGTATATATTTTTTAGACCCCTCAACATTTGATTTTCTTAGTTGTACTATTCACTTATATCATGATCTCAATAATATCTTCAATTATAGACCTACCAAATAAGGTCAAGGGTATGTGGAATGCGTGCATGAACCATGGGGAGCTCACTCTTGGAGGTATTCAAAAGAATCATCCAAAGAAGGACGTCACAAGGACCTTGTGCATTGGAAAAAACGGTCGGTTTTGCTGAATTTTTAAAGATCACATGCTCCCCGAATTTGAAAAGGTGATACAAACAAAAGTTGTAGATCGTGAGCTGAACTTTTACCTCAAATGTTTTCTTTTTTTTTTGAAGTACGAGCTGTGATCTATGATTTTATTGGTGGACCCTAGTTTGCCAATGCTATGCAGCCACACTCCCTCTTCCAGTTTACCATTTTCGTCTTTCACACACACCTCTCCACTCATCATCTCCACCTCTCTCACCACTCCTCTCTGCACCCTACTCACCTTCTTCTCAACCTTGAAGAATACGAGAAACCATGGTGAACTCATGTCTCCTACACACACTTTCATTCCAAAATTGACCACCTAGTCTCGTTTTTTCTCTTCCATATTACCCATATTTATTAAAAAAACCACAAAATTCAGCCTCTTCTCTTGAAAGATAGCATTATGGTGATTGATTACTCATGTTCACTTACCTTGGCTCCCAAGGTCAAGAGTGGAGAAAAAAGGTACCGTCAAAGCTAGTGGACCGTCAACAAACGTCAAAATTGACCCTACTCAAGACACTTGGAGCATCGACATTGTATGAAATCCATGTTCTCTTACCTATTAAGAGTTTTTTCTTCTTTATTTGTATCCTACATGGATACTCCCATTGTAAATATCCAATTCCATTTGTAAATCAATAAAAATACTAACTCTACTAATTTACTATCACTAACCTAGTATTAAAAGTCCTATCACCTCCACTTCTCTCTTCTCTCTCTTCTTCATCTATCCCCACCAACTTCTTGATAATTCCAAGCAAAAGAAATTAGATAAGTGCTGAAAATCCAACCCAACCATGGTTAGAGGAGTAACCCTAGCCCTCAAAATTGCTATAAAAGGAGGGTGTAGCTAGCACAAAAAGGGGAGAGCCATAAGCAAGAGCACTATGCTGTAGCTTGAGAAGCCAAGCTCAACCTCTCTAGAAGGAGCTCTTGAGTGGAAGCTCATTGTCGTATGCTTGTGCATGTGTTGTAATAGGGGTGATTAGCACGGGAGCTCTATGCCATTGTAAGAGAGAGAGCGATCATTCAATTGAGAGTGGAAAATCTATCATTCCTCCTACTAGTGTAAGCCCAACATTTTCTGAATCAAGGAGGGTGGATTTGGACTAAGCTTGGATACTTTGTCTCTCTTCCAACGTGAAGTAATGGACAACAATGATGTGTAAGTGTCTTGGTGATATTTTTAGTTCTTGATAGCTTGTGTTTGGGTGTTGTCATCAATTTAGCCATAAATCCCACATATTGTAAGAGGGCGACAAGGTGGAGAGGACTCCCCTGGCCTTAAGACAGTGATTGGGGTGGCTTTTCTTGTGATGTGTCGTGGTGAAATTTACTCAAGCTATGTTGAACAAATACTAATCTCACTTTGATCAGTCATGACAGATTTGTAAGAAGGTATTAATGCAACAAGCACCCCCTCCCTCTTCTCTCTCTTTCTTACATATATAATTGTGTTTGCTTGATCATTACCGATACATTTCAAAGCAGTCCGAGCACTATCTCTCTCTCTCTCTCTCTCTCTCTCTCTCTCTCTCTCTCTCTCTCTCTCTCTCTCTCTCTCTTTCTTCTCTCTCTTTCTTTACGCGTCCTAGTTCGCATCCAAAACTAGGTGGTGCCCCAAATTTGTGTAGGGTTAGGTTGCGGGTTTGTGTGTGTGTTTGTTGTTTTTTCCAACCCCAACCCAATTGAGCAGCACGGGAGCCTACAAGGGTTCTTAGAGGCCACTCTTCTTGTTGCTCGCCCCGGGCCGTCTCAATGGATATATTATTTTTCTACTACTAATTCACAAGAGGTAAGAAAGTTTGGGGGTAGATAGCTGGTTATTGTATGCTTACTTTTATTTACAAAGCAAAAAAGAAAAGGGTGGTAATATAAATATATGACTAAGGTGACATTTTTGGGAAGAGTACAATGTATGTGTCGCCACAAAGGTTAAACGAAGAGGGGGAATTTACTCTAGATAACTTAATAGCATAGAAAAATATATACACATATGAGGAAGAGGACGTTGAGTAGGCTGAAAAATGTTGCAAAAAGATGGTTACCATTTTATGCCACTCACCACTTAGAGCCCAGGGGAACAGTTGCGGTGCCGCTACTGCCCCCCGTGGGAACCCTCCCTCAATCAAAAGGTTGAGCCATTTTAGGAATGTGGGAACGAGCACATTATTAGTGCCACATCATCACCTGCTACGCAACGGTGGCAGCATCGGAGGACGGCCAAATTTCCACCACTGCAACTCTTGCAGGGCACCGCGATGACCAAGAGCTCCATGAGCCCACACCACGTGATAACCATAATAGGGCATCCCTTTTTCCCTTATACCACATCATCTTGGCCTCTATCTGCGTATGTGGGGAAAAGACTATGCCATGTGGTACCCGCAAGTCGACTCCCCTCCAAACTACCCAATCTTTAACACTAAAGTCTTAAGAAAACCAGTTCTCTCTCCCAACTTCAATGCAGTGCCACTTGATGCCTAGTGATCCAATTGCCAAACCAGGAAATCCTCCTCAAATATTCCATTGTCGCCCTTGAGCTCCTCTGCCTCGATTGCATTTCGATTCCTTTTGGCCACCAAATTAATCCCACCAAAAAGGGAAAAAATCATCTGATGTTGCACAGTTGGCAACTGTTGCCGCCTTCACCCTTCAATATGTGGCCCTTTTTCGGCCTTTATCTCCTGAGCCATAAATTTCCATAGCCTTCACTTGCCTCATAGGACACATAAAAATCTTGGTGAAGCTCAAAAAATATCAGATGACATTCTGACCGAGGCGATCAAATTGGCTCAAAATTCGCTCCTAACAAAACTTTGACTTCTGATAATAACTCTCTCATCTTGGCTCCAATTGATGATCTAAAATGACCGATAGGCTCCGTAAATCAAGCACTACCCACCCATTTGCTGAAACCAAATTGGACCACCTGACATTACCTGTCCTGTCCATCCCAGATCTACAAACATCTCTAGCTTTATACTGTCATATCTTGCAACTTATAGCTGCATTTGACAAGCTGTCTAGACCAATTGACTCAACGCTCCAAACTCTATATATCCAGGCCAAAAATACCTCAATTTGAGCATCTTTCACCTGCCACCCTATCTGGACCACTTTGAAGCCCTTCTTGGTCTATTAACCGCATCAACCATACACACCTACTGCTACTACCTATCTGCCCAGGATCTTTGTAGCTTCTCCATATCATTTGGTTTCCCATTTTCCCAATAATCTAGATGCACCAAAAATCATATCCTTCAACTTAATCCAAATTAACAATGGGACACCACAGACTACACATATGGTACCAACAAATATACTCACACGATCAATGCTACAAAATCACAATTATATACTTGAGGAGAGAGATGTTGCACCAATTGCCCAAATAAGGAAGAAGAAAACACGAAGGAAGAGATATGATCTAAAGGTTACAAATTGAAATCCTAGTTTAAATAACATAAGAATTGGTAATCACCCTATGTATATGAATGATCCTGAAGATGATTCAGAATCAAGCATCAAGACCATGGAAACTAAGATGACCATCATGAGGGAAAAATCCAATGGGGATCACCTTGAGAGGGATTCAAGAAAGAATACACCACTAGGGGGAGTACATAAGGAAACCACTCCCGCACCACCAAAAATTCAACATGTGTTTTCAAGGCTAGCCAAAAGGTAAAATCTCCAAAAGAATCTCACAAGGGCTAGGACCCAAGGAAACCGTGAAGAAGATTGAGATCTACCCAAACCCTGTAGAGGGGATTGAGTGAGCCAGGTACTTAAGAAGCCTAGTAGTGGAGACCCAAAGGAAACTAGATCTAGAACCTAGGTAGATCAAAATCATGAACACAGTGTTTCCCATGCAACCTCAATCTCACAAACACCATAAACCTTTAGCCATACCTAGTATCATCCACGAAGAAAGTAAGTGCAAGACATCACAAATTGAGCATACACATTATCTAGAGAGGATGTTTAGTGAGGGAATATCTTATTCCATTGAAGAAGTGGAGATCCCATCTTCATCAGCCTTGTTAGTGAGGCATATAGAGAGTGGGAACGACTAAATCAACAATCAAAACATTACATCATCACCTCACATAATCAGAACAGTTTTAGTACCTGTATCGTTTGAGAACAAAATAAGGGTACTGAATGGAAACTAAAGACAGAATACACAGAGAAACACAAAATATTCATAGCCATAGCCTTTCATTCATCGTTCTTCTCTCATACAACGTGCTACCATCAGGTGCAAGGCCAACTACTAGGAAGAATGAAGAGGCACAAAGCTCTTTATTAATTACAAACTGAAAAGTAAACTACTAAGGTTCAATAACACTTTACTGAAAGAATATGCAAGGCTAACCCCTGGCACAGCACGGTGGCAAAAAGTTTTTGAAAGAAAAAAAACTTTTGACTTGTTTCCCATAAATCCCTTGTTAATCAAAATATAGTGCTCACAAGATGAAGTGATACAAAGTGCAGTGCGTAGAAACAAATCCAAGGTACACAAATGCATTACTATACCCAATGAAACACTACCCTTTCCCACTTAGTGTTGAGAAACAGTATTGAACATTTACACATCAGTTTCCCTTGGCAACTCCCCACTGGGCTCCTAGAGGGTTACTGTCTCCTGATTGAAATATGTAGGAACTGTTGAATCTACAATGCCTTTTTCCACCTTTTGCTCATAATCAAGAAATGCCTCCTCTTTATGGAAACCTAGAAATTCCTCATTGAACTCCTCGGTGCTCATGATCTCCTCCACAATTTCTTCACCGCACCTGTCTCAGTTTGTTCAGATTGCAAATTCTAAAATGAGTCATTTTTACCTACAGGTACATGATCTCCCACATGCATTGCCTCATGAGTTTCCACAACACTAATAAAGGTATGAAAATCAGTACTAGATTTAGGATCAACTGCATGACCTGTGATCGTCTTTTCACTTCTACTGCCTTGTTCAATTTTACATCCCTGAGTAAATTATGAACTTTGCTGCATCTTCAACTGCTCAAAATATTTCTTCAAGTCATCAAATTGATTTCATAATCTTCATTCTACTCGTCCTTTGCATAACTTTGATATGGAATATTCACAAGGGAAAACATTTTTCTTCTCAAGTCGGTCACACTGATTTTTGACTTCATTCTTCAAAATTTCTACATCATGTTGTAAGAGGTACCAGCCATTCAATTCTAGGTCCTCCTCAGACATGTCCTTGATCTTTGCTTCTAGCTCTTGACAGGCTTGGACTCTACTCAAGAGTACACTATTATCTAATCGTAGTTTGGAATAGTCCTGAGCTAAGACTTCCAAATGAGTATTCAAACTGGACATCCACTGCTCTTTCCAAATCTGAATCTGTTATGAAGATTTCTCTTTTCTCTCCAATTGTGATTTCTAAAAGTCAACAGAGTTTCTAGCAGCAGCTAAATCATCTTTGAGTTCATGAATTATTACCTCTTGCTCCTCAATCAACCTGCTATCTTCTTGACTCCTCTTTGAAACACTTTGTAATTGAACTACGTGAGTTTGCAACTGAAATTTTTCCCTCTGCACTACCGAACTGTTGAGTTGTGACTAGGATGCAAAGTTTCTCACCAGATCAAGAGCTTTATAAACATCAAAAATTCCAATATGTTCACGAGGTTTACTGAACTATACTCCCTCTTGCAAGTCTGGTTTGACCTCTACTACGGGGCTACTAAGCTTCTTTCTTTTGAGTTTCAAAGAAGGCTTAGGGGAAAACATTGTAGCAGCATTAACTTTCAGTGCAGACTTAGGAGTTTCAATGAAAGAATCCAGATTAGTTTCAAACTGATCACCCAAATTTCTGCATAGATCTTCCTCCTCCTGTTCAGTTGGGGTAAACTTCCTGTCTTGCTCCTGAGAATCTGCTACCTTCTTCTTTTTGTTCTCTGCATGAGAACTGTGTGCTTCATTGTCCTTGTTTCCCTCAAGATGACTGCCAAATACAAAATCTTTTGGAGACAATCCACCTAGGGTTTTCATACTCATTGCATGGATTTGTAAAGCAATCAAGAATAATCCAATCTTGTTAGACCTATCCTTTCTCTTTTTCTTCTGAATTTTTTTTGAACTAAGCCTTTGAAAAATCAAAATTGCCCAACCAATTTTCCTTCCACACTCTGTAGCATGCAAGAGTACAAAATTTTCTTTTGAGATATACTCTAGCTTTACAAGAACACATACCTTCTTTAAAAAACATTTCAGTTGTTGAAATCTGAAAGGATTCTAAAGTTTACTAATGGGATAATATCCTCTCTCACCCTGAGCCTGGCCAAATTCTTTGTTCATCAGTGCCTCAGAAGCTCTGCCAGCTAAATTGTTTTCCTCCAAGTGGGAGATGAAAAACAATAGAGATCAGTTCAAGGCTTAGCCAATAACTACCAAAGATAATCCCCTTTGTGTCCTGTACATGACTGAGCAAGTTCATAAGAGAATCATTGTTCTTCCAGTGCTTCCATGGAAGCATGGAAAACTGAAGAAGGTTAATCTTCTGCAACCACTCTTGATGTGCCAATCTTGTCTCATCTCTAGGAAGGTGTAGTCAAATGGACCAGCGTCCATTGCCAATGGAGATGCCTCCAATGGTGTTGAGAGTTCTTCATGAATAAGAATATCCGCACCTTCAATAGCGTGAGCTCTGTGCAAAGCCTTCCTTGTTGAACGCCGTGTCCCCATTGTCGTGTGCTCTTCAAATTCTTGAGTACGGATAGCAGAGGAGATGTCAACAGTGAGTGGCTTCTTTGACATGGCTAAGAAGCGTATGAAAACGTAGCAGTGTCAGGGGATAATTGTGCGAAAGGTGAGCCGGGAAGGCACCGGGCCCTTGGCTTTGAGAGGTGCGGAAAACAAGGTGTAGCAAATACAATTTACCGACAGTAGTATTTAAAACAGGCAGTCCATTTAATTCCCGGTTAATTGACAAAATCCATGATTAATCGATCACTAATGGAGCTTAAATGCTCTTTACAAGAAGAAATCCTGGCTAAAACCACGTGCTAAATAGAAAAATTGATGGAATTTTGCTTACTCTGCCTTCTCCTTCCTGATTCGAATGGTCATTGCTGACGGTTTGAGATTAGACTTCGTTTTGGCTTACGGCTTGGCTTGAGGGCTTAAGCTTGAAGATTAAGCAAGCTTAAGAGCTTGTAGACATTAATAGGAATCCCGATTATGCTTAAGAGCTTCTCGAGATTAACTTTCTATGAGGAGGAAGAGGTTAAGATCTCCGGCTATGGAGGTTCGGAGATGGAGCTTAAGAAGATGTATAAAGATATTAAGAAGATGTATAAAGAGCTTAAGAACTCGTATTAAGCTTGAAGCTACAGAGGTTCGGAGATGGAGCTTCCCGGTTATCAAGAGCTTAAGAAGATAGAGCTTAAAAGCTTCTTAGGCGGCTAGAAGAGCTTTCCCCCCGAAGATGGAGCTTAAGAGAGTACCCTAAGATTATGAGGAGGAGGAGAGAAAAGCTTTCCCCCCCCCACCCCCGCTTTTGAACCACACGTTCTTCCCTCTTTTTGCATGGCCCTCCTCTTGCTAAAAAAACGGAGGCACCCATTAGCGATGTCGCTAATGGGTTCGGCCTCTTGCTGACATGGCAGTTGGCGAGCGACCTGCTTCATTTGCAGCGGGATCGGTTCCGAATCTGCTCGCGAGGCCCTCCTGGTCGCTTTTCGTTTCTGCAAGGATCTCGTCCGAGCACCATACAGCCCACCGCGTTCTGGTTTTCTTCCTTGCGCCCTCGCTGCCTGCGCCCTCGCTGCCTCCTTCTCTTCGCTTCCCATTATCTTTTATAAAAAAACCCCTTCATTGACTTCATGGGTGGCCATTGAGAAGCGGGCGGCCATAGGCTTATGGCCTTGGTTTGGGTGGAGGGTTTTATGTGCCCTTGGGCGGCCATTGAGGAGGCCTTTGGGCGGCCCCTTTGGCGGCCGACCTTCATAAGGGCGCCACATTAGGCATACATATCGGCAAATCAATTTTGGGCGGCCATTGGCCACGGGTAGACCTTGAGTATGGGCGGCAAACGGCCTTGTTGCCTTTTCTTTTGGACGGGCTTATGCCTTGTAAGTGCACCACATTTGACATACATATCTTTAAGCTGCAAGTAAAGGTGATTTTATTGAAGCAAGGCCTTCCCATCACATCCGATAAAAGTATCAGAGTTACTTCCCTGTCAGCTGGGTATTACCAATACGACCACTGTCGGTCAAGCACTGCATCAAATGACATCCCGGTCATGAGACTCCTCAAACTATTTCTGCTCCCACATCCCAAACCCTGGACAATAGACAAAAATTTCAATTGAGACATCGATCAAGCCGACTAGACTGGTACGGAACCGGCCCCCGGTGAATTTTTATTGGCCAATATCTTGGCAACCAGGACTCCGATCACACTAATCTGAAAAGACCGACGCGCTCCACAAAGTGAGCACTTCAGCCTGATGCATTCATTTCATTTTTATTCCGTCAGCTATTGTTGCCCAATCTGGCACGGATCTGCAATCGACCTAAACTTTAAATTGCCATAATTTCTTCATCGTAGCTCCAATCGACGAGCCGTAAAAACAGGCCGGTAGAGCACATCGAGCACTGCAGTTCTAGGGCACAATACCCCATGCGTGTTCACTTCAAGAATAACACTTTTTAATGCCATTAAGGAATGTTTTGGCCCTTTCATCCGCATTTGACATACATTCTGGCGATGATTAAACTCGGCCTGCAACCAGCCCTTAATCACTGTTCATTAAACATATAAGCTTCAAACAAACTTAATGTGCATTTTCCTGGCATCTTTCTTTGCATGGGAGCGGAGCTGCACGAAATTGACCCCCTCTGAACGTGCACAGCCTCCGATCTGTGCCAATTGCACTTAATCAGCTTCATTAAAATCATCATCAGGCATATCATCTGACGCATACATAACACGATCCTTTGGAGGTGGATCTGAATGAGAATCTTCAAGAACAACCTCGCCTTCTCGCTTCTTGAACAACTTGATTCTTTTTTCTGCAAATAGGCACTTTAAGCATAGTACCATCTAGTTGACACAATTGATATGTCGCATGATCAAAAACATGTTGCACCACATATGGTCCAAACCACCGTTTCACCATTTTCCGCATAGCAGAGTATTGGTTCTCCAAGCTATTGTCATAGACAAGTACCCAGTCACCTTCCTTGATAGCATGTGGTCGTAGTCTATGCTTTCCATCAAATGATGCCTTGTTCTTCAATCTTGCCTCCTTAAGCTTCTCTTTGGCCTACTCAATATCCTCTTGACGCCTCTCAAGCTGGCGAATACGTAGAGCAAGCAAGTCTTCAATAGACATACCTTCTTCCCATGGAATTATGATCCAAGTTGTAACTGCTTCCTCCGTAGGCATAAAGGGTTTCTACCCATGCATCACTTTGAATGGCATAAATCCTGTAACTGAACTGTGAGTAGTGTGATCAACCCACAAAGCAAATGGCAAGAGTTTCGGCCAATCACCAATATGTCCTTCACACGCCTTTGCTAAAGCTTTAAAAATAGGTGGATGTCCTCTTTCACTCTTCCCATTTCCTTCTGGATTATATGTTGTGGTGAGGGCGAGCTTAATGCCCATCCGAGCAAAAAACTCCCGAGCTTCATCTGCGTCCAGCTCTCCTCTATCTACAGTAATTCTGCCAACACATCCATACCTAGAGATAACATCTTCAAGCAAGAACTTGCATACTGAACTGGTAGCTTTGGTACGCAAAGCTCTGCCTTCCACCTGATTAGTAAGATCTTCCCTGGAAAGAACAATATATCTCATCTGCCACACTCCTACTGGCATTGTAATAAGGTCCACCACCCACTTGTAGTGCATAGCCAGTGGATAGGTGGGATGCAACCCATCTCTATGTCGCACATTAGAGTATTGTTGACATATCAAGCATGATTCCACAAATTGAACCACATCTTTATACATACCTCTGCACCAATATCAGTCTTTAATTTTGACAAAGGTTGCCCAGGCTGCTCTGTGTCCAGCCCATAGACTTTCATGAAACTCTTTAATCACATGTTCTTGGGTTTCTTTGTCGCAAATAACTCGTTGTGGTAACCCTCCTGGGCGCTTTGGTTGCTTCCATAAATGTCCGTCTTTTAGGAAATAGCCATAGGCATTTTTCCCGATCTTCCTGAATTCTTGATCACTCGATCCTTCTTGTTTAGTGAGAGTACTTAGGTAACGGCCAATCATAAGCCACTCTCCATCATAAAACTCTTTAGAAAAAACTTCAAAAACATGAGCAATACTACCGCTATTGGCATGTAGATAAGAAGACGTGTAGAACTTAAAGCCAACATCATCACTCGTGGTCAGTGTCTCTTCTTCATCTTCAAATCTGGCTCTTGATAACATATCTGCAACAGGGTTATCTCTACCTGCAATATGACAAAATTCAGGGTTAAGAGACTTGATATATGCTATCCATCGTAGCATGGCAATGTCCAGAGTAGAGAAATTTGCAATTATTCCTATTAGTGGTAAGCAATTTGTCTCTACCACAATGGTAGCTCCAATAAAGTATTCTTTATCGGTCCTTAGAGAAGTAGCAACGCCCCAAAGTTCCCTCTTAACCTGTGGATATCCTTGTTGACGAGCATTGAGCACCTTGGATCCAAATCTCACTGCATACCTGTGTCCTTCAGCATCATCTTGACCTATAGCCCATCCAATTCCTGTCGGGCTAGTGTCAACTGTTGAAATAACTGGCCTGTCACATTTATAATCAACTTTCCTCAAGGTCGGGGCCTCAAGAAGCATCTTCTTTAATTTCTTAATAGCTTGTGTGTGAACTTTTTCCCAAACAAACCTCTTACCTTTTCGTAGCAATTGATATAGCACCTCTGCAACATGGGCAAAGTGCGGCAGCCAAATACGATAGAACACACACGCGCCTAAGAATCGACGAACCTCAGTAACTGAAGCACATGTGTCCTTCATCTTTTGGATTGCTTCAACTTTTGCAGGACTTGGACTTCTTCCTTCAAAACTGCACATGTGTCCCACAATTAAGACCTCCTTAGCTCCAAAAGTCGATTTTTGACCTGAAAGTGTTAAGTTAACTTCTTCAAGCCTTGATAATATAGCATCACAGTCAGAAATATGTTGAGCAACAAGCTGTCTGCACCCCCTCTGGTCTTTTGCTTCATCTTTTGAGCCTTCTTCACAGCCCTTAATTGGTAGATCATCAATGAAAGGCATGGTAACATGTGGGATAAAGTCCCTTAATACCTTATTCATGCCGTTCATCATATGAGCTAATGAATTAGTAGCACCCTGTGGTAGAGTGCACATCCTTACCAAACCAAGAGGAGTACGCATTGTAGTAAGATCCCTGCTCTCCAAAGCTAACTGGAATTGATCATATCCCGAATAAAGATCGCCCATGGAGTAAATAGATCTACCTGCAAAGGCCTCAGCAAATTCATCCACAATTGGACCAGTACCCACATTGCGGATTGTTACCTTGTTAACCGGTTGCATATCCTGAATGAACCTTAATGTGCCATTTTTCTTATGAACAGTAAACCATCGATTAGAATACGGAGCACATGACGGCTCCAAAATTCCCATTTGAATCTTTTCATTGAGCAAATTGATGAGCTTTAGGAACTGGAATAGGACGCAAGCTCCATGGCATGTGTGGAACAATGAAAATAACCATTGGTGAAACAACACTCGGATCCACACACCCTATCTCACTTGGCTCAAAAGCGAAAGCTTTACCATGTTTTTCGAGCATACCTTGAAAACATTTGATCTCCTCTTCATTGAGGAAACCGTCTTCACCAACCTTCAGCTACTGCTGTAGTGTCTCCTTAGTAAATTTATGCCCTATGTTCTTTGGATCTCTGAGTATAGGCTGTCGAGAAGCCTCCTTGATCATCCCATCACTTCCTTCTGGCAGTGGTGTAGCCACTAGCCTCACTTTCTTTGCAACAGTCTTGTATTTGGTCTCTACCTGTGCTTCAACAGTTTCACCTGAATCATCTTCAATATGCATAAGTGCTTCATATGAACTTAACTCATCATACATGTCCATTCAATGAACCTTGACTACTTCAGCTACACTTTGTAACCTGTTTTTCCTGATCTCGTCAAGCACTGACATAGTATCTTCATAAGATACCTCTTCAAAGACTCCTGAAATCACATCATCAGATTCAAGCACATCACAATCGTGCAATTCACTTTGAATACCTGAGACATACTGTTTCTCCCACTTAGGCAAATCCTTAAATTTTCTGAAAGAGATTGAAGCTTCAGATGTTAACCCCAAAAACCTCGAAGAGAAACCTTCTCTTTGCGAGAACTTCTCCTCACTTGTACCACCATAGTCCCGCTTTATAATGGCACTCCAAGAAAATCATGTGAAAACCTGTGTTCTCTAAACTCCTTGCGTATCTTCGGCATTGGATGATCCCGTAGACTATCCTGATTCCTAGCATGGTCAACACATACATTCAAGAAGTGCAATGCTTTCTTACCATCACGGCTTCGAACCCTGGCATAGGCCGAGCCATCATCAAGCACTTTGGTTTCCATTCGCACAGCCGTAATGTATGGTTGCCCCAAAATTAAAGGATAAGAGGAATGCTCCTGTATAAAGAAATTTTTCTCATCACAGACATCGCCTACAATTACCTTAACATTGGCACATTCACCATAGAGGTCGCCTGGAAGCATATTGGCAGCTCAAATCCGCCAACCATGGTCCACATCATTAGGCCATTTCCCCTTTTTGTGCAAGCTTTTAGCCATCAAATTGATCTCCGATCCATGATCTATGAGTGCTAAGACCGGTTCTTTGATGTCGCCAAGCTTTACAACAGTTTCGGTTGTTGCTCTTGCTCAATGAGTCCTTGAAAAGTGATTCCTTGGTATGGTTTCACTATCTTCATCTTCATTGAAATGAACATGCCTTACCTCAGGTACAGTTGGATTTGACACCACCACAGACCTCGACCCTTCTTCTTCTTCAAGATTTGCCAAATACTCTTCATAGTCGTCTAGAATTGCTTCAATGTGGCATATCGCCTGGCTCTTCACTGACTCCGGCTCCTCTTCACTTGGTATCTTCCGCTTCCTTTTTATGATATCTATTATCTCCTCATGAAACTCAAGTTTGGCAATCCCCAATATATCACCCAATGTGAGCTCCACCTTGCTATTCAGAATTCGCTCTTCAAAGACTTTCTTTAAATCTGTAGCTAGTTCAATGTCAGACTTGAGCTTATAAGAGGGTCCCCTAGGTTTACCTTGCTTTTTTTCCTTAGGTGCATCCTCCATCACCACTTCAGGAGCAGGCTTTGGAGCAGGACTTTCTTCTTTCTTGCTGTTGAACCTCATTGTCCTCTTCGATGTCCGAGGAGCTTCTTCATCTCTTTTTCGCTTCTCCTCCACCATAGCCTCATTAGCTTGAGACTTTGCAATGAATGCATACACTGAGAGGGAATCCACTGGATCAGTCCACCCTGTGGTTTCTCGAATTGAATTCCCTACTTGCCGCAAATTCCCATAAGTTACCTGTCCAGTTTCTGTTGTCCTCAAAGCATAAGGCCATAATTGACCCTTGGTACCTGCACCATCTTCATCAACCTTCCCGTAGACTTGCAGCCCATAAGTAGCTGCCTCCACAAGAGAAACATTATGCTGAATCTCATCAACTATCTTCTTCATGCCGCCCCTACCGAAGTTCAGGCGGAGCATCTCACCTGTTGCCCTAAGGTGTATCTTCTTGCCCTTCCAGAACACCACATTCTTTTTATATGCTTCGTCAAATTCATCCCATTCCTTAACATACTTGTGGTCTTCCCTATCACACCACATGCATCGGTCCCAGCCTTTGAGTGGTGGCTGCTGCCTAGGCTCTGATGTAGACCCCTTTGCAGCTAGACCATCAAATTTAACAGCTTTAAAATTCAAATTCAATTCTTGAATACCTTTCACCAATTCGTCAAGAACAGGCTCCTCCACTCTGGGTATTTCCGAGGTTGTTTTCTCTTTAGGTTCCTTCTCCGAAACATCCATGATGTCAGCCATGATCATCTTGTCAACTCTCATCTGTCGTTTCACAATCATGTTGACTGCTTCGGTGACTACCTTCCAGTCGGATGTTAAGCCCAATTCTCCACTTGGATCCTCTAGCAACTGCACTAAACTCTTTTGAAGTTGAGGATCAACAGCCTGAATAAACAACTCAACCTTCTGATCCCTCATTGAACGTTGCTCTGTCGAAGAAAGTTGCTCAAATTTCTTCTCAAATTCCCGCATTAACTCTCGTGCAGACAGATTTTTGTTCTTCATCTGCACCCACTTCATGAAACTTTGCCTAGTTACTCTTTGAGAATCCTCCAGGAAGTATTCCTCCTGAAGCGCCTTCTTGAAATCCTGCCAATTCGGGCCTTGAAGCACCTGAATTTATTTAATTCGACTCCTAAGTTCCGGCTCAGCAATCAAATGGAACCCTTCTACTGCGTTCTGATCAATTCCATTCTCTTCCATTGCCTGTTCATAGATATTGAAGAATTTGCTAATATCTCGACCTTCAAATCGATGCAATTTCTCGGTAACTGTGTGCTGAGCTTTACGGATCCTCTCCTGCAAATTGTATTGCTGTTGAGAAGCCTGTTGTTGTTGCATGTAAGCAGCAAATTGCTGCATCATTTGCTGCATGGCAGCCTCTTGCGGTGTCGACATCCTTCTTCACCACACTGCTCACCCCGGATCGTTTCGCGTCGGGTTCACCAAGAATGTCGGGGATAATTGTGCGAAAGGTGAGCCAGGAAGGCACCAAGTCCCTGGCTGTGAGATGTGCGGAAAACAAGGTGTAGCAGATACAATTTATCGACATCAGTATTTAAAACAGGCACTCCATTTTATTCCTAGTTAATTGACAAAATCCATGATTAATCGATCACTAATGGAGCTTAAATGCTCTTTACAAGAAGAAATCCTGGCTAAAACCACGTGCTAAACAGAAAAATTGATGGAATTTTGCTTACTCTGCCTTCTCCTTCCTGATTCAAATGGTCATTGCTAACGGTTTGAGATTAGGCTTCGTTTGGCTTGACGGCTTAAGATTGAAGATTAAGCGAGCTTAAGAGCTTGTAGACATTAATAGGAATCCTGATTAATCTTAAGAGCTTCTCAAGATTAACTTCCTATGAGGAGGAAGAGGTTAAGATCTCCGGCTATGGAGGTTCGGAGATGGAGCTTAAGAACATGTATAAAGATCTTAAGAAGATGTATAAAGAGATTAAGAAGATGTATAAAGAGCTTAAGAACTCGTATTAAGCTTGAAGCTACGGAGGTTCGGAGATGGAGCTTCCTAGTTATCAAGAGCTTAAGAAGATAGAGCTTAAGAGCTTCTTAGGCGGCTAGAAGAGCTTTCCCCCGAAGATGGAGCTTAAGAGAGTACCCTAAGATTATGAGGAGGAGGAGAGAAAAGCTTCCCTCCCCCCCCCCCCCCCCCACCGCTTTTGAACCTCACGTTCTTCCCTCTTTTTGCATGGCCCTCCTCTTGCTAAAAAAAAACCAAGGCACCCATTAGCGATGTCGCTAATGGGTTCTTGCTGACGTGGCAGTTGGCAGGCGACTTGCTTCGTTTGCAGTGGGACCGGTTTCGAATCTACTCGCGAGGCCCTCCTGGTCGCTTTTTGTTTCTGTAAGGATCTCGTCCGAGCACCATACAGCCCAACGCATTCTGGTTTTCTTCCTTGTGCCCTCGTTGCTTGCGCCCTCGCCATCTCGTTCTCTTCGCTTCCCATTAGGTTTTTTAAAAAAAACCCCTTCATTGACTTCATGGGTGGCCATTGAGAAGCGGGCGGCCATAGGCTTATGGCCTTGGTTTGGGTGGAGGGTTTTATGTGCCCTTGGGCGGCCATTGAGGAGGCCTTTGGGCGGCCCCTTTGGCGGCTGACCTTCATAACGGCACCACATTAGGCATACATATCGCCAAATCAATTTTGGGTGGCCATTGGCCACGGGTATACCTTGAGTATGGGTGGCATACGGCCTTGTTACCTTTTCTTTTGGACGGGCTTATGCCTTGTAAGGGCACCACATTCGACATACATATCTTTAAGCTGCAAGTAAATGTGATTTTATTGAAGCAAGGCCTTCCTATCACATCCGATAAAAGTATCAGAGTTGCTTCCCTGTTAGCGGGGTGTTACCAATACGACCACTGCCGGTCAAGCACTGCATCAAATGACATCCCAGTCATGAGACTCCTCAAGCTATTTCTGCTCTCGCATCCCAAACCATGGACAATAGACAAAACTTCCAACTGAGACACTGATCGAGCCGACTAGACTGGTACGGAACTGGTGAATTTTTATTGGCCAATATCTTGGCGACTGGGACTCCGGTCACTGATCTGAAAAGATCGACACGCTCCACAATGTGAGCACTTCAGCCTGATGCATTCATTTCATTTTTATTCCGTCAGCTACTATTGCCCAATCTGGCACGGATCTGCAATCTACTTGAACTTTAAACTGCGATAACTTCTTCATCGTAGCTCCAATCGACGAGCCGTAAAGACAGGCCGGTAGAGCACATCGAACATTGCAGTTCTAGAGCACAATACCTTATGCGTATTCACTTCAAGTATAACAATTTTTAATGTCATTAAGGCATGTTTTGGCCCTTTCAAGCACATTTGACATACAATCTGCATTGAGCTCGGCCTGCAACCAGCCCTTAATCACTGTTCATTAAACATATAAGCTTCAAACAAACTTAATGTGCATTTTCCTGGCATCTTTCTTTGCATGGGAGCGGAGCTGCAGGACAGCAACAACAGAGGTGCAAAAAATGCACATAGGGGAAGGCTTTGGTGTGTTGACAAGGATAAACGTCTAGGTAACATTTAAAAGTAAATTTTGAACTCAACCGGCGCGACATTTTGACATCCATCTCACAAATCTCTACGAAAAACACTCCATGTGCTGAACCATGATTATTTTTACTCTGTAGGGGATTATTCACACCCACAAAGGGTTTTAGCCTAAAGCCATTGCTTGCCTTTGGGAAAATTCTGCCCTGAGCATCTACCAAAAAAATTGTTGAATCTCCTATCTCTTATGCTATCTGAAAAGGCCCAAAGTACCTCAACTTGAGCTTACCAAGTCTGCTGCTGTACATAATTACCTAATCACCTTCTACAAAGGACTATTACTTAATGTTCGTGTCCACCCAAGCTTGTCTTGTTCTCTGAATTGCTTTGGTGATATATGCGGCTTGAATTCTTCTCTCCTCTAATTTCAGTAATTGTTCCTTCCTGCAAATCAAAGACTCGTCTCTTGACAATTTATAGTAAAGTGCAATCCTCAAACTTGGAACAAAAAATTCCATAGGGACAATGGCTTCCAGACCATACACCATCTTAAATGGTGTCATCCCTGTGTTAACTTTAAATGCTGTCTTGAATGCCCACAATGCTGAATCTAATTTGGTATCCCAATCCTTCTTGTTTTTTGAAACAATTCTTCTCGGGATCCTCACTAGAGTTTTGTTGGTAGACTCTACCTGACCATTAGCTTGTGGATAATAAACTGTGGAATTTTTATGGATAATCAGGTGATATTCAATAAGCTTCTAATTACTTTATTGATGAAATGTCCACCCTGATTTGAAACCAATTCAACTGGATATCCAAACCTGGTCATTATGTTTCTGTAAAGAAACTAGGCCACACTTTTTGCCTTGTTATCCTTCATTGCCTGTGCTTCTACCCACTTGGTACAGTAATCTGTTGCCACAAGAATATACTTATTACCTGTAAATTTTTCTGTTGGCTTCACAGGGCCCACAAAGTCTAATCCCCACTTATGAAAAGGTTCAAGTGGTAGAATAGGATGTAAAGGAATCCTATCAGCATCGAGAGGTCTATCATCCCTCTGACAAGTTAAACATGACTTCACAAACTCATGGAAATCCTTAAAAACTGTTGGCCACCACAAATTTACTTGTAATATTTTCTTTACAGTAATGTCTTGTGTAAAGTGACCATCTGCATTAACTGAATGCGCTTCATTTAACAGTGCATGTTGTTCAAACTGCTCCACACATCTCCTGAGTATTTTTTTAATTCCCTTTTTGTACAAGACTCCCAAAATCACTATAAAGGACCTGCTTTGCCATGCAAGTTTCTTTCTCTGGGTAACCACCATCTGTCTGAGTAAAACACCATCAAGAAGAAAGTATAACATATCTGAATACCATGAATCTTTGTCTTGAATGACCTGAACTGGAAATAGGTTTGCATCATTTCCTGATTGGAAACTTCACCTGTAGCCAATTGCTTAGCTAATCTGCAATATCCTGCTCTTGGCTTAGTTTATGAATGGCTGAATAATCAAACACCTGCATCAACAATACCCATCTAGCCAGTCTCCCTGACAAATGAGGTTTATTTACCAAGTAGACCAAAGCTTGATGATCTACATGAATTGTCACTTGATTAGTTAGCAAATAATGCTTGAAATTCTGAAGTCCAAAGATCATCCCAAGGCATGCCCTTTCAGTTACTAAATAGTTACTCTCTACAGAAGATAACACCCTGCTTGCATAATAGATTGGTTTAAACCAACCCTTCTCAGCTTCCTGCATCAAGAGTGCACCAATAGCGGAATGAGAGACATCCACAAACAAGTGGAATGGTTTTTTCCAGTCAGGAGGAATCAAGATAGGTGCAATTACTAGCATTTTCTTCAACAATGTAAAAGCACTTTCTTGCTCTTCTTTTCATGCAAACTCCACATTCTTTTTTGTTAACACTAGAATGGTAACAGGACACTTTTCTATCCTGTTAAGTGACCATTTTGCTTGAATTATTTGAAGAGTATGAAAATGAATTTTTAGGTGCTATATATCCACAAAGTTGCCTTATGAGCTGGAAAAAACTTAGCTTTTTTTTTTTAGTATCGATCTCATCATTAACCTTACTCTTGCACAACATTTTTGAACCTAAACTGTGTGAAAAAACGTGTCCTGTTTTTGTTTTTTTTCAATTTTTGGCAACTATACCACTCTAAACTTTATGTTCGTGAGGTTTAGATGGCTAGAGGTTAGGCCTTCAGATTTCTCAACATGTTTTGATGCTTGTAGGGAGAGCTAAGTGTTAAATTGAAAGTTATGACCAATTTACAAGAATTGCATCATCCTGTTTTTTAGCCAAAATTATCACTTTTATGATTTTTTTGGTGGCTTTCTTGATATCCAAATTCAATTTTGATTGTGTAAGTGTAATGTATAACATAAAGCTAATATTCCTTGAGTTTTGGGGGACCTCATATGCTATATAGCATAGTATATGATGATGGTTGAGTTTTTTGATTGCTGAAGAATACGATACATTTTAGAGTAGCAAGTATAACTTTCTCAATATTGCTATTTTCTTAGGCCAATTGTGTGTATTTTGTAGGTAGTAACCATATCTAATCATAGACTACAAACTTGGCTAGATATTGAGTAGTTTCTATGGGTTTCTAGAGGTCATAATGCTAAACCCAGTTTTTTCATGTTTGTTGTATTGAGCACTTTATCATTGCCCCCAAGGTTCCAATTGTAAGAGATCCATTATCCTTTTGACATGCTCCATGGCTCCTTTTGAATCCAGAGGGCCAAAGGGAACTAATAAAACATGTATATAGTATCTGTATTGAGCGTGACTATAGAAACTTTGATGATAGGTCCGCAGAATGGCAAAAATGAAACTTTTATGTACCTATTTTTTTTGCCCAAAAAAAAATTAGTGAGCTAAAAGCAACCATATGTTTTGGTCACCAACCCATTGAGGTTAACGGGGCATTTTATCTCATGTCCTACAAAAATATCCACTCTTATTTATATGCAATCAACCGTAAGAAATTGCTGTTTTGGGCAAAATGCACTGGTCCATCAACTTTGGAGGCTTGTAGTGACCAAGGGATGAGAAAAATTACAAGTTTCTCATTTTTTCCATATGTAGTAGTTATTGAACTATAATCTCATGAAAGGATTTTTCAAAATGAGTGGATCTACTATGGTTTTGGAAATTTTTCCCAAAACCCTGAAAGGACACTTTTATGTCCTGTTAGGTTACCATTCTGGTGTTAAGTATGTCAAGGGTAAACACATATGAGCCAGGTATCTAGGAAAGCTGGTGTTCCATTTAACCTATCCAAGGAACCTCATTAGTTGCTTAACAGTTTTAGGAGAATGTGCTTTCAAAATAGCTTCCACTTTCTTGGGATCAATGGCAATGCCTTCTTTACTGATGATGTGTCCCAATAAAATACCCCTTTTCACTGTAAATGCACATTTTGCAGGGTTGAGTGACATCTTGGCCTCCCTGCATTTCTAAAAACATAATCTCAAATGATGCAAATGTTTAGTTTTACTTCCTGACACACTAAATCATCCAGAAAAACCTTCATAAATGTTGTCAGGTAAGGAGGAAAAACCTCCATCACCCATGTCTGAAATGTTGGTGGTGCATTTTTGAGGCCAAAGCTCATAACTGTGGAAGCATAGACTCCCCATTCTATTATGAAAGCTGTTTTATCCCTGTCTTCCAAAGCCATATTGGCATGATTATAACCATTAAATCCATCCAAGAAGCTGTACATCTCCTTCCCTACAACTACATCTAGCATTGTGTCACAATAAGGTAATGAGAATGGATTGATAATGGTGGCAGCATTCAGTTTTCTATAATCCACACAAATCCCGATCTTGCCATTCTTCTTTGGCACCACCACAATGGGTGACAACCATGTTACTTTATCCCCGCTGGATAAATAAACCTACTTTCAGAAGTTTATCAATCTCCTCCTTCACCTATTTTGCATAATTGGGGTTCATCGTAATATACCTTTGTTGCTTGACTAGAACTGCATCAGTTTTCAAATTGATCCTATGCTGACACATTGCTGGGTTTTCTCCCTTCATATTAATGTAAGACCAAGCAAAAGCATCTTTAAAATCCTTTAACAAAGTTTTCAATGACTCTTTGAAGTTCAGGTCCAATTCAGTGGACACTTTAACTATATTGGGTCTCTGTCCTCTCCCAGATTCATGTATTCCAAATCATCTTCCCTAACTCTTGAGATCTTTATCGTTTGCTCATCAAAGATCTACTCTGCATGTTGAATTGCTTCTAATGCTTCCTACTCCTCTTGTGACTTTTTGGTGGAAGCTAAAATACCTGAAACATTTTTGTTTTTTGTCAGTTTTGGATCAGGTGACTTGTCTTGATTCTGAATTGTGTCTGCAATTTTTTGAACATCAACCTCAAAAATAGGAATATCTGTCTCATTCCTTTGAAAAAAATCTTCTTCCTCATCTTCTCCAATTGGTTCCTCCATATTAATGCCCTTTGTTTACAAAGGTCTAAAACCTGGTGGGATTGTTTTCTTGGGTATCATCTACATCCTAACCTTATTCTTGCCCTGTTTGATCACAATGGTGTCTGCACCCCAAAGTTGCTTGACTTTAGTTGCCCTTAGCCATGGTCTTCCCAGGATCATCGGGTAGTAACACGTTGTTTCTTCGATTCTGAGAATCACAAAGTTCACAATGAAAATTAATCCTGCAACACTTATGGTTTGGTTCCTAAGAATCCCCAAAGCTTGCACTCTCCTCTAATCTTCCATTTTCACTTGAAATGGTGTAGGTGCCCCATTGGTCAATTTCAATTTCTTAAAAACTGATTCAGGAAGAATGTTAACTCCTGAACCTCCATCCACTAACACATCTGAGAAGTACACCTTCCCAATGGAAATGCTGATCATTGAAACTTTGTAGTCTACATCCACCTGGTGCTACATCTCCAAAATCAATATGTGCTAGATGGATATATCCCATTTCTTCCTGTGGTAATTTATTTCCTTTAGCTTCATCTGTCAGTTTCCTGAGGAACACGTGACTGAAGTCACGGACCAGTGCAAGAGCTATCCCACTTTGAAGAAAATTGGGGCATCCATAAGGGATTCAAAAAGGTCATCAGATAACCCCTTGGTAGAAGATTGCACTGAACTATGTGGATTCAAGGAATGCAGCATTGATGCAGAATCTGACTAGTTATTGCTCATCTTCTCCCAGATTTTTTGAACTGAATCTGTGGGCCAAAAATCCGCTGCTTTGTTAGGTTTTTGATTAGATTGGATCTCTTGTAAAACTCCTCACCTAATCTTCTACTTAGCTTTCCAATCGATAGGGTCCTCATCATCTTTTCCTTGCTCCTTTTCCTGGGGTGGCAAATTTTCCTTGGATCTTGTGATGGCTAAAGTTTGCACTTCCTGTGGTTTGTCAAACACTTTCTCAATTTGAATACAATGAGAGAAATCACAATGAGAAGTCTGTACAGAATCAGTGTATGGTTTTGGTAACTTTCCTCCTATCTCCTCAGTAAACAGTCTGTTGTCAGGTTCTGATGGTTGACTACCCTATTTTTCATTTCATGTGTCAATCTCTTCCAAAAACACTGCATTTACCTGAGCTGGTGGTTTCATTCTACCATCATTGGAAGAAATAGTGCCCGCAAAATTTAAATTCACAATTGGAGTACCTTGCTCATTCCTATGCTTACACCATAGCTCACATGCAGGTCCTTGCCTGTGTCCCATTGCACCACAATAGTTACATGGTTGCATTGGATTGTTGGTTTGCTGAAACCTTGGCCCATTTTTCCAACTCCCTTGATGGAATGGCCTTTGTTGCTTTGAATTCTGAAATCTACCCTTGAAGGGTTGTGGTGCAACCACATTAGCACTGCTTCCATCTTTGCTAAAATGTGGGCAGGTCTCCTTCACCTAAAGCTGGGATTATAATAACAGTTATCATAATCATGTCTAGGCCTTTGACATACCTGACAAAATGGAGTTTTTGCAAGACTTGGGAAGGATTGAGGTTGCGTTTCCTTCAGTATCTCGAAAATATGCTTACTGATATTGTTTGACTCCTTGAATTCAAACTTACCATTCTTTCCTTTGCCTTTACTCTTTTGCTTCTGTGCTTTGAACTCTTTCCTTTTGTATTTCTTCTTCTTCTTCCTCTTTGTACTCCATGTGTCATCTTCATCCTCTTCAGAATTTGTTTCTAGATCAAAATCTGAATCTGATTCTGTATTTGAATCTGAATTTGAGTCCTCTTCCTCTGAATCTGAGTCTTGTGTAGACTTCTTTTTCTTACTCTTCTTGAGTTCACTTGTGCCATATCTTCTTTTACCTCTCATTGCTGCATCCACTATGTTGGCAAAATATTGAGGTTGGGTAAGAGGAGCATGTCCTGCAATTGCACTCTTCAATTGCTTCCTCAAACCTCTACAAAAATAATCACCCAATTGCTCCCAAGAGGGCCTTTGATTAAATTGAAACCGTTCATCAAATTTCTAAACTGTTGGGCATAATATTCAACCAACAAATCCTTTTGCATGATTTTTTTGATTTTCTTTAGAACATCTTCAAGGGTTTTCTCTACTCTGAACCTGGCCAGAAATCTGATCTTTAGGTTATCATAATCAGGGAATGCAGCAGTACCATAATTCATGAACCAAGACATGGATTTTCCCTGTAATGTTGCGGCAAAATGCTCCTTCTTGATAGCGTCATTATAAAGTACATCATACCCTCTAGCAGAGCATCTTGTCTCAAACGGTCCCACATGACTGTCAGCATCCTGGGATTCTTTCCACTGAATTTTGCTGCACCTACTTTAGGGTTGAGTGGTGGTTGTGCCATAATGGGTACTGGTTGACCTACCAAAGGATGAAGAGTCAACAATAGTAAAGGTGGTGGTGTAGGAAACTTCAGTTGCCTTTTTGCCCTCAAAAACTGATGGATTGCTTGAATGCCAACTAACTAATGGATGACTCCTTCAGGAGTTGGATTTCTTCCCTGCATTGTTGGCCGAGGTGAATATGTTTCCCCTTTCTCCTGTTGTTGGTCTCCATTTGTGTTCCTGGTCTCTCCAGATCTTCTTCCTATAGGAATTGGTGGCAAACCTGTAACTGCTCCTACTTCAGGAATTTCTTCCCCTACATGACCCCCTAATATCTGAAGTTGAGATTCCATCCATGATTCATATCTCCTTCTCTGAAACCTGGTGCATAGGAGATTTTTGGTGGTTCATCCCCTGAATCACTCATACATGTCTCCTTCTACTTGTGATCTTCAGGAAAATTCTGAGTTGTCTACTAGTGCAGTTAACCAAACTGATTCGACCATTCATTAATCCAAAAGGGAAAAATTGTGCTTTGTAAAACTAAAAAACCTTGGAAGCAACCTGAAGCTTTAAATCACCAGGAAATTTTGGAAAATAGTCTTGAAGGAAAATCAAGTTGTAATCCTCCTGTTCTTCCTTCTCTGACTTCCTATTAGAGAATGCTTGCAGGAAATCTTTAGGTTCACAACCCCAAATACCCCAACTAGACCCCATTGCCCATTAAGGCTTTCATCAAATTTTTCTCCACAATTAGCAGGATCGCCAAGTGTTATTGAGGCATATAGATAGTGGGAATTACGACTAAATCAACCATTAAAACATTACATTATCACCTCACAGAATCAAAACAATTTCAGTACTTGTAACAATTCAGAATAGAATCAGGGTACTAAATGGAAACTAAAGACAAAATACACAGAGAAACAAAGAATCTTCATATCCAAAGCCTTTCAATCATCATCATTCTCTCATACAACACGCTACCATCAGGTGCGAGGCCAACTACTAGGAAGAATGAAGAGGCACAAAGCTCTTTACTAATTACAAGTTGAAAAGTAAACTACTAAGGTTCAATAACACTTTATTGAAAGAATATGCAAGGCTAACAAGCCTAAGGTCACAAATCTCCACTTCTTCAATGGAAATATATTATCCCATTGAAGAAGAGGATATCCCATGTTCAACAACCTTAGGGCACAAAATAAATCTTAAAAAGGGTCATTGAATATTGCCAAAGTTATGAATTTCATGGCTTTGGAACTTTAGAATCATTATCATCTTTAAGTTGTGAAGAGATCCTAAGAATTCCTCCCTCTTCAAGCAATTCTCAATGGAGAACTAAAAGTTGGGTTACCACAATTTAGACAAATGAATAGGCCCAATGAAATTCTAGCTAAGAGAAACACTTGGATCCACAATTAAACTAGATGAAAGCTCTATTGTTGAAATATTTGTTAGCAAGTTGGGTCAATACTTTGAAGGTGATAAATGTAAACCAATCCTAAAAATCATCATTTTAAAAGTATTACTGTGAAAGGGATCCTTGATGGTGGTTTTGGGCTCACCGATTGTAGTAGTGCCAAAGAATAACAAGAAGCTATAGACCTGTGTTCATTATATAAGCTAAATGCAGATACAATGTTGAATCCCTTCTTACTCCTATTTTTAGATTCTACATTGGATGATGTTTGCGGACAAAAAATGTAATCTTTTGTGGATGGATAGAGAGGATATAATGCAGTTCAAATGGTAGTCATAGATCAACCAACGAATGCAGTCATCACAGTACGGGGAGTCTTTGTTGTCATAGTGATGTGATTTGGCCTGTGGAATGCACCTAATACCTTTCAAAGGGATATGCAACATATATTTGGTCCATACCTCACTGATTTCATGCAGATTTGTATCATATTAGGCTCTATTTGAAAAATGTCAAGAAATTGGATTGAGCCTTAATCAAATGAAATATGTGGTTATGATGGAAAGAGGAATGTTGTTGAGACATATTACCTCCAAGAAGGAATTATGGTAGATCACAACAAGAATGCGGCCATTATGCAGGAACCACCACCAGATTCACCAAAGGTGACGTTACGATTTGTTTGCCAAGTATAATGGCATGGTTGGCACTTGATGTTGGCTCATATTGCGGTACCATTGAATGTGATGAGACATATGGACACGAAGGAATTCAAATGGACTATAGAATGTGATTTGGAATACTCTCACCTCAAAACATTGTTGATCAGAGCACCAATCCTTTTATCTTTGGATTGGGACAAGGGTTTCTATGTTTTTGTGGATGCATCTAATATTGCAATTAGAAGTGTAGTGATGTAGGACATAGTTAATGGGTGGTTTTGACCGGTCTATTATGCTAGGAGAAAGCTTTTTTTCAAAGAAAAAAAACTATCCAATAAGTGTATGGGAATGGAATATTCAGTGAAGAAGTTTAGATATTATTTTCTTGAAAATTGTTTCTGGTATGGAAAAACAATTGGTAGGAAGATTGGCCAAATGAATGATCTTGCTACAAGAAATTTTTTTTGAAGTGGTGGATCAACGTGGTGCGCAACATGTGGTTGCAAATTATTTGTCCCGGCACCCATGAGTGTTGAAGATGCATTTTCCGATACACACTTGTTCAAAGAGAAAGCAAAAGTGAAAGATGCTATATATTTAGAACCTCTTCCATGGACATGGTATGAGGAGATGATGATCTTTTTATAGGAAGGCATCATGCTATCACATTTAATGGTCAATCAAAGGAAGCAAGTAGCCTTGAAAAGTAACAGAATCAAAATTCTATTGGGTCCGCTTTACTACACAAATCTTTGGGACATACTACTCCAGTGTATCTCGAGACCAAAACATGAGTGATCCTCAAAGAATCTCACGAAGGTATTCATGTGGACAATTGTCTAGACCTTTAAGGACAAAGAAGGTGTTTTAGATAGGCTTTGATGACCTATTGTTCATGCAGGTGTGTTAACCCTCACGGCACACGGACACCCCATCACCTACGATGGACGCGTATTATGTATTTGGTAGAGTCAGGTACCGGGCTTGTCGGTCCAATAGGGAAAGGTAGAGTGATCGCCTATGAGAGGCGCACTTTAACTTGGACATTCAAGGGATGAGAGGCGCACTTTAACTTGGACATTCAAGGGATTAGTTGGTTGAGCATGGGCGCCCAAGTGTGAATGGGGTGAGCTCCTATAAAAGCCAACTAAACCTAATTTTTACTCATTCTCTCATTTGTGCAATTGAAGAGTGCTCTTGCTCCATCTCCATCTTCTTCTTCTTCACCTCCTTGTGTGTGTGTGTGAGAGAGAGAGAGAGAGAGGGAGAGTGCGTGTGCGATCGAGCATTACAAAGGCACGACGGCGGTGAAGCGGTTGAGCGCGGCACGACTGCAGCTTCTTCTTCATCGCGGCGAGGAATCCACCACGAAGGCGAGCGTAGAGCGGTGAGTGACACACCCTTTGTTTTCTTGAGCTTGCTAGTTTAGGCTTGTTGTGTGCTTGGAGCCGTTTGTGGCTCGCACACGGTGTATTGGCAAGTCCCTTGCTTCGACAGTGCGACAAGGAGCGCACAAAGGTGCAATGAGGTTTGCAGCTCAATGTAAAATCTACCAGCGGATTGGGTAGCCAATCAATAAGGATAGATTACCCTGAATCCAATTTTGCCACTGGAACCATTCCAAAAGTGGGGCTTGGAATTTATAGCTCTAATCAAACTGGCATCAAAATGATCTCAGTGGAGATATATTTTGACGTATACAGATTACTATACATTGGGCATTAGAAGAAGATAATGTGCTCTCAGTTGCTAAATTTCTATGTTGAGATGTATTTCCATAATTTGGCCTATCAATGCAGTTGATAAGTGATCAGGGTACATATTTCTTGAATAAAGTGAAACGGGAGTTATTGTGCACCTTACATATCATGCATGAAAAGAGTACCTCTTATTATCTGCAAGATAATGGATTGGAAGAAAGCAATAATAAGGTTATTATGTGGATGTTGACCTAGTTTAGTAACTGTAGAACATGATGATTGGGATTTGAAACTCCTAATGGCACTTTGGGTGTACCACACCTCATTTAAAGTGGCTATGGGCTTTACTCCATTAAAGAAGATTTGATGGTCTACCAGATACATCAATTGCCTTAGTTGGAAGACAATAGATAAACCAACTTTATGTTGATGAGGAAGCTCCAAAGATGAAAAACGAAATATATAGATCGGGGAATGCAGTTTAAGATATTTAAGCGAGGAGATTTGATGTTGATGTTTAATTCATGGAAACAAAAACATAAAGGAAAGCGTAAATTGTGGTGGGGATGGGCCCATATCTTCACGTTCACAAATGTTCTAGTGCCAATGAAATTTTCTTGTGGAATTTGGATGGAGCTACTGTTCCAAGTCTGATGAATGGATCCAAATTACGACACTACATTGGGATAGTGCCCAACAATCATGAGGAAGAGATTACGGTGGTTGATCCTATTATCATTGTAATCGTGACGGTGTATGAATTTGAATGTGGAATTTATTCGCAAAGGGAATATTCAAGGCATCATGAGAAAAAAACCTTTAATGGGGTAAAAGCATGTTAACTTGACATGCTTTTTGTGCTAGTTAGCATATCTATAAAAAAATAGACACATGATAAAATTTTCACAGATAATATCAAAACCTCTCGGAGTTTGTAATTTGGTTTCCTTGTTTCAAGAGTTTTCTATTGAGATATCAAGCGCCATAGATCCTAGAGATCTAGCTCGTGTTATTGTTCTAGTTAGCATATGTCAAGATTGTGCTAACTAGCATTGTACGGGACAACAAAAAGCATATCATATCAACATGCTTTCACCCAATGACTAGGGTAATTGTGAAAATAGATGGCGGTCCATTCATTGTCACACGTGTGAGACCAACAACCAATGCAAGCTATACGCTACTGAACATGAAAGAGGATTTCTATTTAAACGTGGAAAATTCTTTGAGCTCACTTTTACTGACATTTTTCTCTCTACCTCCTGTGTGCGCGTGCTGCCGATGTTTGCGAAATTGTGCTTCATGCAAGCCATAGCCCTCTCCCTACCCTTTCTTCAACCTTTAGCACATAATAATTTGATGGATCCATCTATGGGGTCTGCTAGCATGAAGACTATGACCCCAATAAGCAGTTATATAATGGAGGTGATGAAGGTTTGTCTAGAGCGTAGAGGCTTGTTGGAGTATACATTGATCAATTGGGTGTAAATACAACCTTGTCCCGACACTCTTATGATTTTTCAAGAGCTAGCAGCAAAGGATAGCCAAGGCATTGTTCACCTTCATGATGAGCCTCACCAGCTATCAACACAATTGGTGCAAGAGAAGTGTCGTCTACCTACTTCAATTGTCACTATATCCGTAGAGAAGATGACCATGCAACGCATGATTATAGATTATGGGAATCCAACAAGAAATAAGTTCAAATTGCATGACTGTCAAGATTTGGAAGTGAGAGAATATATCAGATAGGTTTTGAAAGGGGTATGGATTATGGCTAAGGTGTACAATATTTCTCGTGCACCTCATTCCATGATCTCTGCGACTAAATTATCAGGGGGTGTTAATTGGACTAAAGTCCTTATTGGACAATTTCTCATAGAAGCCAGAAGGGTGGTTGGCATGATGGATAGAGGCTACATAGTAAATACTAAAGTGGGGTAGATCTTGCAACTTCTTTTCCCAATGAAGGGGTATGAGGGATCTATTCTTTCAATTAAAACCTACCTTCAAGATCAGTGGATTTAGATATTACAAGAATATGTCTTTGACATAAAGTATAAAACATGGAAGGAAAACATAGTTGTAGATTTCCTTAGCCAAAATCCCTTGCTCAATGCTATTAGTATAGCTAGTAATCCTATCCTATAGACCAAATTAAGGATGAATCTTGGAAGGACCCAAAATTTCAAGGATTTATCTCTCTAGTATAACAAGGTAAATATTCTCAATCCAATATTATTTACATCAAGGACTATTCATTTTAGAGTGATTAATTGTACTTTAGTAGACAAATAATTTGTGTACCTAGAAGGATCTAGACTTGAAAAAAAAAAGCTTCTTTGAAGCTGATGACACACCTACTTTGTAACATCTAGGTTATGCAAAGACTCTTAATGTGGTCAAAAGGAGCTACTTTTGGCCAAACAATGAGAGGGAACATTCTTCACTATGTAAAGCAATGTCTTTTATGAAAAAGGATCAAATCCAAAAGGATCATTTTCCCAAGCCCAAGCCCAAGCCCAAGCCCAGGCCCAGGCCTCAGTCCTCAGTCTTATGATATATACTAGACGCACTCTTATATATATACCCTACTCCCTCAAGAGAGAATGAGAGCATGTGGGACAAGTCCTCCACTCTCCTCCTTTCTCTTCCCACTTGCACCCTTAGACTTTCTAGTTTGGGCCTAGTTCCCTACTGGAAATTGACAGTTTTAGGGATTCCGAGGGCATAAAGTGACCAAACGGAGGGCTGTAAAGCACGGCACGACCCTCTGACCGATACGCTCGTTTTGAGCTATCACACGGCCCATTCCACGACACGCTCTAAAAAATATAGCAAAAAAAACAAACAAAAAACACGCTAAAAACTAGTCACAAGGCCTCCTAGAGCAGCTTTTTGACACCTTAGGGTATCAGAAGCACATGCACTTACGCTCTGGGCGGGTGCTAGAACACGAGCATATTGAGGGTGCCTCTGTTCATACGGACACCCATTACCCATCCACGATAAGCTCTAGACCCTCAGCGGGGACACAAGGTAGCACCACCCAAGACCCTAAAATAGCCGCTAGTGATTCCTCCTCCGACTCAGAAATCATGGAAGCATACCCTACCCAAAACACTGAGAGAGAAGGCCATGCACCTCCCGAAGCTCCACAGCCTAGTACTAGTATGTTTAGCCGTTTCATGGAAACATTAGGTAGAGCTACTCGCTCGGAACCTGATGCAAATGAAGCACACGAAGGGGGTGGGGAAGTGGACTCTCCTTTCACATCACACGTGGACCCCACACCCCCAAAGAGTGTCCATGTGGATATCCTACCAACTTCTTACCAAGAAGGCCCTGTTGAGCTGCCTCCTTCAGAAGTTCCCTCTAGAGTACCGTTGGTGACAAGTAAAACCATGGGGAGCAACATTGCTTCTACCTCACAAGAAACCGTTAACACGTCGACTCTAGAAGGATTGTTCATTAATGATCATTGGACATACGACCTCCACACTGAGGTGTTGACGGATCTACACTCTGGCCACGCCTACCATGTAGGATGGATAGAGATTGTACAATCCACCTCTAGTGCCACGAGCATCGAAGATCAACAGAAAATGATCTGTAATGTTATCCATGGCATTATTCAATCCGAAAGGCAAAACCGAGGGGTAAATATACTCTCAACTGGCCCCATGAGATTTCTGGATACGAGCAAGGCTCAGCAGCCTACTCTATCACAAATGGAGACTCCTCTAATGAGCCCCATGGACCCATCTTACGTCATTTCACCTGGGGTCTCTATGCAATCTGAGCCTCCGAGCGAAAACTTTAGCTTCCCTAACTTGTCTCGACCCTCTATCAAGGAAAACACAGTGCTCACTCCAGGGATAAGCCTGACAGAGAATGTACCAATGACATCTACGGTTAGCGCAGTGCCACTACCTAGTGTCGTAGTACCTAATATGGGGCCTCGACCGTATGTGCCTTTAGCCCCTTATGCACACATGGCCCCCACACCTCCAATTGTACCACTTGCTTATGCTCCTCGAGTGCCGCTCCCTAGCTCTTATCCGAGTGGACCTATGCCCGGTTATGTTCCATATCCTGCATCATCTACACATATGCCAAGACCGGTACCCGTTCCTCTCCCACATATGATTCCAAGAGTACCTCCACCGGCCCTGCCTCCTCACATAGGTGACTTGGCAGCGTTTGCTCAAACCATAGGTCGATCTATCGCGGAAAATATGCGTCATGCATCTGATAGAGAGCCTAGAAGTAAGGCAGTACAAATTGCCAAACTCACGCAAAAATTCAATGGGGATGAAGATGCTAGGAAACACATTGAAGTGTTTGAACAAGTATGTGATTCCTTAGGGGAACGCAACGAACTACATAAGTGCAATGCCTTAAGCTTGACATTAAGTGGGAAGGCTGGAGATTGGTATAGGACCCTAAGGGTGGACGAGAAAACAATCTACCCTACCCTTCGAAGGTTGTTTCTAAAGGAGTACATACGAGAAGGTGTGCTTTGGGGTGTAGCATCTCAGCTACAGAAGGCCGAACGTAAGGAAGGAGAGTCAGTAAGAGACTTCATTAGTCGTCTAAAGCACTTAAACTCTCGCTGCCCTGTAAATGAGCGCTTCAACAATAACCAACTGCTTGATCGATTCATTCGAGGGTTGAGGAATGAAGGAATCTATAATGGACTAGTGATTAGAGGTATCACAACCTGGGAAGATGTCACTGCCAATGCAATCCAACTAGAGGACAACTTGATGATAGCAGGCATGAGGGTGTCTACTGACACGAGATCCACTAGCTCACAAGCCATTGAGTATGAACCCATGACTGCAAAGCCCATTGCCAATGAGCCAAAGGTATTTGAGACATTCTTGACAGACCTCACCAAGGCAATCCAAGAGTCTCTTAAGGATAATCGACCCCCTCAAAATAGTCACATGTATCCAAGAAGGGAGCAACAATGGTGTTCCATTTGCTTAGGTCCACATAGCACTAGTGAGTGCCCTACGTTTAGAGTAAAATTTAATGGAACTTGCAACGCATGTGGTAGGTATGGTCACCAAGCTAAGGATTGTTTAATGATCAAACGTATGATGGCAAATAGACCACCTATAGCCTGGACGGATGCGCCTCGAGCTCCTGTATTGATGCCTACTCCACCTGTTGAGCAACTACCGCAACACATGGTCCCTAGATCTCAAAATGTTGTACAAGCTACACCGTTACCACCTCCTGTGCTAGGACCGCAGCCCCCGCATCCAAGAGTCACCCCTATGAACCAAGTGGGTTGCGAGCCATCAAATGCTTATGCAGATGGTTGTGAGGAGGAAATAGACACTAGTATTGCCTACGGACTTGATACATTGGAAGAATGTCCTATATACTACATGGAAGATTGTTGGGACAAGTCAAGCCGGTTTATCAAGCTGCTGCTCTCGCATCCAGAGGTCAAAATATCAACACCCAGGCTAGGAGGCCACCTCTTCAATGCTACGAGTGTGGTGGACCACATCGAGTAGCGGAGTGCCCTATTAGGCTACAAAAGAATGCTGCACAGATGCAAATGAATCAAGGGAGCACGTCTGCAATGCCAATACTCACATGTAATCGTTGTGGCATAGATCACTTGATTTCCCAATGCCCCTATAACCCAAATGCGCCTAAAATCACACCCCTAAATTTGGTCAAAATTGCTAGTGTGACATCGCCAATACCACCCGTCGCACCTGCTTATGCGATTACACGGTCCATGCTTCAAGGGCCAGGACATATCCTCGAAGAGAGAGATACCGCGTCAGTTATCCAAGCAAAGAAAAAGAAGACACGAAGGAAGAAGTCGCAGAATACGGAAAATTCAAAGCCAAGTTCCAAAACAAACATAGGAACAGGAGATGACCCCGTGTATATGAATGACCTCGAGGATGATTCAGATTCAGTCGAGACAATGGAGACTAGAACCAATACCACAAAGGGAAAGACCGACAAGGAAAACCGTAACATGGGACCAAATGAAAACCGAATAAGAGAAAATCATAAAGAGCCTCTGAAAACACCACAAGTGTTTCCAAATCCAATCCAAGACCCCCAAGATAAACCGCAGGGGCATAAAGGGAAGAATCGTAAAAAGAAGATTGGGACGTATCCAAACCCTGTAGACGAGATTAAGCAGGCGAAACATCTAAGAGGTTTAGTGGAGGAGACTCAAAGGAAACTAGAACCAGAACCCATGCATGTCAAAATTCATGACACAGTGTTTCCCACGCAAGTTCATCCACCTCACATGAACCATAGACCGTTAGCCATATCTAGTATCATCCAAGAAGGGAGTGAGGACGGGACATCAGAAAGTGAGCATACACCCTTCTTGTTGGAAAGGATGTTTAACGAAGGAATACCTGATCCCATTGAGGAATATGAGATTCCATCCTCACCAGTTCCTAGTCAAGGACCTACACCCTGCAAAACGCCAATGAATGTTGCCAAACTCTTGGACTTCATGTCTTCTGAGGTTCGAACCACGATCATAGCAAAGCTGTATGGAGATCCTGAGTTATTCCTTGCACTTCGAGCATTCCTTAACGGAGAGCTACGAACGGGATTACCGCAGTTTGCGCAACCAAATAGGCCTGACTCGATTATGATTGATGAGGAAAATCATGTGCAATCACTTGACTTAGATGGACACGAGTCTGTGATCGAGGTACCCATTAACGAATTAGGGCAGTATTTTGAAGGCGACGAGTCTAATGCGACCCTACCCATCACTACCAAGGGATTAACTATAAAGGGAATTCTTGATGGTGGTGCGGGAGTTAGCATCGTTACAAAAGATTGTTGGGAATCCATGGGAAAACCCCGCTTCAGTGTTACCAACATTGTGGTAAAGATGGCAAATGGTACCATAGCCAAACCTATGGGGATGCTCAAGGATCTTAAGATCAAAGTTCTAGGACACAAGGTACGACATACGTTCATTGTAATGGATTTCTCTAAACACCTTATGTCATATGAAATGATTTTAGGACGACCATTCATGAGGGAAGCACAAATGGTTCACGATTGGTCTAAAAATCATGTCTATTTGCAATTCCAAGACTCTGTCCTTAGAGTGGATTTGGTGACTGGTAAGGTACACCCCTTAGGGAGTAAAACCATTATTGATCATCGCTCTGACACCACAGTTCACTCGGCCCCACTACAATATTGTTACACTTGTAAGAAGGATACAGACATTGGCCAAGATTCTCCTTATATGGATATCCTACCTGGGATGACTGAATCAGACAATGTGGATTGGGTCCACCTAGCATCAACCATAGACACTTGGGGAAATAGGGGGACGACCTGGGTAACACCTGAGGGGGATGAAATGCATATACCCTTAAATATGCTACAAGCAATGCATATCGCTTTCGACAAGACTCATCCTAATGTAACGAAGAAAACATACAAGTGGGTCCCTAAAGCTTCTTTAGTGACCATATCTAGTGCTAAAAAACAGAAGCCTTGTAAGAAACGTACCACTCGCTCCAAGAAAAGTAAGAAAATGTTGCGATGGATCCCTAAACGACTATTGGAAGCCCAAGGCTACTATCAAGGAAATGATCAAATCTGGGTGCCAAAACGTAGATTGTGCTCTTACCTATCACCTGACCCAAGTGAGCCCAATCCCGTATCTCCAAAACGAATCAATGATCGTGGAAAGAAAAAAATCACAGAATGCTACACACCCGCTCCCGAGCTAGTTTGGGTACCAAAGAAAGAACGATTTGTTCCACCTAGCTCAGGAAGGGGAGAGTCCTATGAAGATTCTAGCTCATCATGTAATACATCCATAGAGGTAAAAGCTTCTACACCGCCTCCATCTATAGTAATGGACCTCAATGAAGCTACAAAAGAATCCACACCTCCCAGTGTTCAAGAATCACCTGATCAACCACTTCAAGTTCAATCCTGGGAGAGTACCTTACCACCCTTGCAACTTGACAAGGCACCTAGGGTAATAGAAAACTACTGGCAAAAATCCTCACCTATTACCAACTGGAACAATTGGTTTCAAAGGGTGACAAGCTCATTTCAAATGGTATGATCTACCCAAGGAAGGGGGGAGTGTTTGCTAACAGTCATTATTCACTTGTTTCCCTCTCAACCTTTTTCCCTGACCTCTCAATCTCCGATCTTAGGGAATGTACATATAAAGCTTTATACTCACCAAAAAAAAAAAAAGAGCAAGAGCAATTAGCAAACAAGTATGCACATTAAAGTCAAAACATTGACTCAGACCTACACATGTCACATTTGGTACAGTGAAACAGAAACCTATGTCATGACTGTTTTAGAGTTGAGAGATTAGCGAAGTTCTCTTTTCCCACTAATGTGCCTCCTGGAGGTATTCCTTTTGTTTCCTAGTGTGTATAGGAGTGTGTTGCTATTGATAGGATTTGGACGTTCATGGAACCTTCAAATCAAGCGCGACCATCAACACAAACAGGTGTTTCTTGTCCATTAGCATTGCCCTTATCTTTTTGCATCCATGTTTGTCTGCTTTGATTGTGATTGGTAGCATAATATTCAGTGCATTTGCTTAGTATCAAACATTTAATTCAATGTAATGTTTTGTCATAATCACTTGTCTATGTTTAAAAATCAAGCAGTCCGACTAAGCTAGTTTGACCAAGTTAGGTGTTAGAAATCTTCTCTTAATACCATGGGGAATGCCTTCCTAATAAACAATGGTTACTTAGGTTCTTAATCCGATTTAGGCAGCATTGTATAAAATGTACTAGGGCTTTCTAGTGGGCTTAACCCTATCGACCTTTAGCTTAAGTATTATAAAGGGAGTTTACTAATGTGATGAGCCTGGGGAGTGTATCAGTGTTATATGACCCCCCAAAGTTACAAAATTTAAATGCTGAAAATGAACAAGCAAAAAATCAAAGTGCCACGATGTAAAATTTTAAGTTGGAAGAGAAATCTCAGCTTGATTTGGTACTTCACTCACATGTATCGCCTATGGTACTAGAGCCCTAGAGGTTCCCAGCGTGGGCGCTTTTCCTTGAAAAGCAAAAAACCCAAGGCATACAAAATAAGCACACACATCATAATTGAATCACTGTGAAAAGACCTTGGGGGGTCAAAGAAAAAGTAATCAGTCAGGCAATGATTTCATGAGAAATTCCTTTTATGGTAGCTTAACTACAAAGTCTTCTAGATATAGCCTCTAGTCAGCCCTCGAACATGAATACTTGGCTCTCGCGATTAAACAACTTAATTGACCACAGAAAATTAAGAAGCTTACCCATGGTATTAATACTTGATCTCTAGTGCCTTTAGACCGTCAAATTAGTGACCCCAGACTTGTTTAATTTTTTACCTTTACATCTGTTTATGCATTTGATTACATTGAAATTTAATGTTCATTGCTAACAAATTGTTTGAAATTCTTTTACCAATCAATGTGTCTACCTAAAACTGCATATGCTTTTTAAGAGAATGCAATTACTGTGCCAATGTTGTTTGATTTTGCAGTGACTGAAGAAGGCTAAGGACATTCATCTCAAATGCTCTTCCACCTCGACGAACCAGCTTCAACTCAATAGCTTCCGAGGACGGAATCTACATCAGGAAGGGGGGCATGTTAACCCTCACGGCACACGGACACCCCATCACCTACGATGGACGCGTATTATGTATTTGGTAGAGTCAGGTACCAGGCTTGTCGGTCCAATAGGGAAAGGTGGAGTGATCGCCGATGAGAGGCGCACTTTAACTTGGACATTCAAGGGATGAGAGGCGCACTTTAACTTGGACATTCAAGGGATTAGTTGGTTGAGCATGGGCGCCCAAGTGTGAATGGGGTGAGCTCCTATAAAAGCCAACTAAACCTAATTTTTACTCATTCTCTCATTTGTGCAATTGAAGAGTGCTCTTGCTCCATCTCCATCTTCTTCTTCTTCACCTCCTTGTGTGTGTGTGTGTGTGTGAGAGAGAGAGAGAGGGAGAGTGTGTGTGCGATCAAGCATTACGAAGGCACGACGGCGGCGAAGCGGTTGAGCGCGGCACGACTGCAGCTTCACGACTGCAGCTTCTTCTTCATCCCGGCGAGGAATCCACCACGAAGGCGAGCGTAGAGCGGTGAGTGACACACCCTTTGTTTTCTTGAGCTTGCTAGTTTAGGCTTGTTGTGTGCTTGGAGCCGTTTGTGGCTCGCACACGGTGTATTGGCAAGTCCCTTGCTTCGACAGTGCGACAAGGAGCGCACAAAGGTGCAATGAGGTTTGCAGCTCAATGTAAAATCTACCAGCGGATTGGGTAGCCAATCAATAAGGATAGATTACCCTGAATCCAATTTTGCCACTGGAACCATTCCAAAAGTGGGGCTTGGAATTTATAGCTCTAATCAAACTGGCATCAAAATGATCTCAGTGGAGATATATTTTGACGTATACAGATTACTATACATTGGGCATTAGAAGAAGATAATGTGCTCTCAGTTGCTAAATTTCTATGCTGAGATGTATTTCCATAATTTGGCCTATCAATGCAGTTGATAAGTGATCAGGGTACATATTTCTTGAATAAAGTGAAACGGGAGTTATTGTGCACCTTACATATCATGCATGAAAAGAGTACCTCTTATTATCTGCAAGATAATGGATTGGAAGAAAGCAATAATAAGGTTATTATGTGGATGTTGACCTAGTTTAGTAACTGTAGAACATGATGATTGGGATTTGAAACTCCTAATGGCACTTTGGGTGTACCACACCTCATTTAAAGTGGCTATGGGCTTTACTCCATTAAAGAATATTTGATGGTCTACCAGATACATCAATTGCCTTAGTTGGAAGACAATAGATAAACCAACTTTATGTTGATGAGGAAGCTCCAAAGATGAAAAACGAAATATATAGATCGGGGAATGCAGTTTAAGATATTTAAGCGAGGAGATTTGATGTTGATGTTTAATTCATGGAAACAAAAACATAAAGGAAAGCGTAAATTGTGGTGGGGATGGGCCCATATCTTCACGTTCACAAATGTTCTAGTGCCAATGAAATTTTCTTGTGGAATTTGGATGGAGCTACTGTTCCAAGTCTGATGAATGGATCCAAATTACGACACTACATTGGGATAGTGCCCAACAATCATGAGGAAGAGATTACAGTGGTTGATCCTATTATCATTGTAATCGTGACGGTGTATGAATTTGAATGTGGAATTTATTCGCAAAGGGAATATTCAAGGCATCATGAGAAAAAAACCTTTAATGGGGTAAAAGCATGTTAACTTGACATGCTTTTTGTGCTAGTTAGCATATCTATAAAAAAATAGACACATGATAAAATTTTCACAGATAATATCAAAACCTCTCGGAGTTTGTAATTTGGTTTCCTTGTTTCAAGAGTTTTCTATTGAGATATCAAGCGCCATAGATCCTAGAGATCTAGCTCGTGTTATTGTACTAGTTAGCATATGTCAAGATTGTGCTAACTAGCATTGTACGGGACAACAAAAAGCATATCATATCAACATGCTTTCACCCAATGACTAGGGTAATTGTGAAAATAGATGGCGGTCCATTCATTGTCACACGTGTGAGACCAACAACCAATGCAAGCTATACGCTACTGAACATGAAAGAGGATTTCTATTTAAACGTGGAAAATTCTTTGAGCTCACTTTTACTGACATTTTTCTCTCTACCTCCTGTGTGCGCGTGCTGCCGATGTTTGCGAAATTGTGCTTCATGCAAGCCATAGCCCTCTCCCTACCCTTTCTTCAACCTTTAGCACATAATAATTTGATGGATCCATCTATGGGGTCTGCTAGCATGAAGACTATGACCCCAATAAGCAGCTATATAATGGAGGTGATGAAGGTTTGTCTAGAGCGTAGAGGCTTGTTGGAGTATACATTGATCAATTGGGTGTAAATACAACCTTGTCCCGACACTCTTATGATTTTTCAAGAGCTAGCAGCAAAGGATAGCCAAGGCATTGTTCACCTTCATGATGAGCCTCACCAGCTATCAACACAATTGGTGCAAGAGAAGTGTCGTCTACCTACTTCAATTGTCACTATATCCGTAGAGAAGATGACCATGCAACGCATGATTATAGATTATGGGAATCCAACAAGAAATAAGTTCAAATTGCATGACTGTCAAGATTTGGAAGTGAGAGAATATATCAGATAGGTTTTGAAAGGGGTATGGATTATGGCTAAGGTGTACAATATTTCTCGTGCACCTCATTCCATGATCTCTGCGACTAAATTATCAGGGGGTGTTAATTGGACTAAAGTCCTTATTGGACAATTTCTCATAGAAGCCAGAAGGGTGGTTGGCATGATGGATAGAGGCTACATAGTAAATACTAAAGTGGGGTAGATCTTGCAACTTCTTTTCCCAATGAAGGGGTATGAGGGATCTATTCTTTCAATTAAAACCTACCTTCAAGATCAGTGGATTTAGATATTACAAGAATATGTCTTTGACATAAAGTATAAAACATGGAAGGAAAACATAGTTGTAGATTTCCTTAGCCAAAATCCCTTGCTCAATGCTATTAGTATAGCTAGTAATCCTATCCTATAGACCAAATTAAGGATGAATCTTGGAAGGACCCAAAATTTCAAGGATTTATCTCTCTAGTATAACAAGGTAAATATTCTCAATCCAATATTATTTACATCAAGGACTATTCATTTTAGAGTGATTAATTGTACTTTAGTAGACAAATAATTTGTGTACCTAGAAGGATCTAGACTTGAAAAAAAAAAGCTTCTTTGAAGCTGATGACACACCTACTTTGTAACATCTAGGTTATGCAAAGACTCTTAATGTAGTCAAAAGGAGCTACTTTTGGCCAAACAATGAGAGGGAACATTCTTCACTATGTAAAGCAATGTCTTTTATGAAAAAGGATCAAATCCATAAGGGTAAAACTACACAAAAACTTACAACCTCTTAGCATTCCTCAAATGGAGTGGGAATTCATCTATATAAACTTTGTTGCGTGTCCTCCCAAAATTCAAGGAGATTATGACTCAATATATATTGTAGTGTCGATATGCTAACCAAAGAAGCGTAGTTGATGTCATTCAAGACTATATTCACTACATCAAATATCAATTGACTTCTTATTAAGGAAATCTTTATATTGCAAATAATTTCCAAAAGAAATGTCAACAGTTGAGTAGCAAGTTTACATCCAAGATTTTGGACACATCTCTTTGAGATTATTGGCACTCACCTATGCTTTAGTATAGCTTATCATCCTCAAATTGATTTGAAAACGAGAGAGCTAATCAAGTCATTGATTACATCCTCAGAGCTTACTACTATCAAGAACCTCCTAAATGGATTGAATATCTTCCTCTAGTAGAATATGCATAAAACTCCTTTGTTCCTAGAAGTATCGGCATGAACCCATTAAAATATGTCTATTGTGGACAACAATGCCTAGATCCCTTGAATTTCTTTGATCCATCCTTTAAAGTGGAAGCTTCAAATAAAGTTTTTGAAGAGATGGAAGCTCAAAAGAGTTATTTGCAAAGACTGAGTAGCTATTCAAGATTCGGAAAAGAATGTTGCTAATGCAAGGAGGTCTAGTCTTGCATCTTCAAATTGGGTGGCAAAGTGTTTCTGAAGGTAAGAACCAAAAAGATTAATTTATTATTGGAAAAATTCAAAGGCTTAGTGTTAGATATTGTGAAACACATGAGATAATCAAGGTAGTAATCAATCAATATTACAAACTAAACTACCACCTAATCTCAAAGCTCATGATGTATTTCACATTATAGCTTGCTTTTAAACCCTATGTTCCCAAGCCACATCACATATTGGATGTTGAATGAATAGTTATGACAAATCAAAGGATTCCCGAACCATAACAAATTTAAATTTTTGACACTTCGAGAGAATAGCTAAGGAGTCAAAGAGAATTATGGTATACCACGTCAAGTGGAAGGAATGAAGAAGACACAAGGTGGGAAGAAAAAACCACTCTCTCAAGGGATTATCCCGATTTACCAGTTGAGATGAGGACATGTGAATTCCACATGTTGGATAGGATGTAAGGACCCCATCACCCTAGAAACCGGGATCTCCTTGTAGAATAATCTCTCTATACCATTTTGATCATATACATAAAGTTTTTATTTCTAGCAATTTTCTCCTCGCTCATAGACTCTAGATGTAAAGAGTGATGAAGATTTTTTTCATTTCTACTGAGAAAAAAATAATTTTTAAGTAGCTTACACATGTATCCAATTCTGTCTTAATATGTGTCATTCTAAACGTTCATACCAATATGTTGCTCCAAGAGTTTCTAAAAATAGTAGTGTGTGTGTGTGTTGGCGGATACGTCGTGATGGACGTCAGCACAACGAGAACTCACCTAACAAGATTTGTCAGCTAAGGACGAAGCTCGACCCACATGCACGTGGAAGCAAGCATAGGGTGTCAATCTACACTTGACCAACTCTCGACTAATTCCTAAAGAGGTCTCTACCCAATGTCTAAGCTATAGCCTTCAGAAGTGCATAAGAGGAGGTTTCCTACAACGCTTTCAAGAGCCAAATACCCATCAAACGGTCTCGAAATGCCACAGAACCTGAAGGAGACCCTTCTAACACCAATCGGTCGCTCTCCCTAAGGTCCATGAACCACAATCCCAACCCTTAACACCTGGTGTAAAATCACGTAGGATGTCTGGTCAAAATTTACACGTCGTCGTTTCTGAAAACCAAAGTGCCTAATGTGTAGCTCTACTCAATGCGAACGCGTGGATATGCTGAAATGCAAAAAATGGATAATGTCTGCTCATCGAATCATCAGATGAAGCTCGTAGGTCGAGCTCCCAAAACCAGACCGTACACCCGCAATGTAGGTATGGGCGCGTAGCTCTCGTTGGGGCAACACGCTGCACTTCTCCGCACTCGATTCTGACCACCGGTGCACGTGTAGTGTTATGGAATTGATATTTTATTATTTGTTGCAGCTGACAGGTGGAAAAAGACAGGGACCGAGCTAGGCCTATGCGAATTAAAGTATATACATTGTACATTTTATTATTCAAGTGCTCTTTTATGAGCTTTGGCCATTTATGATCGGCCGGCCAGCTTGTACTCAATTTGACCATTTAAGAAATCTATAAATGAAATACGTGCAAGAGGGAAATGGTCACTCTTGCACGGGGGGAGATTGCACCCAGTGCCTGTGTTGCTCTTCTCATATCTCCTCTCTTCTCTCTCGCTGTGCCATGCATAGCACTCCGCTCTAGGAGGTGCGCCTACACATGCTTTGTCTTGCTCTTTGTCTCTCCCTGTTCGTGTACAGCTTGGATTATGCGTTGTGTGATTCGAGGTATGCATATTTGTTCGTTTCATGGCTTGTAGTATATTGTTTTTGCTATATTGCAGGGCTCGCGACGTTTATTTCTGTAGCAGTGGTAACACACAAATTCAGACGTGCGTGTCCTTATCAATTCAGGGAGGGGTGATGCAACAGGCCATTTGCAGGAGGCCACGAGCAAGGAAAAGGGTGTGAAGTTGGCCGCTAACTGAGGGGGGGCTGATCCGAGAGAAGGAGAAGCATTTTGTTTTGGAGGAATGCAGGGCGCTAAGCCCATAAGTATTGGGCCTACCAGATGCAATAGGGCAAATATGGTCACCAAAGGGGGGCCTTCGGGACTTACAGATATGCGCCACTGTGCTGGTGGGATTTCCCTGCATGGCCACTTGCAATGGAAGCGGCAGACGAGGCTATGGATGGTGCTCTCAAGCTCCTCTGCACTGAAGCTCGCAGCAGCCTACATACTTTTATTTTTTGATTCATTTTATTTTTTTTATAACTTTTGATACAATTATTTCGGGCACCTTTAAAATAGTAATGTGGTCCCATGGATGGCCGCGGAGCAGCGTGAGGCACACTTGTGACATGCAGCTACCTAGGAATCTATTCTAGGCCATGGTTATATGGCGGCCATGGTCCTACAAGATTAGGATAGTTTGCCATCGAGAGATAAATTTAATATAAAACAATGCGACAAACGGCGCAAGGTGTCATACTGGCCCGTAAACTATAATGTGAAGTTACGCCCGCAACTACACTGCCAAATCTCTGAATAATTTTATTAAAAAAACAAAAAAAAATCCTACGTCATATATCTATATATTGCGCAAACAACTGATTCTCCCTCTTGCTCTCATGCAACCACGACTCTTTACCTCCTCCCTTCATTTGTTCATATCAAAATATCTCTCTCTGCCCCCTCCCAGTCCGACTGCTTACAGAAGCAGACATTGACGACGCTCTGCAGCAACCTCTGCAATACTTTCTCAGGCGATACCCCGATTCACGATGCTGATGATGACGATTTTGTTTATTCCAGTCTTTTAAATATTGTACTCTCTTTTAATTGGTACCCAGACATTGTATTAGATCCATAAAGCTTGTATGGGTTTGGTCCCATACGCACTGGGAGACGGTTGATATCACATTTCATTTCTTCTCTCTCTCTCTCTTGCCCGTCCCACTACGACTCCAATACAATACTTTCTCTAACAATTCACGATGTCGACCATCCTCGGGCATTCATGATGATGCGGCTGCATTTCCTCTGATGATTTTAGACTTTTAGTTTTAGTCTTTTATTATAATTCATTTTATTTTGTAACCAGGTATTGGATTAGATCCATAAGGATTTTCTCACTTTACTTTCATAGGTAATTTAGGAATTTTCAAGAAGATTACTATAACATTTCATGTCATTTCACTCTCTTCACAACCCTCCGTCACCCCCCTATTGTTATGTTTTGGTAATTGACATCACTCATGTTATATTTTTTTGACACCACACATTCATGTCGACTTCCCACTGTTAACGTGGCATGTCCCTTGTCTGTCTATCACTATGATTGTTCCCATTTTGTACAAATTATCTCCCGAATTATCATTTTTAAAATCAATAGACTCCAGATATTCGACTTTTGGCCACGTAAATTCAGTGTATGATTAGATTGTTGTTGAATTTTACACAAAGTTAATTTTAGTGCTTTCTTTTTGAGCAAAATTTTGCAGATAAATCTACATACAATGTTCTCATATCAAGCCCCAGGTATGAAATTGCGTAATGCATTCTGATAATACCCCTCTTGAAACATCATTACAATTATCCCTGATAAGTAAAATCTCTCTATGTATTTTTAGACCTAAAACTCACATTCCCTAATTCATGATTACCACAAGTGCTTATATAATCTCTTCTCTTATCTTAGCCCCTTCAAATTCCCGCATCCTTCACCACATCTTCTTACGCCCGAATCCTCCAGTTTAATAGTGGTTTGATAAATTAATATTTATTTGATTTCTTTTAAGTGAGTCTTTTTGCAGATATTCTCACACCTTTATAGATACCCAAGCACCTTTGCAGCAGGCAAGATTTTTTAAATTTCTTTCACATGCTCCCTTAATTGCTTAGATTACGTTGCAAAATCCATTGTTTCTAATGTCATGGCTTCTACTTTCTTTGATTGGACTCTTACTGAGATGACTTGTCATACCACTACTTACATGAGCTCAGTTGGTGTGCAATGATCGCTAAGGTTTGATTTACACTACAAGAGGCTATTCATATTAGCGACGCTCACACAGCGACGCTCAAAAAAAAATTCCCGGCGTCGCTATGAGCGTCGCAACTTTCTTTGTAAATTTGCGACGCTCATAGCGACGCCGGTTGGGCTAAAAAAACAACCGAGCGCGCCCAAAAGCTCAGATCTCAGATCTGAGTTTTTCGGCGCCCTCAAGCAAGGAGCAGGTAATGCTCTCTCTCTCTCTCTCTCTCTCTCTCTCTCTCTCTCTCTCTCTCTCTCTCTCTCTTTCTTCTCCACACACACACACACACACACACACACACACGAGGAGAGGAAGGAGAGCCAGGTATGCTCCTTCCCTCTCCTCATTCTCATGTTCCCTTCCCCTCTTTCTCTCTCCCTCTCTCTCTCTCTCTCACACACACACATACACACACACACATAGTGTTTTTGAGAGAGAGAGAGAGAGAGAGAGAGAGAGAGAGAGAGAGTACAAACAAAAACAAAAACGCACACACACATACATAAACAAAGAATGCACACACACATTGAGAGAGGAAAAGAGAGAGAGAGCATGCATAAACAAAAAACGCACGCATTGAGAGAGGAAAAGAGAGAGAGAACATGCATAAACAAAAAACGCACACATTGAGAGAGGAAAAGAGAGAGAAAACATGCATACGATCCAAAAAAACGCACACACATTGAGAGAGAAAGAGAGAGAAACTAATTTAACGTCGTAGGAAACTAATTAAAATTAAAAGACCTAAAGATCTAGTCGACGAGGAGTTGAACTCAAGACCTATTATTCAAGAGGGAAATGGCATAATCAATCTATCATACTTGGCATGGGTGATAGAAAGGTTATACCATTTATCTCTTTTTATTGGCGCACACATCCACACACGCGCACACACACAAGAAGAAGAGAGTTATAACGTCGTAGGAAACTATCTTAAAAGACGTTAAAGATTAGGTTATATGTAGACTTACATTAAATTAGATTTAGGTTTATTTTTAACTAGATTTACGTTTATTTACGCTAGATTTAGATTTACGTTATATTAGATTAGATTTAGGTCTCCATAGACTGTGATGCCTGCATGAAGCGGGTGAAGAAAGCCCTCAATGGAATATAGGGTATTGCTGCCTTCACTCATGGTGGGCTCCATCGATCCAAAAGTACTGGTGAAATGTCTTCAGAAGATAGGGAAGAAGGTGGATCTTCAGGGCGGCAAGAGTCACTACATCCCCGACACAATGACCATCTAGACAACCTCTAGTCATTCAACAGCAACTTCAAAGTTAGTAACAAGAGCAAGAATGGTCTAAAGGGCCAATTGTTGTCATCAGATGTGGATGGAGATGAGGCAGCGTCACGGCCGGAAGTTAACTCTCACATCTTTAGTGATGAGAATGCCAACTCTTGCCGAGTTTAGGGAAAAATTATGTGTTAAATCAGTTTTAAGGTTCTTATAATCCCTGTTAGTTTAGTTCTTTGTTTTTAATATAACATAATTTACGTTAGATTTAGATTTATGTTATATTAGATTAGACTTAGGTTTATTTAGGTTTACCCACACACACACACACACACACAAGAAGAAGAGAGTTTTAACGTCGTAGGAAACTATCCCAAAAGACGTTAAAGATTAGGTTAGATGTAGACTTACGTTAAATTAGATTTAGGTTTATTTTTAGTTAGATTTATGTTTATTTAGATTTACGCTTATTTACGTTAGATCGAGTCCACGCAAGAATTACTTACGGTTTAGGGTTTAGAGTTAGACGAACAGTGAAAAGATCTACTGTGAAAAGATGTTAAGATGCTGTGAAGTGCTACAGCTAGAGAAGAGGCAAAGGGGTTTTGTCCACTACATGCAGTATCATGTAGACGTGGGTGTGTAGATTTCTTGTACCCACAAATATAGGTATTGACCAATAAAGACGAGATTATAACCCGGTGGTTCTGATCTCCGTGCACCTCTAGACCGAGGTGTGCGGGGATTGGACATGACTAGAGAATGTGAGGTAAGAGAGAGAGAGAGAGAGAGAGAGAGAGAGAGAGAGAGAGAGAGAGAGAGAGAGAGAGAGAGAGAGAGAGAGAGAGATAAGACGAAGAATGCCAATAGAATATTAAATTTTTTGTCCAGGTTATAAGTTTTTTATCCTCATTATGAGTAGTGACGAGGATGTGGGACCGTCCAACCGAAACACCTATCTCTCAACGAGGGTCTTATGTCCTTGTAATCAATGCAAGCATGCTGTGCGATGGACAAGACGTGTTTCTTTGCAGCATGTTCGCAAATTTGGCGAGTTCGATCCATCTATTATAGATCGAGTTGTTGCCAATTATAACTCGTCGGACTCTGACGCTGGCCAACAAGCAGCAATCTTGCAACCCAATAGACGTGTTCGCAGGCGCTTTGGTCAAGCAGCATATGTGAGGCCACAAGATGTAGCCTCTGACAGCTCAGGGGATGATCATGCAGAGCACATTCCCAACGAGGCAATGTTTGAGCCCGAGATTGATGAAATGATCGAGACGATCATGGATTCAGAAAGGCTTATCTATGATGATATGAAAAGTGAAGCCGATACGCCATTGTATAATGGAGCACGTATGTCTAGATTGAAAGCACTCCTGGTTCTTCTCAACATGCAGGCAAAGTTTGGATGGAGTAACACTAGCGTCACAATGCTTTTCAGGTGATCTATTACAATTAGTTTACTTTAATAAAACTCTAAATGTACAATGATCTGATAGATTTTTACACGACTATATCATATTTTTATGTTGTGTAGATTGCTGAAAGAGCACATACTACCAGCTGACAATGTGATGCCAGATTCCCAAGATGAAGCAAGAAAGATTTTGCGAAACTTGGGTATGGATTACAATTCTATCCACGCTTGTCCTAATGACTGCATTCTTTTCAGAGGGGAATACATAGACATGGAGAAGTGTCCGAAATGTGATTCCGAAAGATATCAAGTAGATCTCCATGGGACAAAAATTCCACAAAAGGTTTTGCGACATTTCCCTCTGCTTCCTCGCATCAAGCATTTCTTCGAATGTAAGTCCATGGCCGCCCTAGCATCATGGCATGAGGATAATAAATCTTCGGATGGTGTGCTACGAATTCCTACAGATTGCGTAGCCTGGAAACATATAGATGGAACATGGTCGGATTTTGCCAGGGAAGCTCGAAATTTGCGCTTAGGCCTGGCTATGGATGGCGTAAATCCATTTGGTCAAAGATCAACATCTTACAGTGTATGGCCCGTTGTCATCGTCAACTACAACATTCCCCCGTGGTTGACTACGAAGAAGGGGCACCTATGGCTAAGCTTGATTGTGCCAGGGCGATATAAAGTGGGGAATATGGATGTGTATCTTCGTCCACTATTGGAAGAGCTACAACAATTGTGGATTGGCATAGAGGTGGTGGATATGAGCCGACACACAGGACGACAGAATGCTTTGATCAGAGGCATTCTAATGTGGACCATGCATGACTATCCCGGGCTAACAGAATGCTCAGGTGATCTATTGACACTCCTCACTCAGACACTGTAAATCTTGTTTTTTCCCATAGTTGATCTATTATCATGTGTATACATGCAGGGCTTCAAACAAGCGGATACAGAGCATGTGTCACATGTGGACCTAGACTGAATGCACGTAGGGCACCCTCACTGAAGAAGCAAATCTACGAAGATCATCAAGCGTATCTTCCAGAGAATCATGTGTTACGCGACGGCTTTTTGGGAAGAGATCCACCAAGGATGTCTGCACAAGCATGGTTAGAGCAGAAGGAGTGCGATGAAGGATTGCCTCCAGGGATGAAGAGACTATCTCTATGGTACGAGTTACCATACTGGCCCCGACTCATGATCAATCACTTGCTCGATCCAATGCACATATTCAAGAATGTGGGTAATCTACTATGGGACCATCTGACCGGCAAGAAAGATACTTTGGGAGCTAGAGTTGACCTTAGAAATGTGGATCGTATGGAGCAATATTGGCCGCAAACAGCGTCTGATGGATCGATAAAACTCCCTAAAGCACCATGGATTTTCACAGGAGCCCAAGAACGCAAAGTAAAAGAGACCATTCGATCTTTGCGGACCCCCACTGGCGTAATGCACTCGCTCCGAACGTGTTTTACTAAAGAAGGAAAGCTTACCGGTTTGAAGTCACACAATTGGCATAAAATGTGTCAGGTACGTTCATAGTGGACTTTAATATCATTGCATAAAATGTGGACTTTAATATCATTGCTGCACGTACTTTACAGTTTATTTTACCGGTTGCCATTGAGGGATGTTTGTCTCTCGACATCCGTAACACAATCTACAAACTTGCAAAGCTGGTGCAATGGATCTCACAAAAGGAGATCAACGTAGACTCCATACCATTCGCCAAACTAAATGCTGCGGAGCTTGTGTGCATGTTTGAGAAACATTTTCCTACTACAATGCTAACCATTCAGGTGCATCTTCTTGTTCACATAGTTGATGAGGTGGAAATAGCTGGCACAGTTCATTCCAGATGGATGTTCTTCTTAGAACGTTTCATGAAAACGCTTAAGGGATATGTGCGTCAAAAGGCACGTCCGGAGGGTAGCATGGCAGAAGGTTGGTTGGTATCAGAGTCCCTAGTGTACATTGGAGAGTGGCTAGACGGATTTGATAAAGCCCGGGACACGCTATGGCGAACCATAGATGATGAGCGCATATCTGGGATTGTCATGTGCAATCTCAGTGTTGAGAAGAAGATGACGGAAGATCTAGAGGCTAAAATCAACCGATTTTGCATGCTTCACAATCCAGTGATGCAAAAGTGGATTTCACAATATGAGGATGCAAAGCAAGAGCGACAAAGGGCACGAATCGAGTGGAGACGGGGAAGACGACCACCGATGCACTATCCAGCGGTTCTGGAGAGCCTACCAACCTTCATGAGCTTAAGATGGTTGCACAACCAATTGAAAAGCGCACAACAATGCGGTGACGAAGTGACTGAGGAAGAGTGGGAGTACTCTCGGGGTTGCGCGACCAAGGTAAGTTTGCAATGTACGACTAGCAAGTGACTTTATTTATAAACGTTTGAACGGCCACTCATAATCTTTGTTCGTTGTAGTATAAGTCATACACAGCAGCATGGTGTAAAGGTCGACATTTTAGGATGGAACGAATCGACAAAAATCGTTTTACTCAAGATTGTGGAATCATGGCAAAATTTGAACAGTCTAGTCGACAACGTTCCTCTGATGCAGATCCTGTGGTGGCGGAACTCACTTACTTTGGCACGCTGCAAGAGATTTTGAGGATCGATTACAGAGGATTTTTTGTCGACATGGTTCAAGATAATCATGGAGGGTCGCAACGCTACTGTGCGTAGAGGAGAGTCTGGTTTTCTTGAGGTGGATTCTACTAAGAAATGGACTGACCTAAGAGACACTTTCGTACTACCCGAGCATTGTGAACAAGTAAGTATGTAAATAGTTAACATCCCCCTTTTACAAGTTATGTGCTTGAAAGCTCTCATGTAAGTTATGTGGCTCTGGTAGGTAATATTTCATCCTACAAAGTCTACATCAAACTGGTGGTACGTCATAGAGGTAGCCCCTCGTAGTGTAAGGACGTATGAAGGCTACCATGTGCCAATCACAATGGCATCAATGGAGGAGATCAGAGAAGATGCTCAATCAGAAGCCGCTGCGGTGGTGCCAGACGAGCATCAAGATGATACTACTCTATATGGGGTGCATGCAGAGGAGCTACAAAATGAAACAGAGGATATGTGTTTAAACGGAGAGCTCTATATAGATATAGGAAGTTATGCTGAGTTATGCGAGGATGAGAGAGAGATCTCTTAAAGCCACAAATATTGTATTTGAACAATTTTGCTCCGTGTTGTAAAAGCTCTGGCTCTCTAAGTACCTTCCATGGTGTATAACGCTCTTTTCTACTCGTGCTCACATCTTTTGATTGAAAATTCTGAGTTTTCGACTTGCCTCTTCTATCACTCAATTCATTGCGTCATTGTATTTATATGCGTCATTATGTCATTGTATTTAATGGTCTTTGCATCATTGTCTACTCTATTCATTCAATATTAAGTTTAAATATTCGTGTGTTTAATGCAGGTATGGATGATGAGGAGTTTCTTTCTTCTTTGTCACCGCAGCAGAGACAGTGGTACGTGGAGTGTCATCGCTCTAGCGCATCATCGCGCGTTCCTACTCCATCCGCATCTCCCTCTCTTTCGGAGCATTCGGCGTGCTCCGAAGCTTCGGCGTCGACGAGACGAGCTTCACACTCGTCTAGACACCGGCGCTCTAGTGGTGGCGGTGGCGGTTGTTGTGGGGATTCCGCCACCGATGCCTCCACACCGCCTCGTGTTCGACGAGGCTCTTTACCCTCCCCTTCTTTGCCCGCCCCCACACCAGCCACAGCATCGCCATCTACGCCAGGTTTTGCACGGCTGACTGTTCCTAGATGCTTCACAACTCTATCTACTCCGCCAGGAGCCACCCCACTCGACACTCCTCGCTTCGGGGCCCAAACGCCGGTGGAGACACCCGACGTCCGTACCCCCATCGACACGCCGCTAGAGACCCCTGCCGGGACACCCAGGTTCACGCGTCACCGGCCAGAGGGCTTGTCTTACTCCGTCGACTTCAGCGGCGGCATCATCATGGATGATGACGGCAAGAAGGTGATCTTGCGCATGCGTGGTCTTTGCTCTCAGCTGTTTAGACACTACATACTAAACAAATGGAGTGAAGTACCAAGTGATTTAAAAAACAGAGTCATCAGCATACTTCATGATGAGTTTCCCGTTCCAACACGGGATCAGCGCTTCAATGAAGACCTGATGAAGATTCGAATGCGCGAATACTGCAAACACAAGCGTTCCGAAGTGCAAAAAGCAATCAAGAATGGGTGGAACAGGCCAGATTGGTTGGCCAAAGAAGATTGGAAGAATGCGAAGAAAGCAGCGCGCGAGAATCCCGACAAGTGGAAGCAACAAAAGGATGCAGCCAGAGCGTGAGTAGAGGCAGGGAGCTCGCACCACTTGGGGAGCGAGGGATGGGCATCATTTGAGGCCGATTTTGTAAGTGTTTTCACATTGCTCTTTATGTTCGATAGTTTAGGGTTTATGAGTTTTTTAATTCTAACATAATGAAATCTTTGTATGTTTTGACAGTGGTCGATGACAGGACGTGATCCCACACCGTATGAGCGCGAGTACGCAGGCAGGAAGGGCTTAAACGCCCTGATGGACATTCTCAGTTCTCGCGGCGGCATGGTTAGTATTAGGGTTTACTCTTTTCTATTTTTTGTATTGTTTTATAAATGTCGTTATATGTTTATACTTACTGAAAGCTGTCTTATTGTCTTTTTTTGCAGAATCCGACAGATACGCCGCTTGGACGCGATGAGACGTCTGACTAGACGACGTCAGTTTAGCCTTAGCTAGATAGCATTAGTTTAGGGTTTCTCATAGCTTATGTATCATGAGACGGATTTTATACGTCTTTTTGAACCATGTATATTATTACATTTGTCACCGCAGTTCCTTTTGCCAATCAATTCTTTATGCCTATGATGTTGTACAATTGTCATTATTACATTTGCCACTCAATTCATTTTGCCTATGATGTGTATAATTGTCAATTTTGCAAACAATGCGTCTTGTAGGTGACTATTTTGGGTCTATTATCTACCCTTGCACTTTTTTTAAAAAGTGAATCAAGTACAATATGGTTGATGGGTGGCAGGGCATTCAATGCCCTGCCACCAAAAAAAAATTCTCTCGGGCGTCGCTATAACCGTCTCTATTTATGGCTCTGTAGCGTCGCTATGAGCGTCGCTATAGTCTGCAGTGTAAACGTCGCTATGAGCGTCGCTATGAGCGTTTCTATATAGCGACGCTCTCGTAGCGACGGTTTTAGCGACGCCGAGGGTTATAAAAACCCAATGTGTTTCCGTCGCTAACAGCGTCACAAGAGCACACAACCTCTTGTAGTGTTATTTTTTACTTTTTTATGCCATGCCTAGTCCATTGGTCACGGACACACAGATTCGCCGATTTAGGCAGTGTCTAGATACTCATCCTGGTGTAGATCCGCCGATTTAGGCAGCACATTGAAAAATTGCAGATTCATGATTTTTAAACTTATACCAAATGCAGATTCGCCGGTTTAGGCAGCATTAGTGCAGATTTGCCAATTTAGGCAGCACGTTTTATTGGTGTAGACTCGCCGAATGAGGCAACACTGATCACAAAATCATGCTGTAGTGGCTGGCCACCACTGTGACTGGTATGATTTTGTTACCCGGGTACACAAATTACAGGATATTTGGATTTGGATTGGAGATGAGTAAATGTTGACAGATGTTTGGATTTGAAATTGGAATGGATGTATGTTGGTAGTATTGAACTTGAGAATGATGAGAACGGATTATTGAATGATGAGTGTGACCAATGATATCCTGATTCATCAGGGTATGACATATACTGCTTATTCTAGTGGTATGGGACACTAGAATAGGTAGTATGTGGATGACAGCAGGCATAAGAAATATTGTCTAATTTTATGAATTTTGCTACTATTTGATACAGATTTCTAATCATTGTTTTTGACAAGTATTATTTGTAGATTTCTATCTTCCCAACTGAGGACAGTTGCTTTCCAACGGAGAGCTATGTTATGGAATTGATATTTTATTATTTGTTGCAGCTGACAGGTCGAAAAAGACAGGGACCGAGCTAGGCCTATGCGAATGAAAGTATATACATTGTACATTTTATTATTCAAGTGCTCTTTTATGAGCTTTGGCCATTTATGACCGGCCGGCCAGTTTGTACTCAATTTGACCATTTAAGAAATCTATAAATGAAATACGTGCAAGAGGGAAATGGTCACTCTTGCACGGGGGGAGATTGCACCCAGTGCCTGTGTTGCTCCTCTCATCTCTCCTCTCTTCTCTCTCGCCGTGCCAGGCATAGCACTCCGCTCTAGGAGGTGCGCCAACACGTGCGTTGTCTTGCTCTTTGTCTCTCCCTGTTCGTGTACAGCTTGGATTATGCGCTGTGTGATTTTAGGTATGCATATTTGTTCGTTTCATGGCTTGTAGTATATTGTTTTTGCTATATTGCAGGGCTCGCGACGTTTCTGTCTGTAGCATGTAGTGTCAAGATGAAACTCTCACTCTCTCGTACACAGTATGCTCACTCACAGACAGAAATTTTTAAAATGACAAAGGTTTTTTCATTAAGGTCAAAAGTGGTATAAATACCTTACAATCTCAAACCCTAATGTTCCAATTTAACCATCTACTCCATCTAAATGTCAAAACTGGGATAGAATCTGGAAGCTTCTACAAGCCCCAGTATTTACAAAGGTGAAATGTCAGGTTTTCTCAATAAATGAATAATACAAAAAATAATATTCCGCCATGCAGTCATTCTCCGTTGGGTGTGTCTAGCTGCTAACACTCCCCCCCTCCTAGTGCATGTTGTCCCTGACATGGCAGTTGAGGTGCCTCTTCAGTGTAGGCTTTCTCTCATCTTGAGAAGGGACTCATATCTTGCATGATGAGCCAGTAGCGTCGGGCCGAATATATCTATGCTGATTGTGAAGAAGCCGGTGTAGAAGGCTTCTTCAAAGGCCTGGACGTGATAAGAAGGAAAAAACATAATTCTTTGATACAATGCATGTATCACCTTGTAAGAAGGCTGACCAGACAGATCGTATGCACATCTGTATGTATCTTGAAAGAAAAAGATATTGTCTGTCGCCTGGCCTGATTTGAAGGTTTTGAATACTGCCAAAAGGGTTTTACATATCTTTCTCATCATGATGCAAGATAGGTCAGGCGAGCCAGTGAACAATTTGATGGCGCCCGTTAGGGTTCTCACCAAGTATTGCTCACTTATTCTCTCACCTGCCTTGGAGCCTGGCAGCTTCGGGTAATTTAGCCAAGTGGGTTGGCTTCTCTACAATAGCTCGTGGGCTTTCCATGTCCTCATCCTTGGTAGAGGGCAGAAACTAAGGTTATCTCTGATCACTTTAGGTGCCTCTACCAGATGGATTAGATATTGAGGATATTTTGTGAGCCATGCCTTTCTCCAACTAGGCTGAGAATCCACTATCAGCTTGACCCCTTCAGGTTTGGAGATGTCTGCTTTGTACAATGGCAGTGTTGGCTCCTCTTTTATCCGTTTGTTGATAGTAGCAGCTTCATACTTTAGCAGAGGATATGGGAGAGAGGGCTGTAGCCATTCACGCCGAAGGTTACTCGCATATATCTTCTAAATAGTCATCGATTTAAACACTCTGTGCTCCCATTCCAATGCTTCTTTGGCTGTGTCTCTGACTGCCTGGTGTCCACTGGATCTGACACATTCTCTATGTCGATTCCCTCCATGGCTGCTGGCCGGGTGCTAAACTGGTGCTCTTTCGTTTGCTGCTGGCCTCTCAGCTCTTCTATCTGCTTCTGAAGTGTCTTCTTTTCCTCTTCCGCTTTCTCTCCCATGTTTACTAGGAGGTCGTTTAGATTTGCATTTATTTTCTCCGCCTCCTCGAGCTTTGTCTTGATGGATTCTAGATCATTCTTCATGCCCTGATTCTCTTTTTCTAGGCAGTTTTGCATTACCAATGACCCCTCGGCCAGCATCAGCCTTTACCTTTTCTCTATTGTCAACTCTTTTTGGAGCTCCTTCATTTGTTCTTCATATAGCTCATTCTCTGAAGTGGTGCCAGTTGAGCTAGCAGCTCGGACTCTGGCCGGAGATGCTATCAGCCGTTGGATGGTTTGATCTTTGACTTTAATCTGATCTTTTAGCTCAATCACTTCATCCTGGCTCGCTTCATGCTTTATCTCTGCCTTTTCTTTGGCATTCCTCAGGGCTTCCACTTCTTTGGACTCTTCAGCAAGTTGTAGAGTCAGGTTGTCCCTTTCTCTCTCTGCATCGATCAATGACTTGCATATTTTCTTGTATTCTTCTTCAACTCTTTGAAGCTTGTTTTATGCTGCCTAATTTTGTCGTTCCATCTCCTGGCATATTTGTAATGCCACGTCCAGATTGGCTTGCAGGTCTGTTTGTTTCTCTATATTCTCTTGGCCCTGTTTTTGTAGTGTGTCGACTTCAAATTTGATAAGAACTTCATTTTTCTTGAGAGTATCAATCTCACTCTCAGTGGCCATTGATCTTGCCCTGAGCCCGGTTAGCTTTTGCATCACCACATCCCAATCATTGGTTGGTGGCTATAGGTCCACTATATCAGTGGCCATCTCTTTCAATTCCACTAACCGCAGGCTCTGCATCTGTTCCTTGGGCCTTGTGCTTGCCAACTCAAAGGCCACCGTAGTTGCCTCTTCTCTAGAGTAATCCGCAGCTAGTAGATCAAGAAATATTCTGAAATTATTTTCTTTTGGATCTAGCGTCTCCTCTTTCAGTTCAGCTTCTTCTTTCTGCTCTTGCTCTTGGCTCTTCTCTTGCTTGGAATCTTCTTGTTCATCCTCCTTTTGTTGGGTTTTAACTCCTCGGATAGAGCCGTTTGCTCTTGTTCTCTCTTGGCTTCCATACGTGCCTTTCTAGATTTCCAAGTGCTTCTCTGATTTTTTATTTCTAAACTTGGGGCATCGGTTTTTGGCTCTTCAATTATGGGTTTATTTTTCATTCTTTGAGCTTGGGCTCGTGTCACTGCCTGAATAGGTATTATTGTCTCGTTTTCTGACCCTCCATTGGAAGGCACTGCTCTCCAGCATGTTCAAGGTAGTTTTTGCTCCTTTGCTCGGGTTCTTAGGGCAATTAGGAATCAAATGAGTAATTCCACACTCGGTGCAATATGCGTTAACTCTAATGATTTCATCATGAAGACAGTCTCTTAGCCAATGGTCTCCACCACACTTGTAGCAGGGTCCCTTAGGTTGTTGAGGTGCTCCTTGAGCTCCTCTTTGTTGGTATGCATGTCTCTGCCCGCCCATGTCTCCGTTGGCTATGAACAATAATGTTCGTTCATCCAAGCTATATCTTCCTTCTCCCACTGCCTATGCAGCTGTTGGTGGTCCTGCACTTTCCATCATGCTCCAAGGTTCTGGCGTTGGGGGTTCTTCTGGTGGATAATAGACAGGGTTTGCAGCATATCCATTGGGATATTCGTAATATGCACGCATAGGAACCAAAGCCTTCTCTTCTGGTTCGGTTACTGTTGGTGTGTATCTTATGCCAACTGGTCGTAATCTTGGTAGGGGTGGTTACTGCCTCAACACTGGTTGTGGTCTTTCTACACCTACAGGTCCTGGTAGGTTGCCTACTTGATACCTAGGCATCGGTGGAAGTTGAGGAGATGCTACCGGATCCTGGGGAGCATAAGGTCTCTCTCTCACATACCCCTTGTTATAATAACATTCCTCCGTCCCATGGTTTGTCCATTTTTGTTCAATAGCACAACACTTTGGCTGTTTAGCCTGAGGTTTAGCGTACGAGTTAATCTTTTTTAGCACTTCTTCTACAAGCTATTCCTGGCTTATAGCTACTTCTCCTTTCGGTGATGTCTTAGCGGACTTGCTTCCACTTTGTTGTGAGGATGAATCGTCGTCAAGATCCTTGAATTCACCCTCCTTGTAAACCGCACAATTGTCTACAAGGTAAAGAGCCTCCTTAGTTAACTCATTTAACGTCGTGCTCCTCTTCATTTGTAAGTCCTTCTGGAGATCTGCGTTTCTTAGTCCATGAATAAATATAAGCTGGACTGAGTTGACAGTTCTTCCACAAGGTAGAACTTAACATATCGTTTTAGTCATAGGGTTGCCTTTCGCATAGATTCTCCTTCTTTCTGTTTGAATTTATGGATTTGTGAGATTGTATTATGAGCTTCCTCCCTTTGTGATAATTCCTCAATAAACTTGTCGAACACCTCCTCCATAGACTCAAAGTCTCTACACTCCATAAAGTCAAACCAAGTAGCAGCATCCTCCTCTAGGATTAGTCCAAACCCTGCAAATTGGGTAGGGAAGTCTAACACCTCTTCATATCTAATTACACGCAGAAAGGCTGCTACATGATCCCTAGGATCTCTGTTTACCCTTGTTTACCCATCTTTGCACTTGAGAAGGTCTAATTCCACGATGGTCTACAAATCTCACCATTGGATCTCCTCGGGCTAATCGATATACCTCCTCTGGCCTTCGGTAGTGGGCGGGTTACTTTCCCAATGGTGCTCCTAAGCCATAATTTCTGACGGTTTTTGCAAGAGATGGTTCATCTCTTCGAATTCGTTCTATGGGTGGTCTTCGAGGCTCTCTTGACCCTTCAATTTTGGGCTTACTCTCGCCTTGATACCGTGAATAGGGTGGTGGTTCTTGTAAATCCCTCAGCCCTCATGTGGCTAGATAACCATCTCGGTTTTGATTTTATTCCAATGTTGCACTTTGTCAAAGCCATGCCTGCAATGATGGTTGGGTTGCTGGTTGGTTTTGGTAGTTGAACGTCTGTTGTCGGGTAGAATGTGAGGTCGCGTCATATTCTTCTGAAAATGGATTTTTCGACTTGCTAGGGGTATAGGTGGCTCTTGGCACTTCTTCGGGGGCATATGCTGATGTTTCTGGAACTGTTTCTTTTTCTACCTTCTCTAGGAGAATACGTTTGTATTCTCGCCCGTACCTATCAACAAAAACAATATCCTTCCCCATAGCAATTCCATAAGAGAATAAGTAAAGAACCTTGTCTTCGCTTAATTCGTTTGGGTAGAGTTCTTTGCAACGAAAGTAATAGACTATTCCTCGGGGGGTTCACTATGTGTAAAACTACCATATCACGTGCGTTCAAGAAATGTTTGTAAAAACCCTTATCTGTGAATTTTGTTAAGAATATAATGTACCCTTTTCTTTTAAAATCTGTAAGTTTTTTTCAATTTTGAAAAAATAATGCCCTTTTGTATATATAATTCTGTAAGTCTCAAGAACTTTAAATACCCTTCTGTTGAACTCACGTGATAGGTTACATTTTTATTAGGTGATCTCCCCGGGGACTATTCCCTCGCTCTCATGCTTGTAAATTCCCACATTCTCATTATAGGTTGAGACCGTGGTTGTTTTATTATCATACATAAAAAAATCTCCAGGTCGATCAATGTTTGGAGGCGGTTCTTGAGTCTCTGAAACCATTTTTCCTTTTGCCACGTTATCTCCATATCTATTGTAATCCTCAGGGTTTCTAACTATCAGATAGTGGTTCCCCTTTTCGTCTCGGAATCTATCTCCATCATCATAGACTCAAATTATCTCCAGTCTCTGAGCCGGCCTTTCTTCAATACAAATACACTTGCATCCTCGATAGTCAGAATAAACTATCCTCTCCTCTAGAGTTTGTTCCTTCTAAGAAGATTATAGTGAACTTGGAATCATTCAAAGGATTTAGGGAGGTGCTTCCTCCTAGCATTGTTTCTTCATTGGAGAAACCTCCTGGCTGTTGACTACCCCTCATGAAGAAGTACTTGTCTGATGAAGTGTCAGTATCACTATCCTCCTCAATGATCGGTGCTAATGGATCTAGCCTTACCTGAGTTACACTTTCTTCAATGGACACTAAGCTACCTTGATCACCTGTCACCTTTTGATCTCTAAGAATGTGTCTTCCTGATCTTAAATTCATCAAACTTAGCAATGCAATTTAACACAAGTCCAACCACTCACCTGGCAAAGGACCAGTTTCGGCACAACTTCTTGCTTTGCCGCTGAATATACCTCTACACAAGCGTTTAATTTCGGCAATTGAATCAAAGCATTTTACCACTAGAGGTGGTCTTAGTAATGATTGCTATAACTGGAGGGTTAACCTCAACCACTACTATATTTTATACACTTCGGATGTTCTAGATTACGTCTGCTAATCTGGAACTGTACTTCCCTCAGATGTTGGTCAATTTACATGGAAAGTCTTAATTTCGTCTTTGCTCCATCAAAAGGTCAAACAAGGTCCAAATTCACTTATGAAAGAAGTTTTGGAACTCTTAAGTCAATTGGAACATCACTCTATTTCCTTAGTCATCTTTTCTCTTCACTAAGCCTCAGTAGACATCCTAGGTGTAGGATATCTCGTGCTCTTTTTTGCCTAGTTTTTCTGCACTATAGATTCCCCCTGATGTGTTGAGTCCACAGTTGTTTTTACTTTTTGATTTGGACACCTAGAAGCTGGTCAATGGATCAGAAATCTGTTCCAGCAGCCTGATGTTGGTCTGACCAGTCAAATCAACTCCAATTTGGACCAAAATTGACTAGGAGGCTTGCCTCTGGCTATACAACACCCTGCTATTCCTACAGTCAGTTTCTAGCTCCAATTTTATGCATTAGACATTCTACATGTAGCATGTCTAACTAATCAAAATGACTTCAAATTCAAAGAATAGACTCCCCTTAAGGTGCTAATCACTTTGGTAAGCTCAAATCTGGGTTTGGAGTGCCAAATCACACAGAACACATCCTACGTGTAGGATGCCTATATGGCCTGTTTGACCTCAAACTTGATCCACAGCTTCCCCACAGATTTTGGTTTGGATTTCAAAAGACCCCAACTTTTAGGTGTCCTAGCCTTTTTTAGTCAAAGATGCTAAAGTCTGCCTAGAACCCAATTTTCTCACCCAATTGAGATGAAAACTTCCTCAGGCACTCAATAAATCATGCAGATCATGCTCATGCAGCCATCCTATGGTTTTGGTCTTAAAATAATGTATTGGCACAATTTGGGTAGGATGTCTGGAAATTTATGTCTATCTGGCCTTATCCTGTCAAAATATGGTCAAACTTCCACTTTCCAGGTGAAATTAGGATAAAACCTACCTTCAGAACATACTAGTCACCTAAAAATTTTAAAATTTTCACCAGACCACCCTGTAGACATCGTAGGCGTAGGATGTTTCTTGGCTTAAAATATTATTTTCTTTCCTCACAGATATATTCCTGATGCTCTACAGCTCTATCAAAAACACTCACAATAACTTTTGAACTTTACTTCAACTTTCAACCACTCTTTTGCGTTTGTTACAACCTTGTGATGAACCTAACAACAAGTATATCATGCATGAAGTGCTCTAGATGATAAATCATGATGTCCTACTGATAGCCGTTTTTCGGCTTTCCATAATTGCCATAGTAAGCTACCTTACCCTATCAAATCACTCAAAAATTTTGGTTATCCCTACCATTTCACTGTACATAGGCGTCTGTGAGTTAGGGGGCTTTTCCCATATCTTCTTAAAACCCTCAGCTAGCTATCACTGGGCTAGTTCAGCCAAAAAAATAAAAATAAATAAATAAATAAATAAATAAAATAAAATATATTATGGCCTATTTGTGTGTAAATATTGCATTGTATATATGGCCTAAATATAGGGATTTTTATAATTATTTTGGTATTTTATTTAAATATTTATACTTAGGTGTGTGTTTTATTAAACTTGTGTATGCCTTCTTTCATCCTCTTACACCATAAGTATATTTTTTGCCAATGTGTACATACTCTTACCTCATATTTTCTTTTATACAAATCACCCCCACATTTTCACCCTCACCCTCGTGAAAACAAAAAATGATTTCTACTCCCTTAGTCACGTTTATTATATTATTTTCATTTACTTGCATACCTTTTCCTCTTTCACCCAAAATAATACAAAGAGGGACCATATCATATGATTCCAATATCTTTCCATATCCATAATTTTCCATATTTTTTATTCTAACACAATGTGCTCATTGAGCTAAAATCCATGAATAGTCCATACAGTAGTCCCACCATGTATATATTGCTTTATTGACCAATAATCCTCCTCCATGCATGTGTAAAGGGCAACTTGGATGCTTTGTATTATGATATGACAAAGGAGGGGCTCGCTCTTGGATGGATTGTACAAATTCAACAAAGGAGGGGGCCACTAAAAGACTTTTGTAGGCATAAAAAACAGGCTTTTTGGTGAGATTTTTGGTACCCATCTCCACTCCGAATCTGGAGCGGTGATCAAAAGAGAAAATGTAACCCACAAACTGAATAATCACCTCAAACATTTTGGTGATTTTTGGAGCAACCATCGGTGAGCTAGGATTTTTTTGAGTGGACCCCAGTCTACCCACTTTTCTCACAAGTAGCCCTTAGTCTTCTCTCACCTCTTTCCACACTTCTACACACACATACACTCATTCCTCTCCATCCGTCACTCAAACCTACAACTTTCATGGCTTACTTCATCTTCTTCACTATCTCTCCTTACTCCATAGCTCAAAAGATTATCATCTCTACACACGTATAGCTTAATTTCTCTCTCTAGAATCAAATTCATATTACCATAACCTCTTCATCCTTTCATAAAAAGAGAAAAAATCAGCAAATAACCAAGCTCAAGCCCTGCAAAAGGAGGAGTTTGATCATGGAGAATTCAACTTCCCCATAGTCACAAGAACTGCACCGACAAAGTTCTACAACCGCTTCATTCACTGGAGGAGAAGGTGGAAAATTTCATTTACATCTTGTGGTTTCCACCAAATTGTGTATATTCTCATCCTTCTCTTACTTTTTATCATTGTATAAATCATATAATGCACCTTGAGTGCATATGCCATGTAATTTTACCCCATCCTACTAACTTCAAACTACTAACACTAACTGCTAACCCCTTTTTTGTAAATTGCACCCACTCTACTCTATCGTGGAGTAGGCAACCTCACATAAAAAATCACTCACCTCTCTAGAATCTTCTCTATTTCACCTCAATAATTATATCCTCTTGAGCCCACATCCATGTGATTCAAGAGACAAGAGAGCCCCACTCTCATAAGAACATATAAAAAATTTCATGAACATGGTTTTCTATGAAAATGTTGATTAGGTATAATCCTAATTAGGGATCTCCTCACCTATAGATAGAGCTCTTCTCCCTTTGTAAATAGAAAGATCCCTACACTATTTCTCACTACTTTTAGCGTGCCATTCACCATCTTAGTTTTAGGGAGTGAGAGTGAGCTCTCTATGCACCATTACATGTGGTGCAAGGGAGTGAGTGATTCATAACTTTCAATCAAAGTTGTACCTACTCTTGCGTATCAATTTAATCAATAAGTTGGGTGAAAATCGCGGGTCAAAACTCTCTTGAGTATCTCCAATTCACGCTTGGCAACCTCATCTCATTTGGTTTAAGGTGACGCGTTTTCATTTTGAGATTCTTTTGTAGTATCTGCTTGTATGTGACTCAAGAGCTCCTGTGTTTGTTTTTGTTGCTTGGGAAAACATTATAAGAGGGTTGTATGGTGAGAGGTCTCCCATAACCCTAAGATAATGTGTAGATTGCAACATCATCAAACTTAATCGTGTCTCTTGACTCTCCTCCAAGTTGTTCATACATCCACGTCAATCATTAAAATTGAAGCTTAATTCTTGCACAACGATCTCTCTCTTTGTGTGTGTGTGTGTGCGTGTGTGTGTGTGTGTGTGTGTGTGTGTGTGTGTGTGTGTGTGTGTGTGTGTGTGTGTGTGTGTGTGTGTGTGTGTGTGTGTTTAGTGTGTGTATTTGTAGCATTTAAATTAGTGATAGTGTACTCTTCCTTCTCGCTTGTACTACTAAGGGATTCTCCTCTTTTGCGTCCTAGTTCGCTCTCTAGCTAGGTGGTGCCCCTATCTTGTTTGGGTTTGGTTGTGGGTTGGTTGTTGTGTTGTGCTTGTGGTTGCCCTCAGCCCCAATTGAGCAGTACGGGAGCCTTGAGGGGTGTTTAGAGGTCGCCTCTCTTGTTGCCCGCCCCGGACCGCTTCAAATTGGGGCCCCCACGGAGGAATGACTTTGTGCGTATTGTTGTTGTATTGCATGAATGTTTGAATTTTAGCATAATCAAGTAGATTATATGAATCATAAAAACTTGTATGACCGAGTTTAATTTCAAGGCAACAAAAATTTATCTAGAATATGGTTTGGATTAGCATAACATAAGAAAGTAAAAAAACATTTTCACATAAGAATCTAGAATTCATGTTGAAAGACCTTTCAAAACTTTGTGTAGTTAGTTGATGTCATGAGAGAAAATGATTGTTTGGAACTAATCTTTGTGTGGTTCTAGCATTGAGAGACTATGACACGCTATACCTTTGATGATATCCCAATCTTCTTCAGAAATCTAGAAGAAGATTTTGATGATTTTCTTGTTGATTTTAGAATGGTTTGTCGTATCCTTGGTAAAAGGGATGACATTGAAAAAGGGGATTTTCTATTGCTATGACTTAGAGGCAACGCTGAGCAATGGTTTTGGAGTATGTCTTCTCAGATTGAAGATGGGTATACCCAAATTTCCAAAGCTTTGAAGACCAGATTCTCTAAATTTCCAACAACGGAGAAAGCATGGGCTTCATTAGGGAGACTTCAACAACATGGCAAAGATTACTATGCTTATGAGGATATTTTTTCTCGTCAATGGGGAGGATGTGGGTTTAGTTCTATATTTCTAGATTATGTAAAAATGGAGCAATTTATTTCGGGTTTCTCCTTTCCTAAAGACTAAGGTTACTTATAGTGGACCGTCTACCTTTGAAGAAGCGGTCACTATTGCCCGAAGGAAGTTTCACAAGTACTTCTACATAAAAAATGGTTTCCATCATGCTGGAAGAACCAACCATCATGAAAGTGTTTCTATCAAGGAGTCATCTCCTTTGCCATACTTGTCTCCTTCTACTCTGACAAATGTTGAAGAAGTTACTTACATGCCAATTGATTATTCAAGTGCTAAAGTGTGTGGCCAAGTTTCAGATGTGGAATCTGTTTCTTCTACCTTTATCACAAGCATGCAAAAATCGACACAAGATATCTCAAATGGCATTGATGATTCAATAATGGATACATCCAACCTTTTGGCGGAGGATCAATTTCTAGTCCGAGCAGACGAAGCTTTTGTCCAACATGACTCTATGGAGAATGAAGACCTTGAAGGTAACCTTAATCTTATGGAATGTTCTGAGAGTGTATCTTGTCTAAAAGAAGAGAGTGAAGAAGAAGATGAAATCATAGGTGGAGAGATCATAGACCACATTGATCATAAAGAGATGATTGTGTACATGGAATGCCAACTCCAAAAAAAAGTAGAAGAGTGTGAGTTGAATCCGTGTGAGTATAATCTTCAAGAAGTGTTTGAGGATTTTGAAAAGCATTGGTATGACCCATGTATGTTAAGCATGGAGGAACCTATCATGCAAGAAGCCAAAGTTTTCACAAAATCAAATAGTAATCCATCAACCTTTGAGGTGGTACAATGTGAGGAGTTACAACCTTGCCAAAGGGGGGGCTTAGAAGGGGATGAAGAACATGGGAGAGTAGTAAACAATAAAATCATAAAAGGAAACTGTCAGAATGGTATCATTCTCTCCAATGGTGTTTTAGTGGGTGGCTCTTCATTCATGGGACAATCTATTAGCAAGAAAATCCAAGATTTTGAAGCCCCAATCATCTTCACATTGGGTTTCAACTCTTCAAAGTCAACTTATCCTCTATTCACATATATCTTTCATCGGGGGTACCATACCTTCTTAAGTGGAAGAGGACATGAATACTTGGTGATGAACGGATGTTTCCAAACCTTCTACATTTGGTTATTTAGTGTATGGAGGTCGCACATTGTGATGCTTCTGGTCTTCATCATAGATGAAAAACTTGTTGATTTCTACATGTGGATATTTCATCAATCAGTACCAAAATCTATACTCTTCCAATGTGTTGGAAGCAATAGAAACCTTCATCTATTATCTACTTATGTGGTAAACTATTTGCAATATCTTCCAATAGCAGTTGGAAGCATGGATCAAGCCGCCCTAAATCATGAAGGTCATAGAATTTTTGACTTGATGAGCCTACCCAGGTTGAATGAATTTTATGAGCTACAGTTCAGGAATTTGCTCATACAAGCTCTTGAAGATCGTAGCAAATACATCAACTTTACACAGGAGGAAGAGCAACCAATCTTTTATATCACATTCATAGTGATAGATGCAGTGATGGACAACAGTAAAATCTACGAGTTTCTTCAATCGAAATCATTAAGTGATTCCATACCATACATCTCTCTTTGGGAAAGATATTTCAAGATCTTTGATCCTGGGGGGTGCTTATGGAAACTTTCTCAATGGAGGAGGTTTACTCAGTCACTTCATTACATCCTGCTATTGGCTCTTAGAACCTTTCATATCACACAAGGTTTTTTAATCATACAACAAAGGTTCTTCAAAGATGAGAGCAGACAAAGACAGACGTTACACAATCTACATGTTGTATGATCGGATAAATGGTACATGAATGTACCATTATCTAAGAGGGGGGGGCTAATGATATCCATTTTTTGGCTTTCCATAATTGCCATAGTAAGCTACCTCACCCTATCAAATCACTCAAACATTTTGGTTATCCCTACCAATTCACTGTACATATGCGTGTGTGAGTTAGGGGGCTTTTCTAATATCTTCTTAAAACCCTCAGCTAGCTATCACTGAGCTAGTTGAGCCAAAAAAATAAAAATAAATAAATAAATAAATAAATAAATAAAATATATTATGGCCTATTTGTGTGTAAATATTGCATTGTATATATGGCCTAAATATAGGGATTTTTATAATTATTTTGGTATTTTATTTAAATATTTATACTTAGGTGTGTGTTTTATTAAACTTGTGTATGCCTTCTTTCATCCTCTTATACCATAAGTATATTTTTTGCCAATGTGTACATACTCTAACCTCATATTCTCTTTTATACAAATCACCCCCACATTTTCACCCTCACCCTCCTGAAAACAAAAAATAATTTCTACTCCCTTAGTCACGTTTATTATATTATTTTCATTTACTTGCATACCTTTTCCTCTTTCACCCAAAATAATACAAAGAGGGACCATATCATATGATTCCAATATCTTTCCATATCCATAATTTTCCATATTTTTTATTCTAACACCATGTGCTCATTGAGCTAAAATCCATGAATAGTCCATACAGTAGTCCCACCATGTATATATTGCTTTATTGACCAATAATCCTCCTCCATGCATGTGTAAAGGGCAACTTGGATGCTTTGTATTATGATATGACAAAGGAGGGGCTCGCTCTTGGATGGATTGTACAAATTCAACAAAGGAGGGGGCCACTAAAAGACTTTTGTAGGCATAAAAAACAGGCTTTTTGGTGAGATTTTTGGTACCCATCTCCACTCCGAATCTGGAGCGGTGATCAAAAGAGAAAATGTAACCCACAAACTGAATAATCACCTCAAACATTTTGGTGATTTTTGGAGCAACCATCGGTGAGCTAGGATTTTTTTGAGTGGACCCCAGTCTACCCACTTTTCTCACAAGTAGCCCTTAGTCTTCTCTCACCTCTTTCCACACTTCTACATACACATACACTCATTCCTCTCCATCCCTCACTCGAACCTGCAACTTTCATGGCTTACTTCATCTTCTTCACCATTTCCATGTCTCCTTAATCCATAGCTCCAAAAATTATCATCTCTACACACATATAGCTCAATTTCTCTCTCTAGAATCAAATTCATATTACCATAACCTCTTCATCCTTTCATAAAAAGAGAAAAAATCAGATAATAACCAAGCTCAAGACTTGGAAAAGGAGGAGTTTGATTATGGAGAATTCAACTTCTCCATGGTCACAAGAACTGCACCGACAAAGTTCTACAACCGCTTCATTCACTGGAGGAGAAGGTGGAAAATTTCATTTACATCTTGTGGTTTCCACCAAATTGTGTATATTCTCATCCTTCTCTTACTTTTTATCATTGTATAAATCATATAATGCATCTTGAGTGCATATGCCATGTAATTTTATCCCATCCTACTAACTTCAAACTACTAACACTAACTGCTAACCCTTTTTTTGTAAATTGCACCCACTTTACTCTACCGTGGAGTAGGCAACCTCACACAAAAAATCACTCACCTCTCAAGAATATTCTCTATTTCACCTCAATAATTCTCTTCTCTTGAGCCCACATCCATGTGACTCAAGATACAAGAGAGCCCCACTCTCATAAGAACATATAAAAATTTTTATAAACATGGTTTTCTATGAAAATGTTGATTAGGTATAATCCTAATTAGGGCTCTCCTCACCTATAAATGGAGCCCTTCTTCCTTTGTAAATAGCAGGATCCCTACACTATTGCTCACTACTTTGAGCGTGCCATTCGCCATCTTAGTTTTAGGGAGTGAGAGTGAGCTATCTATGATGTGGTGTATAGGAAAGCTTCTTTGAGCTAGTTGTAACATTGCAAGGGAGTGAGTGATTCATAACTTTCAATCAAAGTTGTACCTACTCTTGCGTATCAATTTAATCAATAAGTTGGGTGAAAATTGCGGGTCAAAACTCTCTTGAGTATCTCCAATTCACGCTTGGAAACCTCATCTCATTTGGTTTAAGGTGACGCGTTTTCATTTTGAGATTCTTTTGTAGTATCTGCTTGTATGTGACTCAAGAGCTCCTGTGTTTGTTTTTGTTGCTTGGGAAAACATTATAAGAGGGTTGTATGGTGAGAGGTCTCTCATAACCCTAAGATAACGTGTAGATTGCAACATCATCAAAACCCTAATTGTATATCTTGACTCTCCTCCAAGCTGTTCATACATTCACGTCAATCATTAAAATTGAAGCTAAATTCTTACACAAAGATCTCTCTCTTTTTGTGTGTGTGTGTGTGTTTGGTGTGTGTATTTGTAGAATTTAAATTAGTGATAGTGTACCCTTCCTTCTCGCTTGTACTGCTAAGGGATTCTTCTCTTTTGTGTCCTAGTTCGCTCTCTAACTAGGTGGTGCCCCTATCTTGTTTGGGTTTGGTTGTGGGTTGGTTGTTGTGTTGTGCGTGTGGTTGCCCCCAGCCCCAATTGAGCAGCACGGGAGCCTTGAGGGGCGTTTAGAGGTCGCCTCTCTTGTTGCCCGCCTCGGACCGCCTCACTACTTACCCTACTCCTACTCATCATGTGAAATGGTGATATTGGTGTATTGGTTGCTTCCTGGCCTCTCCGGACTCTCAAGCTCTTCTTTCACCACCTCTACCACTCCAACTCCTACTCATCAACTCAACTAATACCTAAAACTATCTCAGTCTACCTAAGTCTACCTAAGTCGAAGGATCTAGGCTAGACACTCACTCCCTAGACTCCTCTTAAGACCTAAAGAGTCCTCCACCCTCTGATCCGATCTAAATGTAAAACGAGACTCTGGCAAGCCAAAGAATCCCTATCCTCAAGGACTAGTCTCGGTCACCTACCTAGGGTTTTCGTCCCCCGCAGTGGCGCCAATGTTGGCGGTGTTAGGAGTTTTCTGGAGCAAGGGATTGCGCATATGTACATACCCATGCATGGTGCATAAAAAAAAGGATTGCCCATTTTCCAAAGCTAGGTAGTTACGTGGGGCCTACATGTGTACAGATAGGACATGGTGTACATAGTGCATCGATTTTCACTAATCACCAGTACCAGTGTGTTTTTTATACAATAATGAGGAGTTGGTAGTGTGTAAAACTTCTCGAGGAAGCTATCTGTGGGCCGATGATATGAGGTAAGCAGGTGCGTCAGATGGCATCTAGTGGCATCAAGAGGCCGAATGGGGTCAATACTTGCACGTGGAGAAGTACGGACACAACGTGGGTGTTTTCTTGTGATAATTATGCAAAAAGGTCATCATGAGGAACAATTTTTGGGGCCACTTCACTTGGTGGCGGGATGCATTATTTAAAAAATCTGAGTGCTAGGTGTGCGGATGATGCAAAAAGGTGACAACTATGCACTGCGAGGCCAGTTTTTGGCCTGTTTGGGGTCCGTTTGAGGTCATCTAAAAGGCCAAGGGTGCCCAAGTAATAAAGATAAGTGTGGGAATTGAAAAACCTGAGAGAAGACCAGAAAAAACATGGAGAGAAGAGGAGGAACACCCGCAACTGTGTTTTTGCTCATTTTGGATCCTGTTTTGGCCCCGTAAACTGCTCATCCGAGGTCGGATTTGAGCACTTTGACATTCTAGACTGGGGTTTTGCGCTGTTCCAAACGCGATGGCACTGTCCATTTTGCCAAATTTCTCACTGTTTTCCTGCTGTTTTGGCTATGTAAGTTTCTCCTATGAGCAAAGCTTCTGCTCCAGTTTGTGATTGTATTTGGCTTATTTTACCCATACTATGGAGCTATTTGCCCCCTTGGTGTTGGCCCAAGCTCATTTGTATCTAAATATCAGAATTTCTGCTCTTTTGAGCTGAGGTTTTTGGGTGTGTGTGTGTGTGTCTCTGTGTGGAGTGGGCAAGTGGATAGTGTCTCTCCTCTCACTCCATCGGTGTGTTCCCTGTCTCGGCCAGGATTGTTATGTAAGCCGATTGGTGCCCCATAGTGTGTGTGTATATCCTTCCAAGAGTGTGTGTCGGGTCATTATAGAGCCGTTGTGTCTGTTTCCATCCTGCTCACAGCAGATACACCGTGACGGACGTCAGCACAACGAGAACTCGTTGAACAAGATTTGTTAGTTGAGGACGAAGTTCAACCCGCAGGCGCGTGGAAGCAAGCATAGGGTGTCAATCTACACTCGACCGAATCTCGACTAATTCCTAAAGAGGTTTCTACCCAATGTCTAAGCTACAGCCTTCAAGAGTACATAAGAGGAGGTTTCCTACAACTCTTTCAAGAGCTCAATACCCATCAAACGGTCTCGAAACGGCACAGAACCTGAAGGCGACCCTACTAACAACAATAGGTTGCTCTCCCTAAGGTCCATGAACCAAAATCCCAACCCTAAACACCTGGTGCACAATCACGTAGGATGTCTGGTCGAAATTTCCAGGTCATCATTTTTGAAAACTAAAGTGCCTAATGTGTAGTTCTACTCAATGTGAACGCGTGGATATGCTGAAATGCGAAAATGGATAACGTATGCTCACCGAATCACCAGATGAAGCTCGTAGGTCGAGCTCGCAAAACCAGACCGTACACCTGCAATGTAGGTATCGACGCGTAGCTCTCGTCGGGGGCAACACGCTGTCGTGTTGTGACACGTACATAGTGGGAACGCATGCTACAAGATCTAACTTGTAACTTCTTAGATACATAATTATCTTTCCTATAATGTACATATGCATATTTAAGTATAATAATAAGCCTTCTATCTCATCCTATTATTTTTCTCAAGGGTAACCTATCCTTACTATACCATCAGAAAATACTATGGGAAAAGCATCAATAGCTCCGCCTCTTTAACTTGGGGAAAAAAGCATTGATTCTTTATTTCTACTATTTCATTATCATCTCACACCCTAGCTAGATCCTATATCAAGGGTAAACTCCAATATATATATATTCTATGTATTTTTTATACTTTTCTTATATTTCTTTTTAAATAGCTACTAGGAGGGAATCAAATCCTAGTGGGACACTAGGTGGCATGATTTCAAAGATACACTTATTTTAATGCATTATTGCAAGCATGATTACAAAACATTGTCAAGGAGCAATGTCATGCTTTCATATGGCATGAGGTGTCATTTGGAATTAAATGAAAGTCTAGGCTAAGGGGACTACGGGAAGACTTTTGCTGCCATAAATGGACCCTATTTTGATGAATTTTTTACACAAGGTTCCAATCCGAATTGGAAAATGATTTTAAAATGAAAATCGTAGCTAATGAGCTGAAGTTTCTGCCCATATTTTTACTTTTTTATTTAGAGACACGGTTGAGGAGATATGATCAAAATACTGGACCCTAGTCTGCCCACATCATGCAGGGACAGCTCATTTCCAACTTTTCCAATTCCTATTCACACTAGCTCCTCTCTTCTTGTGTAAACCCTTGGGGGTTCCCTTCACCTATAAAAGGGGACCTCTTCTTCCTTGAAAGGAACTCAAGTATTCAAGCCATTGATGAGAGGAATTCTTGAGGGAGTGAGTAGTAATGCCTAATCGTTCTTAGCCCCATTAACATAAGCCCAAGCCTACACTTTCTCCTAGAGGAAGACTAGCCATTCTTGTACGCTATCCTTGGAAGATCAACTCTAATCAAAGAAGGTATTGTACTTGGCGTATCAATCAAAGTGGAGTGCTCCCCTCTTCTTCTCTCTCCATCAATAATGGTGCCGAAGGGTTTGTCAAGTAAAATGTGTTCTACATTGATGTTTTCTTGATTTCTTGTTGTTTTCTTTTTCATCTCTAATCCGATATATATACATATATATATGTATGTATCTAATCTCATATCCTTAACGAAACCTATCTCTCTCATTCTTAGTAATTCATCCTCTCTGCAAATTCTAGGTTCTCTTTTCTACAGGTACATCTCTCCCCGCAGTATCCTTATTGCCTACGGGCAAGAATAGGGCTTGGGAGGGAAACTTCTCATTTCTTCACTTCTCTCATATCTATATTTCTCACATACTATCCTAGATGAATAACCCACATGATGATCATTTCTATCGCTTTCACTCTGTACGATCTATTAGAATTAACGTATAGATTAGCCAAAAAATACACTTTCAACAACGTATAGTGTTTCTCTTTGGCCCAGAAAGGCTTAATGAAATACTTCTATCACCGGATCCCATCATACTACCTCTCATAGACTATAACTTTTCTTTTGACGTAAGCGTAGTTATCTTGCTATGAACCAAGAGGATTTGTACACACAATTAATCCCAATCACTAGACAAAATATATATATTATGGTAAGCACAAAACTGCAATTCCAAAGAACAATTGGTAGCCTATTTGGTCAGTCAAGATTGAATGCCATTAACTCATCTATTAACCCTTTCATATTACCCATGATACGATATGACCATAGCCTTGATGTTTTCATTTTCGTATTGTTTTGACATTCTCTTTTGCGTTCTTTCTTTGTGTGTGTGAGTGCAAGAGAGAAAGCGTGAGTCTTCTTTTTTTGCATTTATTTCCAAACCCTAGTCTTCATGGCATCTATGGTTTAACTCCTTCATATAGTTTTTGTTGAGTTCTCTCACAAACTCTCACAGCCATAAGCCCGGTGCTTTCCTGGCAAGACCGCAAATTTCTCGACATATTTTTGGTGAACCCGACGTGAAATTGCCAGGGTGAGATTTTGTGGGTAACCATGGGTGATCATGTTGAGCAATAGGGTATGCATTTTGACCCAGCAACAATGCAAATGTTTCAAGCATTTTCAATGTTCATGCAACAACAACATGCCACTGATAGAAGGGAGAGTTCAGCAATGAAGGCCATACAAGCAGTCATCAATAGAATGGATCTGCTCAATGGCAAAGATGTAACCAAGTACTTACGCGAGTATGTGAAGGAGATGGAGTTGCATCGCGTGTCAGAAGATGAGATGATTCAAAGCTTTGAGCTAATTGTTGCTCTAGAAATTAGAGAGCATGTTAGGGTAATTAAAGATGGGCATGGAAGAAATTGGGAAGAACTCAAAGTAGCTTTAAAGGAGGAATATTCCATGGAGGACTCTGAGAGAGTGACCAAAAGGACATTCTTAGAATGGGTAGTCAAGCCAAAGCAAGGACTATCAATAACAGAGCTACTTAGGGAATTTGAGCGGCGCTATGCACAACTCACCAGGACAGAAAGGGCCACACTAGATGCAGAGAAGATAGATCTTTTCTTACAAGCTGCAGGTAAAGAGTTTCAAGAAAATTTGGAGCTTCTTCTTCAAGATAAAGATGGTGAGCAAGGACTAAAGACCGACTGGAATGAGGTTGAAGGTGCTGTCTCACTGCTTGCCAAACGACAAAGAGGAAGGGACAAGATGGTAGTAAACACTACAAGTCCTTCCACCTCAACTTCTGACAAAATGGTAAAGCCTACTTTTATCGCTCCTAAGTTTGATGAGTCCATGCTAGATGAGCTTAAGAAGGGAACGTGTGACTTGAAGGTGAAGTTTGCAAAGCTTGAAGAAAAAGGCCAACCATCAGGGCCACTTCCTAGGCAAAGACAACAGCCCAAAGAAGGGTTTGTTAATAGATGTATTTGGTGTGATAGTACAGACCATGTAAGAAGGGATTGTGATGATTTTAGTGATGATTTGTCAAAAGATGTTGTCTTTTTTAAGGATGGTAAAATCCACTTAAGAGAGACAAGTCTACCCTTGAGAACTAACTTTGGGAAGGGGGGAACGCAAACCTTAGTTGAAGATAGGGCAACTAAGCATGCCACCTCTTCAGTTGAGGCAACTACTTTTGGAGTAAAAATTGAACATTTTTGTGATGAAGAGGTGAGTGACCATCATGGTCAAATTTGGCCAAATGTCATGCAATTAGCTAAAAAGGGAAACCTTACAAAAGAGATTCTACATGAAGCAGGTGATTGCATAAGTCTAGAAACAGGATGGAATGATCCAGTGGACTCATTGTCAGTGCATGCCTACATTACAAAATGCCAACGAAATGAGGCAATTGTAGAAGAGAAGCGCAGACGTGAGAATGCTGATGAAGGACCATCAAAAAGAGCTTCTAGAAGTAGGGGAAGAAGCGACTCAATGCCTTCTCAAACACCCTCAACACAAGGAGCATCTCCACTTGAAGTACTCATGGAGGAGTCTACAACAGGAAAGAAGAAAGAGCCAACGAAAGGTAAGACAAAAGGCCCAACTTATAAACTACAATCTGATATTGAGGTTGCTACAGATTTAAAGAAAGTCTTGGAGGAAAGGATCTTGAATAGCAAGATTGAGTTTACTCTGGGAGAAGTTCTTGGCATTGCAAAGCGTGAATTCCATGAGGAGATCATTGACATCATCAAGAGAAAGAGGCAAACCCTTGCTGAAGTTTCTCGTCCACAGGTTGAAGGGGAAACCTCAAAGACACAAGGGATGCAACTGCAAAATAAGGAGAATGATGGAGCTCTGGTAGGATGCTACCAATCTAGTGGGAGAGTGAAGCAAGTGTATTTCTCAAATGATGATGAAGAAGTTGAAGATATTCCTAGGAGTTACTATTCACAAAATCATTGGGCAAGGGCTACTATAGAAACTTTGTTCAAGGTAGGTGATCTTGAAGAGCTATTTGTTGCCTTGATTGACCATGGTTCAGAAATAAACATAATGTCAAAGATTCTCTACAACAAGTGCAAATGGCCGATGGACACAGATCATGACTGGATGGTAAAAGTGGCAAACAATTCATCCGGTGAATTGTATGCAGCATGTCCAAGTGTGACGGTAACAATAGGTGATGTAAAGATTAACCAAAACTTATTTGTACAGGATACATCTTCATATCATCTCATCCTTGGACAGCCCTACATTGTGGGAGTTCGAATGGAAACAAAGGTAATAGATGATGGTTCAGCATTTGCTAGGATACGTAGCAAAGATGGAAAATGAGTTGTCCAATTTCTCACAGTTTGTGTGAACCATGAAAGAAGAAATCGTGACAACCTCAGAGAACATCCTCTACCAAAGGTAAGCAAAGAGTTTCATGATTATAGAGAAATGATGGGTTTTGGCCAAGTACCATTGTAAAGCGGGATTGCAGTGGTACAAAAAGAAAAAGGGTCTCGCCTGATCCAAAAATAGGTGAAGTGTTTTCAACGAGCTCCTTGGTAGCAAAGAATGGATCAGTAAGTTTTACAAAACTTGAAGATTTGAAGAGATGTGAGAGGCAATATGTGCATAATGTACAAATAGGCATGAAAAAGAGTGGGTTACTAGAGCCTACTGAAAATGTTTTGGGTTTGTGTGAGCAAGTTTCTTTTGTAGATACTATGGGTGAGCTTGATGCTATAATGGGGTCTAATTTGAATCTTGAAAATGAAGTTGTGGAAGTTTGCTCTATGGAAATGTATCAAGTAATAGAAGCCTTTAAAGAAAGCCAAACAGTTGGCCCAGAAGTCCATGTTGAAACTAAATACAAGAGTGTAGCAAAGAAGGTGAAACCAGTAGCTTCACCCTTACCACCCAACAACAGGGAAAAGATTGAGCAGGCTTCTTTACAACCAAGTTTGAGGAATCCTAAAAAGATTGGGCATACCTTCACAAAGGAGTCTTTCCAAGACTTGCAGATTGGTCGCGAGGAGTTTCTAAAACAGGAGGAGACAAAGTGCTTCAAAGAAATGCTTTCAAAGCATGGTAAGGCTTTTGCATTTGAGCCACATGAGATAGGATTTGTTGATCCTTCTATTGTAGCTCCTATGGTAATTTTCACAATACCTCATGTGCTTTGGAGTCTCCGGCCTATTCCGGTTCCAAAGGCTCATTTGCCAAAGTTAGTAGAGCTACTGAATGAGAAAATCAAAATGGGAATCTTGGAGCCTTCTTGTGCTCCATACTCAAACAGGTGGTTCACAGTTCCGAAGAAGAATGGTTCTCTACGCTTCATCCAAGATATGCAACCAGTGAACAAGGTGACAATTAGAAATGTAGGTACAGGTCCAATTGTAGATGAGTTTGTAGAGGCATTTGCAGGGAGGGCAATCTACTCAATGGGGGATCTCTACTCAGGGTATGATCAATTTCAGCTTGCAATCGAAAGCAGAGAGTTGACAACCATGAGGACACCTTTGGGTTTGGTAAGGATGTGTACCTTGCCACAGGGAGCAACCAATTCGGTTTCACATATGATAAATGGGTTGAATAAGGTCTTACGTGACTTTATTCCTCAAATCACAATGCCTTTCATTGATGATTTGCCTATCAAAGGATGTGAAGAAAGTGACAAAGATGAAGCTTTGGATCTCAATAATGTGGCACATACCGGAGGATGTGCAGGTTTAGAGGGGGTGGATGTTGTGCTGTGACACGTACATAGTGGGAACGCATGCTATAAGATCTATCTTGTAACTTTTTAGATACATAATTATCTTTCCTATAATGTAAATATGCATATTTAAGTATAATAATAAGCCTTCTATCTCATCCTATTATTTTTCTCAAGGGTAACCTATCCTTACTTTACCATCAGAAAATACTATGGGAAAAGCATCAATAGCTCCGCCTCTTTAACTTAGGGCAAAAAGCATTGGTTCTTTATTTCTACTATTTCATTATCATTTCACACCCTAACTAAATCCTATATCTAGGGTATACTCCAATATATATATATTCTATGTATTTTTTATACTTTTCTTATGTTTCTTTTTAAATAGCTACTAGGAGGGAATCAAATCCTAGTGGGACACTAGGTGGCATGATTTCAAAGATACACTTATTTTAATGCATTATTGCAAGCATGATTACAAAACTTTTTCAAGGAGCAATGTCATGCTTTCATATGGCATGAGGTGTCCTTTGGAATTAAATGAAAGTCTAGGCTAAGGGGATCACGGGAAGACTTTTGCTTAAAGAAATGAACCCTATTTTGATGAATTTTTTACACAAGGTTCCAATCCGAATTGGAAAATGATTTTAAAATGAAAATCGTATCTAATGAGCTGAAGTTTCTGCCCATATTTTTATTTTTTTATTTGGAGCCACCGTTAAGGAGATATGATCAAAATACTGGACCCCAGTCTGCCCACATCATGCAAGGACAGCTCATTTCCAACTTTTTCAATTCCTATTCACACTAGCTCCTCTCTTCTTGTGTAAACCCTTGGGGGTTCCCTTCACCTATAAAAGGGGACCTCTTCTTCCTTGAAAGAAACTCAAGAATTCAAGCCATTGATGAGAGGAATTCTTGAGGGAGTGAGTAGTAATGCCTAATTGTACTTAGCCCCATTAACATAAGCCCAAGCCTACACTTTCTCCTAGAGGAAGACTAGCCATTCTTGTACGCTATCCTTGGAAGATCAACTCTAATCAAAGAAGGTGTTGTACTTGGCGTATCAATCAAAGTGGAGTGCTCCCCTTTTCTTCTCTCTCCATCAATAATGGTGCCGAAGGGTTTGTCAAGTAAGATGTGTTCTACATTGATGTTTTCTTGATTTCTTCTTGTTTTCTTTTTCATCTCTAATCCGACATATATATATATATATATATATATATATATATATATATGTATGTATCTAATCTCATCTCCCTAACCAAACCTATCTCTCTCATTCTTAGTAATTCATCCTTTCTGCAAATTCTACGTTCTCTTTTCTAAAGGTACATCTCTCCCCGCAGTATCCTTATTGCCTACGGGCAAGAATAGGGCTTGGGAGGGAAACTTCTCATCTCTTCACTTCTCTTATATCTACATTTCTCACATACTATCCTAGATGAATAACCCACATGATGATCATTTCTATCGCTTTCACTCTGTACGATCTATTAGAATTAACGTATAGATTAGCCGAAAAATACACTTTCAACAACGTATAGTGTTTCTCTTTGGCTCAGAAAGGCTTAATGAAATACTTCTATCACCGGATCCCATCATACTACCTCTCATAAACTATAACTTTTCTTTTGACGTAAGCATAGTTATCTTGCTATGAACCAAGAGGATTTGTACACACAATTAATCCCAATCACTAGACAAAATATATATATTATGGTAAGCACAAAACTACAATTCCAAAGAACAATTCGTAGCCTATTTGGTCAGTCAAGATTGAATGCCATTAACTCATCTATTATCCCTTTCATATTACCCATGATACGATATGACCATAGCCTTGACGTTTTCATTTTCGTATTGTTTTGACATTCTCGTTTGTGTTCTTTCTTTGTGTGTGTGAGTGCAAGAGAGAAAGAGTGAGTCTTCTTTGATTGCACTTCTTTACAAACCCTAGTCTTCATGGCATCTATGGTTTAACTCCTTCATATAGTTTTTGTTGAGTTCTCTCACAAACTCTCATAGCCATAAGCCCGGTGCTTTCCTGGCAAGACCGCAAATTTCTCGACAACACTGCACTTCTCCGCACTTGATTTCGACCACCGGTGCACGCGTAGCGTCAAGATGAAACTCTCACTCTCTCTCGTACACAATACGCTCACTCACAGACATAACTTTTTAAAATGACAAAGGTTTTTTCATTAAGGTCAAAAGTGGTATAAATACCTTACAATCTCAAACCCTAATGTTCTAATTTAACCATCTACTCCATCTAAATGTCAAAACTGGGATACAATCTGAAAGCTTCTACAAGCCCCACTATTTACAAAGGTGAAATGTCGGGTTTTCCTAATAAATGAATAATTACAAAAAATAATATTCTTCCGAACAGTCATTCTCCATTGGGTGTGTCCAGCTGCTAACAGTGTGTCTATCATATTAGCTTGTCACCCATAGCTCTCTCTTAAAGGCCATTTGTGGAGTGGAATTTTGGTTGGTTAAAGCCACTTAATTCAATTAATCTCTATCTTAATTCTAATAGATTTCAATTAAAAATTCAAAGGTATGCATGTGTATGGGTATGTATGTACATGCATATACATGAGACATGCATGTTCATGTGATGACCCATAGGCCTGGACCTATCTAGATTAGCAATAATGGACCTAAGCATGTGATTACATGAGGTGTGGCAGCCAACATGGCATGGAATGCCTAGGGAATGGACACTTGGGCTATTTCTTCGTGAGCAAGGAATTCCATGACATATCTCTAGCTAGGAATAGCAAGAGGGGATGCACTGGGAAGGTTGGGGCTAGCTTGAGGGGTAAGAGGTATCTATAACATAGATCAAAATTTTCCAAAAACTATAAAAAGACCCTTCTCTCTCTTACCCATCGAGCTACCTTGGGGCTAGCTTGAGGGGTAAGAGGTATCTTTAACAAAGATAAAGATTTCCCAATAACTATGAAAAGACCCCTCTCTCTCTCTCTCTCTCTCTCTCTCTCTCTCTCTCTCTCCTAGAGACACACGAGAAAGAAAAAGAATCTATTATTGTTTCTAACCCAATTGGTGAAGCTTCTTCAAAGCTTTGAGAATAACTAGATTTCATTGATGAGATATAGATGTATGATCATATACATGTATTGAAAAATTATGCAATGACTCCATCATTACTTTCTTAGAGGTGAAGGTAGAGGAGTTTGCATATTTAGGCATAACCTTGACTGATTTTAGCTAGGTATAGATAGATAAGAGTAGAATATCATAATAACAATTGGAGATAATTCCAAATGAAGGAGAGATTGGCAAAATAGAAGCTTCATTGTATGCATCACAAAAAAAAACTGATTCCATGACCCATTGTGCCTTGGAGGTATTAATTTCTATGTGAACCTAGAGAAAGTGTTGGGGAAAAAGATCTACAAATGGTGAGGTTTTCTCTAGTTTAGCAAAGGTGAAAAATGTTTGTGGTTTTCTCTATGTGAACCTAGAGGGAGGGTTGGAAAAATGTGTATAAATGGTGAGGTTTTCTCTAGTCTAGCAACGACACCAAATGTAAATTGGAGGGCTGCTAAGCCTCATTATATTTTATCATTAGGAAAAATATGAGCCCTCTAGGGGCCCTTTGGGATTAAGGTTAATTAGAGGCCAGCCAATGAGAAGAGGGTGGTGGAACACTCTATGCGCTCAAAAATGTAGGGGGACAAAGTAGTCTTACACTTCTTAAATGGGCTCTTACCTAGTGAGAAGGGCGGGGGGGGGGGGCATATGGAACCTCCAACTTCCCTCCTTTTTAATCCGGTTTTGAAAAAATCCCAAAAATTTAAAAATTTTCAAAATTTTCAAAACTCAAATTTTATCTTTTTAAAACCCCCCTAAATCTATTTTATGGTCGAAAAACCATTCTTTGACGTCAAAAAGTCAAAACGTACACCCAAAAACCCTAAAATTCAAAAAAAAATTAAAAATTTGAAAATTCTTTCTTTACTATCCAGAGCTCCCCCAAAGGTAGTCCTTAGACAAAAAGTGATTTTCTCTCTCTAGAACCCCTTTTCCAACCCCTCCTTGGTTGCAACCATCACACTCATCCTCTACTCCAACACTCTCTCTACACCATCTCCATTGCTGCAGTAAGGAAGCTCCTCTCTCCTCCGCTACCACCTTCCATTGCCACACCAAGCAAGGGTTATTCACCTTCTCCTTCCATTGCCACACCAAGCAAGGGTTATCCACCTTCTCCTCCCATTGCCACACCAAGCAAGGGCTAACCACCTTCTCCTTTCACTTTATCCCACCTACATTATAGCAACAAGCAAGGTCCTGCTCCTCCTCCTAATTTTCTTTGCTCATCCATGGCTAACTCTACTTCGCAAAAGCGGCCAAAGGATGAGATCACAGCACTTGCATGCCACAACACTAGAGGTATAGATGATGAGTGGGTGCCACAAGAGTTCACCAAAGGTGCTTGGGTATACATGCAACCATCTGCTATTGGCCCTCATCATGTGCGGAATCGTGAAAACTTGGATCATCATTGGAAAGGAAAGCTCCTTGGCTTCAAGAACTGCAAAGACAAGGGGACTGTAGCCATTGTGCAACATGTTTTCTCAATGTCAAGCATGCAATTGAAACAACCACCTCGATTTCCAACACATTGTAAGTACATGTTTTGAGAATACAAAGCTAGGTGTGAAATCATAGAGTAATGTTATTATGGATTCATACTTAAGATTTGCCATGCATTTATAGTCATATTTCCATCCACGTTGGTGGAGGAGCAGCCACTACATATTCTCTCCGGCACATTCAATGCTATACATGCGGATATTGGAGCAACAATGTTCGCACATCTTTGCCCGACCAAACTGGTTCAAAGAATGATTTTCTTCTATTCTCACTCCTATATTGTGCCTACTTCTACACAAGAGTTTGGAATGATTAAACCCATCAAAGTAACTTCCTTATTAAGTATGGAGTGGCCGGTGCCAGATTTGTGGTCGGTAGCATCTTTCAAGCAAAAGATGATAATAGATGTCCAAAACTCTTTGAAATACTCTAAAGCTTCTAGGTCTGTGGGCTTGAGTTGGTGTTTACATATTCATTGTTTTGTGTACATTCTTAAAGAGTTTGGGTTTGTGGAGACTACCACAATGCTTGTATGTAAAGATGTGCATTATGAGGAATTAGGAAGGCTTTTAGAAGAGGACTGGGGTTTTTTGGAGGGCATGCACAATGGGGACCAGTACCATTGTAAGGTTGGAGATTCATGTATTGGAATGCGCTATTTGAAATCCCGCACCTCCTTGTACATATGATTTCACTATGATCGTTGGATGTGCAGGCTTGGAGTATGGACTCCCTTACAGAGTGTAGATGGTGCTATTGCAAGCTTTGACATTGCAGTGAAGATGCCCAACGATGCTTGGAAGCAGTCCAAGTTAACAAGCATTGGACTCTCAGTAATGTGCGAGAACATTTGGTTATTATTGGTTTTGAGGCCCTTCACCAAGCAAAATTTCGTTTACAAAGTCACAAGGTGAGAATCCTTCCACCACATTTTCAATACATCATGGTTTGTTGATCATTGGATGCTTATTGTAATGAATGTCCACAGATTGGGAAGAGAATGGAAGACAAATTGAAGGTCGAGGAGGACTGGGGGATGGATGGAACTATGCTATCGCTCTTATAACTTTGTAACTCTTGCAATTTTGAAAACGATCTCTGATGTAATCAACATGATTTGCTTCGGCAAATCATGTCTTTGAATATAATTTTTCGCATTGAGATGAGAGATCATTTTTTTGTGAAACTGCCTTTTTTTTTTAATGTCTTTAAAAAAGGGACCATTATAAAAGGGGGCCACATAACTCATTCACTATTTTCACTTTTGCAAATCTTGAGCTCCTCCACTCTCTATCTACACCCTAAGCTAGACATGGACGCTTTCACAGCCTCTGCATCTGCACCCACATCCACCCCTTTGTCATGCTTCAGCCTCTTCCTCGAGGACACCAAATACAAAGGGAAGTTGGACCTCCACACCTTTTTCACTCGTCTCCCTGACCTTGATGCCACAATTGCCCTTCACATGGATGCATTTGCCGAGATTTTTGCGTTCATGAAAGAGCACATCATAAAATATTCTGTATCTATCTCCCCACATGCAAGGATCTGGGTGCCTTGCGATCTTTTGCGCTACATACACAAAGGTGATCGCCCATTCTCCAAGCGGTTGCGATGATTCTAAGAAATTGCCACCGACGCAGGCCATTTCTTCGATGAGCAAGCCCCAGGGGTGTCAGCGCTCAAGAAGCGCAAGTTGGGGGTGGACTACCTTTCTCAACTAGCAACATTTATCTTCGTGGTGAGCGAGGAACCTGATTTGGAGGAGCTCCGCTTACCACACCTTCAGGTTGGGTCCTTTATCAAGGAAACCGAGGTGCAGGAGGTTATCCCCCATTAACCTTGCAGTGGAAGGAAGACACTTCGGCTGGAGTCCCCAGGGGGCTCGAGAAAGTGGTTGAGAAATCCATCGTTGTGGCTGGTCCTAGTGATACTCCAGTGACACTATCATTGATGGATGTGGCTATCCCAGAGGCAGAAATCAGCCACTTCTCCTCACTGGTAGTGGATGGGGAGGAGTATGTGTTTATGCATGATTTGGAGAAAGAATTTGGCTTGCGCATAGATGAATGCTTGAGCGTACTATGCAACAACACCAAATGTCCCTTAGACAATACGTCAGATGCCCTAGAAAGCAAGCTCTTGCCAGTTGGGGAATCTGTTGTGCTGACACTATTGCAGTTGTATGTGCGGAGGTCCTGGTAGCAGAGCAGTTGCACATGGATGAGGAATTATTCCAAGCCACGCAAGCCAAGGTTAAGGCTGCTAGGATGCCTATGCCATTATGCAACCTCCCATATGATGATCCAAAGCTCGTAGCTGCGGTGCATGGGAGCATTGACTTGGATGCAAAGGGCAACAGGGAGGAGGACGACAAGGAGCAGAGGTAAACTCTATCCTAATTTTCATGTTATTATTTTATCCTTCATTGTCATTTTCCTCAGCCTTCATTGGTTTATGATGACAGGATGTCGTGGAGGTTGATGATTTTGCTGCAAGGACGGGTGGCAAGTGGACGGGATTTGGACCTCATTTTTTCCTTGCACATTACCTAGGGCAACTCCCCCTTGGCGATGTGGCCATTATCCATAATGAATTTACTCCCCAAGCCTATTTTATGACTTGATCGTTGAAAGCTTTGAGCAAGTTTTTGTGTTTGAGCACTATTGCTCAAACTGCGCATCTTGTGTTCCTAGTGCGTAGATCCCTTGTATGCACAGTGTTTGGCACTGGCTTCCGTGGTAAAGTGCTTTCCCAGATAGGGATACATGCTTCCATTGGCTCAACTGACCCAAAGGCCATAGCACAATCCCTCTTGATTGGAGAGTTTCCTTACGTGCAAGATAGGCACCAGGAAATGGTCAAGAAAATTATGAACTCCTCATATACATGATGTAAACTCACCTTTTTGGAAGTAATAATTTTTTTTTGGAATTGTCTCTCTTTCTTGTAAATTCTTCTAAATGTGATTTGTCAATCTTGAAAATTGTTGTAATTGGTGATATGTTTCAATAAGCTATCGTTTTTGCTTGAAGTAACAACACAGCGGAAGTTGGATGCACATGATATTGGAGAAAGTATAAAACACATTTGAGTGAGAAGAAGTGGTTTCTCTAAAGTAATGATGCAAAACCAATTGCTTTGAGTTAATTTATGTTTTTCAAGTATCCTAGGGGTAGAGAAGCCTACCAGGTGCCAAAAAAAGGGTGGCCACAAGGACGCGCAAATGGGCCATCCATCAGTTTTGGATGGCCCATTTGTGCGCCCTTGTGGCCACTCTTTTTTTGACACCTTGTAGGATTCTCTACCCCCTAGGATACTTTAAAAACATAAATTAACTCAAAAGAATTGGTTTTGCATCATTACTTTAGATAGAGCCTTGTGGCCACCCTTTTTTTGGCGTATGGAGCATATGTTTGCACCCAAGGACACTAGAAAAGGTGAAATCAACTCTGAATTTAAGTTTCCAAGCACACTATCACGTGCTTTAGCTATACCTAATACACCCCTGCACCAAAAGGCCGAATTACATTGGACATCTGAAAAATCTAAATTGATGTTGCATAGACACTTGGTTTCACAATATGTTAACTTTTTTGATATCCTATGGGGTAGTCAAAGGTTGAAATTGCCCAAAAAAGGGTGCCCACAAGGCTCTATCTAAAGTAATGATGCAAAACCAATTGCTTTCAGTAAATTTATGATTTTTAAGTATCCTGGGGGTAGAGAAGCCTACCAGGTGCAAAAAAGGGTGGCCACAAGGGCACGCAAATGGGCCATCCAAAACTGATGGATGGGCCATTTGCGCGTCTTTGTGTCCACCCTTTTTTTGGCATCTGGTAGGCTTCTATACCCCCCAAGATACTTAAAAAGCATAAATTAACTGAAAGCAATTCGTTAATTCAGAGAAACCACTTCTTTGCACTACCTAATACATCCCTGCACCAAAAGGCCCAATTACATTGGACTTTTGAAAAACCTAATTTAATGTTGCATAGACGCCTGGCTTCACAATATGTTAACTTTATTGATATCCTATGGGTAAAAATAACTTGAAATTACAAAAGAAATGGTTTCCAAAAGGGCCACACATGGATAATAGACAGAGTAGACACAAGTAGACACAATTGTTGATCATATTGTCATTGCAAAGTCATCTCATTACAAAGATAAGGGTGTGCAATACAAAAAGAGGGGTAACTTCAGCTAATGCTCGAAGTCTCATCGCGCAATCGACGTTGGAGAGAGGGAATGGGGAACGCACCCAGCGTGCTAACACGAATGCCTCCTATAGCCCAGGGCACACACAACACCCCAATCCACTTGGCGAGCACCTTCGACTTGCACTTCTCACCAAAGCGCACGTGCACACGCGCTCACACAGACACATAAAAACTTACACGGCCATCACACAACCCGCGCCCACATAATGACGCCAATCGATGTCTCCCGTAGACCACTCTCTCTCTCTCTCTCTCTATCTCTCTCTCTCTCTCTCTCTCTCTCTCTCTCTCTCTCTCTCTCTCTTTGCAGACGCTATGTCGGGGGGCACACTGCCACACACAACCGCACACACTCTCAGTAGAGCAGAGAAGAAAGGGGGGAAGGAGAAAGCACGACACAATTGCTCATATGGGGGGGACTTCTTCTTCATTCACATAAAAGCGCTTATAAAAAACCACCGCCGCTCATTGGCATTCATCAAAAGGCACAAAAGGGCGAGACCCGCTCAAGCCCTACACGGAGTTCTCCATGGCTCTTGCTCCTCGCAAGCTCCTCTTCGCCTTCAAACGAGCGAGCACTCCAAAAAAAACCCCTTTTTTTCTTCTCTTCCTCTCCAAGTCTAAGTCTAGAAGAAAAAAATACCCCTCCTCTAAAAAGCTGCTCTCCTTCCTTCTTCCCTCCTTCCTTCTTCCTTTCCTCTTTTTCTCAAGGCAAAGAAAAAACTTTCTTTATTTGGCAATGAAGCCGGGCGCCACTGCTCAAGGCTTAGTCTTCAAAGACTCTTTTTCTTTTTTTCCGCTCCCCTTAACTTTTGAGCTTACATTTCACTTATGAAAAAAACCCCAGTCTTCCTTTCCCTTTCCATTTATAAGCAAGAGGATTTAAGAACTTGATTCGTTAGCCGTGGGTGCTCGGACTTGCCGCATGATTTTTTTACCTGTCAGTTTTGCATCATGATGCCTCGACGGCCTCAAATGGCGTGTCCCAAATATAGAAAAAAACATCCGACCATTCACATTCGCTACGAACTGTTGACCTCGACCAAGCATATCTCCATGCTTCAGACTCCGATTCAGGTGCCGTCGAGTCCAACTAGCATCACATGCTACATGCTACCCATGAGACACTTGGCGAGCTCGAGAAAACACCAAATGACACGTTTCCCAATGTGGTCCAACCGCCTCGAAACTGACCCCTATCAAAACTTGACTATCCATAACTTTCCATCCAGAAGCCCGATTCTCAATCCGAAAAGACCCGCCTGCTCCACAACTCGAGCACTATACGTGCATCATTTCACACCCGCCTTGAACAGCCACATGTGCCCTCCCAATCCGACGAGGATCTGCAAACACATCCCACTTCAACTGGCCATATCTCGCACATCCGGGCTCCGTTTGACGAGCCATCTAGACCAACTTCTAGAGCACATCAAGCATCACATTTCGGCACACAAAACCATCACTTCGGACACATGAGGCCACCATCCAATTTAGCACATGGCAGCATACCATCGGCCTAAAAAGCCACATCAAACATACATTTCCACATCCACCTCGCTGTAGCCACACTTCATAGACGCACTACCACCATACCATACACCAACTTGCATATATATCACTGCATGGGCCATCTTCTATTGTCGCCAGCATTTGGTTGTACCATCATTGCCCACCCCCTTGTTGAGCATTTATGCTCAACCAAAAGCATACTCGTTGCATACCAAAACGGAATAACCACACCAACACTGAGCAAACCTCAAACCACACCACAACCTATATGTACAATATATGCATAGCTCCTCCTCTGCTGGCCTTCCTTTAGGCGGGTTGCCCAACCCCCTGCTTTATCCACTATCATCTACCAGGGTCAAACACCTGGCACTGGTCATGTCCATCCACAAGTAGCAATTCCCTGTAGTGTTGCACCCCAACAAAAACACAATAGTGCACCCAAAGTGCACACAACATAGCCTCACTGCTCCATGCAGCCACTGGCATCAAAGCACTCAAAAGAGCACTATCGTGCTCACCACTTTTCCCAATAGCCACACCAACACACATACCAGCATCGATGGACAAACCAACATTGACAGACAAACCTCATCTTCCCACCCAACCATGTAAAGTGGAGGACTCCTCCACAGACTCCTGTAAAACTGGCGACATGCCCACTGCACTGCTGTACTCACAAGCATGGTCTTCACGATCCAATGGCACATCTCCCTTGACGGCTTCACAGCACCCATAGCCTGCTCTTCCTCTTCACCCATGGCCAAATGCACCTGTTCATCACCCAAAGGCCTCTCTAACGGCATCATACCATCGCAGTCCATGCATGTGGCATCCTCAAACACTGTATCCTCATGCTCATCCGAACTAAGAGAGACACATGGCTCCATCACTGCCTCTTGCAGACCATCCTTTTCAACCTGTTCACTCTCCACCTCCATGGAAGCTTCCTCTTTGGCCAAGCTCCGTACCTGCCTCACTATCAAAGCACACTCCACGGCCACTTTAACCAACATCACCATAAGCATGGTGCCGCACAAAACCTTTGCATGCATATCCTCAGTCCCAAGCTTGGGCATTTCCACCTGCACTTCACCCACATTGGTAACCATCACATCCCTATATACCAAACTAGGCAGCTCTACTTGTACCATCTCAGGCTCACTAGAGTCCGCCGTCTCTTCTCCATAGGACGTGGACCCGTCCTCTTCACCTGTATCCCATAAACTCGAGCTTAAACTCCCATCACCATCACTGCCATAGACCGACTCGGCACCTGTATTCACATCCTTTAGTATCTCCAAAAAATCTTGGCTACTGCCAACTTGGCTCTGCACACTCTCATATTCCAAATCCAAGCTCTTGGTACCTACAACCTGGCCATAACCTGCCATCTTCTCGAGCAAAGACTCCACAAGAAGAGGCTCTATTGCCTCTTCAATCTTCACTTGGCACTTGGCATCTACCATCTTCGCTGCACACAGACTCTCTTGAACACATGGATTGCCCTCGTTGGCAAGCACATCCACCATTGGCACTAGCATCCTCCAAACAAGCACCTCCGAACAAGCAAAATTCACCATTGGCCTTACCTCAACAGGCTGCATACTTTGTATCATTGGCACCATCCTCGACAGGCCCAAAGAACACCCTGCTACTACAATAGGCGCATACTCTGCCGGCTTAAGCAAGCCGAGCTCCATCTTTCTTTTCATTTTCTTGCTCTTGACCTTGGCCACTTGGACCGCTTCACCATAACTTCGTGGCTCTTCATCATCAACCTTCTCACGAACCACAGGATGCAGACACGCAAGAAACTTTTCCATCTTGAAGCAATCGCCATTAACCACATGCATAACAACCACCAACTGCCTCCAGCAAGCTTCAAACTCAGACACAGAAACCTCAAAGTTGGCACTTATATCTTGTCGCAGGCCTTTAATCTGCGCTTCCACTTCATTCACCGACACGGCCTTGCGAAATTGCAGCAGAAACCGCTCTTTAAAGCCTATCCAAATCTGTTTGTCTGCTACCTGCAGACCATCAAACCAAGCCTTCGCTTTTCCTCGCAGCACCAAGCGCACCGTATGCACCTTGTCATCATCACACGCCATCTGCAATGATAGCACGAACAACTCAAAATCCACCAGCCAGTCGTCCGCATCCTCGCTTCCACTGAAGATTGGGCCACTGCTTTGCCACATCCTTGCTTCCAATCACATCACCGAGGAGCTATCAATGCCGTCCTCCGTGGGGGAACCAGAAGATGGAGAGAGGGAATGGGGAACGCACCCAGCGCGCTAACACGACTGCCTTCTATAGCCCAGGGCACACACAGCACCCCAATCCACTTGGCGAGCACCTTCGACTCACACTTCTCACCAACGCGCACGTGCACACGAGCTCACACAGACGCATACGAACTCACACGGCCATCACACAACCCACTGTCGTGCTGTGACACGTACATAGTGGGAACGCATGCTACAAGATCTATCTTATATTTTTTTTAGATACATAATTATATTTCCTATAGTGTACATATGCATATTTAAGTATAATAATAAGCCTTCTATCTCATCCTATTATTTTTCTCAAGGGTAACATATCCTTACTTTACCATCAGAAAATACTATGGGAAAAACATCAATAGCTCCGCCTCTTTAACTTGGGGCAAAAAGCATTGATTCTTTATTTCTACTATTTCATTATCATCTCACACCCTAGCTAGATCCTATATCTACGGTAAACTCCAATATATATATATATATTATGTATTTTTATACTTTTCTTATATTTCTTTTTAAATAGCTACTAGGAGGGAATCAAATCCTAGTGGGACACTAGGTGGCATGATTTCAAAGATACACTTATTTTAATGCATTATTGCAAGCATGATTACAAAACATTGTCAAGGAGCAATGTCATGCTTTCATATGGCATGAGGTGTCCTTTGGAATTACATGAAAGTCTAGGCTAAGGGGACTACGGGAAGACTTTTGCTGCCATAAATGGACCCTATTTTGATGAATTTTTTACACAAGGTTCCAATCCGAATTAGAAAATGATTTTAAAATGAAAATCGTAGCTAATGAGCTGAAGTTTCTGCCCATATTTTTACTTTTTTATTTAGAGACACGGTTAAGGAGATATGATCAAAATACTGGACCCTAGTCTGCCCACATCATGCAGGGACAGCTCATTTCCAACTTTTCCAATTCCTATTCACACTAGCTCCTCTCTTCTTGTGTAAACCCTTGGGGGTTCCCTTCACCTATAAAAGGGGACCTCTTCTTCCTTGAAAGGAACTCAAGTATTCAAGCCATTGATGAGAGGAATTCTCGAGGGAGTGAGTAGTAATGCCTAATCGTTCTTAGCCCCATTAACATAAGCCCAAGCCTACACTTTCTCCTAGAGGAAGACTAGCCATTCTTGTACGCTATCCTTGGAAGATCAACTCTAATCAAAGAAGGTGTTGTACTTGGCGTATCAATCAAAGTGGAGTGCTCCCCTCTTCTTCTCTCTCCATCAATAATGGTGCCGAAGGGTTTGTCAAGTAAAATGTGTTCTACATTGATGTTTTCTTGATTTCTTGTTGTTTTCTTTTTCATCTCTAATCCGATATATATATATATATATATATATATATATAATATCATCTCCATAACGAAATCTATTTCTCTCACTCTTAGTAATTCATCCTCTCTACAAATTTTAGGTTCTCTTTGCTACAGGTACATCTCTCCCCGTAGTATCCTTATTGTCTACGGGCAAGAATAGGGCTTGGGAGGGAAAATTCTCATCTCTTCACTTCTCTCATATCTACATTTCTCACATACTATCCTAGAAGAATGACCCACATGATGATCATTTCTATCGCTTTCACTCTATACGATCTATTAGAATTAACGTATGGATTAGCCATAAAATACACTTTCAACAACGTATAGTGTTTCTCTTCGGCCCTGAAAGGCTCAATGAAATACTTCTATCACCGGATCCCATCATACTACCTCTCATAGACTATAACTTTTCTTTTGATGTAAGCGTAGTTATCTTGCTATGAACCAAGAGGATTTGTACACACAATTAATCCCAATCACTAGACAAAATATATATATTATTTTAAGCACAAAACTACAATTCCAAAGAACAATTCGTAGCCTATTTGTTCAGCCAAGATTAAATGCCATTAACTCATCCATTAACCCTTTCATATTACCCATGATACGATATGACCATAGCCTTGATGTTTTCATCTTCGTATTGTTTTGACATTCTCTTTTGCGTTCTTTCTTTGTGTGTGTGAATGCAAGAGAGAAAGCGTGAGTCTTCTTTTTTTGCAGTTCTTTCCAAACCCTAGTCTTCATGGCATCTATGGTTTAACTCCTTCATATAGTTTTTGTTGAGTTCTCTCACAAACTCTCACAGCCATAAGCCCGGTGCTTTCCTGGCAAGACCGCAAATTTCTCGACATATTTTTGGTGAACCCGACGCGAGTCTGCTAGGGTGAGAGTTTGTGGGTAACCATGGGTGATCATGTTGAGCAACAGGGTATGCATTTTGACCCAGCAACAATGCAAATGTTTCAAGAATTTGCAATGCTCATGAAACAACAACATGCTACTGAAAGAAGGGAGATTTCAGCAACGAAGGCCATACAAGCGCTCGTCAACAGAATGGATCAGTTCAATGGCAAAGATGTAACCAAGTACTTACGCGAGTATGTGAAGGAGATGGAGCTGCATCGCGTGTCAGAAGGTGAGATGATTCAAAGCTTTGAGCTAGTTGTTGCTCTAGAAATTAGGGAGCATGTCAGGGAAATTAAAGATAGGCATGGGAGAAATTGGGAAGAACTCAAAGTAGCTTTAAAGGAGGAATATTTTATGGAGGACTCTGAGAGAGTGACCAAAAGGACATTCTTAGAATGGGTAGTCAAGCCAAAGCAAGGACTATCAATAACAGAGCTACTTAGGGAATTTGAGCGGCGCTATGCACAACTCACTAGGACAGAAAGGGCCACACTAGATCCAGAGAAGACAGATCTTTTCTTACAAGTTGCAGGTAAAGAGTTTCAATAAAATTTGGAGCTTCTTCTTGAAGATAAAGATGCTAAGCAAGGACTAAAAATGGACTGGAATGAGATTGAAGGTGCTGTCTCACTGCTTGCCAAACGACAAAGAAAAAGGGACAAGATGGTAGTAAACACTACAAGTCCTTCCACCTCCACTTCTGACAAAATGGTAAAGCCTACTTTTATCGCTCCTAAGTTTGATGAGTCCATGCTAGATGAGCTTGTGAAGGGAATGCGTGACGTGAAGGTGAAGTTTGCAAAGCTTGAAGAAAAAGGCCAAACATCACGGTCACTTCCTAGGCAAAGACAACAGCCCAAAGAAGGGTTTGTTAATAGATTTATTTGGTGTGAAAGTACAGACCATGTAAGAAGGGATTGTGATGATTTTAGTGATGCTTTGTCAAAAGATGTTGTCTTTTTTAAGGATGGTAAAATCCACTTAAGAGAGACAGTTCTACCCTTGAGAACTAACTTTGGGAAGGGGGGAATGAAAACCTTAGTTGAAGATATGGCAACCAAGCATGCCACCTCTTCAGTTGAGGCAGCTAATTATGGAGTAAAAATTGAACACTTTTGTGATGAAGAGGTGAGTGACCATCATGGTCAAATTTGGCCAAATGTCATGCAATTAGCTAAAAAGGGAAACCTTACAAAAGAGATTCTACATGAAGTAGGTGATTGCATAAATCTAGAAACAGGATGGAATGATCCAGTGGACTCATTGTCAGTGCATGCCTACATTACAAAATGCCAACAAAATGAGGCAATTGTAGAAGAGAGGCGCAGACGTGAGAATGCTGATGAAGGACCATCAAAAAGAGCTTCTAGAAGTGGGGGAAGAAGCGACTCAATGCCTTCTCAAACACCCTCAACACAAGGAGCATTTCCACCTGAAGTACTCATGGAGGAGTCTACAACAGGAAAGAAGAAAGAGCCAACAAAAGGTAAGACAAAAGGCCCAACTTATAAACTACAATCTGATATTGAGGTTGCTACTATTTAAAGAAAGTCTTGGAGGAAAGGATCTTGAATAGCAAGATTGAGTTCACTCTGGGAGAAGTTCTTGGCATTGCAAAGCGTGAATTCCATGAGGAGATCATTGACATCATCAAGAGAAAGAGGCAAACCCTTGCTGAAGTTTCTCGTCCACAGGTTGAAGGGGAAACCTCAAAGACACAAGGGATGCAACTGCAAAATAAGGAGAATGATGGAGCTATGGTAGGATGCTACCAATCTAGTGGGAGAGTGAAGCAAGTGCATTTCTCAAATGATGATGAAGAAGTTGAAGATATTCCTAGGAGTTACTATTCACGAAGTCATTGGGCAAGGGCTACTACAGAAACTTTGTTCAAGGTAGGTGATCTTGAAGAGCCATTTGTTGCCTTGATTGACCATGGTTCAGAAATAAACATAATGTCAAAGAGTCTCTACAACAAGTGCAAATGGACAATGGACACAGATCATGGTTGGATGGTAAAACTGGCAAACAATTCATCCGATGAATTGTATGCAGCATGTCCAGGTGTGAAGGTGACAATAGGTGATGTAAAGATTGACCAACACTTCTTTGTTCAGGATACATCTTCATATCATCTCATCCTTGGACAACCCTACATTGTGGGAGTTCGAATGGAAACAAAGGTAATGGACGATGGTTCAGCATATGCTAGGATACGTAGAAAAGATGGTAAACGTGCTGTCCAATTTCTCACAGTTTGTGTAAACCATGAAAGAAATCGTGACAACCTCAGAGAACATCCTCTACCAAAGGTAAGCAAAGAGTTTCATGATCATAGAGAAATGATGGGTTTTTGCCAAGTACCATTGTAAAGCGGGATTGCAGTGGTACAGAAAGAAAAAGGGTCTCGCCTGATCCAAAAATGGGTGAAACTTTCTCAATGAGCTCCTTAGTAACAAGGAATGGACCAGTATGTTTTACAAAACTTGAAGATTTGAAGAGATGTGGGAGGCAATATGTGCATAATGTACAAATAGGCATGAAAAAGAGTGGGTTGCTATAACCTACTGAAAATGTTTTGGGTTTGTGTGAGCAAGTTTCTTTTGTAGATAGTATGGGTGAGCTTGATGCTATAATGAGGTCTAGTTTGCATCTTGAAAATGAAGTTGTGGAAGTTTGCTCTATGAAAATGTATCAAGTAATAGAAGCCTTTAAAGAAAGCCAAACAGTTGGCCCAGAAGTCCATGTTGAAACTAAATACAAGAGTGTAGCAAAGAAGGTGAAACCAGTAGCTTCACCCTTACCACCCAACAATAGGGAAAAGATTGAACAGGCTTCTTTACAACCAAGTTTGTGTAATCCTAAAAAGATCGGGCATACCTTCACAAAGGAGTCTTTTCAAGAGTTGCAGATTGGTTACGAGGAGTTTCTAACACAGGAGGAGACAAAGTGCTTCAAAGAAATGCTTTCAAAGCATGGTAAGGCTTTTGCATTTGAGCCACATGAGATAGGATGTGTTGATCCTTATATTGTGCCTTGGAATGTGCGGCCTATTCCGGTTCCAAAGGCTCATTTGCCAAAGTTAGTAGAGCTACTGAATGAGAAAATCAAAATGGGAATCTTGGAGCCTTCTTGTGCTCCATACTCAAACAGGTGGTTCACAGTTCCAAAGAAGAATGGTTCTCTACGCTTCATCCAAGATATGCAACCAGTGAACAAGGTGACAATTAGAAATGTAGGTACAGATCCAATTGTGGATGAATTTGCAGAGGCGTTTGCAGGGAGGGTAATCTACTCAATGGGGGATCTCTACTCAGGGTATGATCAATTTCAGCTTGCAATCGAAAGCAGAGACTTGACAACAATGAGGACACCTTTGGGTTTGGTAAGGATGTGTACCTTGCCACAGGGAGCAACCAACTCGGTTGCACATATGATGAATGGGATGCATAAGGTCTTACGTGACTTTATTCCTCAAACAATGACTTTCATTGATGATTTGCCTATCAAAGGATGTGAAGAGAGTGACAAAGATGAAGCTTTGGATCTCAAGGGATGTCGCAGGTTTGTGGTAAATCACATAAATGATTGTGATAAAATTTTGTCTAGGTTGGAAGAAGTGAATCTTACATTGCCAGGGAAAAATTCTATGTTTGGTGTCAAAGAAGTGCTCATTGTGGGGCACATGTGCGGGCCATATGGTAGGAAACCTTGTCCATCAAAGGTAGATGCCATCCAAAGAATGAAAGAAACATGCACTAGCATCACTGAGGTTAGAAGGTTTTCGGGAGCATGTGTCTTCTATGTTATTTGGATTCCACATTATGCACATGTAGCTGATCCTCTTTATCAGCTGCTTAGAAAGAATCAAAAGTTTAAATGGACAGAAGCACATGTAAAATCCATGAAAAAGCTAAAGGAGTTACTCCAGTCAGAAACGTCTTTGAGAAAGGTAGACTGTGAGTATCAAAGGCCAGTGATTGTGACAGTAGATACCAGTCCTACAGGGATTGGATGGGCAATAGGGCAAGATGACAAAGAAGGACACAGGTATGTGGTAAGATTTGGAGCAAAGGTACTAAGTGCTCGCCAAAGAAACTATCCACAGGTAAAGAGAGAGTTATGGGGTATGGTTACAGACTTGAAAAGTGGGAAAGAGTACCTAATTGGTGTATGTGTGGTTGTAGAAATAGATTGTCTACCACTTCTTGGGATGATTACAAGCTGCTCAACACCAGACATTGCTATGTTGCGGTGGATTGCCTACATTAAGTCCTTAAATCCCGAGTTTAAGCACATTGCAGGTAAAGACAATACAGTGGCAGATATGCTATCAAGGGCAAGGTATGAAGATGAGTCACAAATGATTGAGGAGGGAGATGATGTAGACACAAAATTCTATTCTATCTCTCATGTCAAAGGTAACAATGTCTGCATGACTAATTCACTTGAATTGTTCTTGAAAGATCTTTATGAAGGTGATTGGCTTTCTATTGGAAGGTACTTGAGTACTCTAACAGAACAGGATGATTGGTCTGAACAAGAATTCAAGAGGATATGCAGGAAAGAATATGGGTACTTTTTAAGGGATGGTTACTTGTGGAAGCATCCTAAACAAAAGGGTGCTACACCACAACGGGTTATATGTAAAAAAGAGACTCAAGTAAAGCTCATGCAAGAGTTTCATGAGAGTCTATGGGCTGGACACAGGGGTGTGTGGACAACCTTCTCCAAGTTGAAAGAAAAATACTGGTGGAAGGGTATGTATAAAGATGTATCTCAGTTTGTAGAGTCATGTGTAACTTGTCAAATGTATTCAAATGTTCAACATCGTGATGGATTGCACCCTACATATCCACTATCCATGCACTATAAATGGGTTGTGGATCTAGTCACGATGCCTTTAGGACTCTGGCAGATGAGATACTTGGTTCTTGCACGAGAGGACCTAACTAACCAGGTTGAAGCAAGAGCATTAAGAGCTAAGACCACAGAAGCTGTGTGCAAATTTCTTCTTGATGAGGTGATTTGTCGTTATGGTTGTGTGGGAAAAATCACTGCAGATCGAGGTGAACTGGATGCCGAAGAAGCAAGGGAGTTCTTTTCTAGATTAGGGATCAAGCTTTCTCTTACTACAGCTTACAACCCTGAAGGCAATGGAAAGAGTGAACGAGGGCATCCTCCTATCATCAAAGCTTTGGCCAAGGCTTGCGAAGGAAGAGTTGGTGAGTGGCCAAAATTGTTACCATATGATTTATGGGCTGATCGTACAACACATAGCTCAATAACTGGCTACATGCCTGCGGAGCTAATGCATGGTCAAAAGCCAGTGATGCCGATTGAGGATACAATTCCCACATGGAATGTACTACCTTGGCAAGAGGGGCTTAGTAGGGAAGATCTCCTTGCACTGCGTATAAGGCAGCTAGAGAGAAGACCTGGAGACATTGAAGCTGCAACAGAACGACTCAAAAATGCAAGGTTGAAAAACAAGGACTATTTTGATAAGCGACATCGACTCAGGAGCAAAGCAATTGACAAAGGTGACTGGGTTTTAGTGTATGATAGTAGCCTTGATAACCAGCACACAGTCATGTGTAAGTTCTCAAAAAGATGGTTTGGACCGTATGTTGTAAAGCATGTGCATGAAAATGCTACTTACAGCTTGTCTGAACTAGATGGTACCGAAGTAAAGATTCCCATTGCAAGAAAAAGGATTAAAATGTTTAAGAGAAGTGGAGACAATGATCTAGAAGATATGGATGAGGAAGAAGAGAAAAACACAGGTGAAGATCAAAGTGAACATGAAGCTCTGGAATCATCTAGTGAAGAAGAAGACAAGGAAGATGTACAAGAGGTCTAATCTTACAAAGAGACAATGTGGCACATACCGGAGGATGTGCAGGTTTAGAGGGGGTGGATGTCGTGCTGTGACACGTACATAGTGGGAACGCATGCTACAAGATCTATCTTGTATTTTTTTTAGATACATAATTATATTTCCTATAGTGTACATATGCATATTTTAGTATAATAATAAGCCTTCTATCTCATCCTATTATTTTTCTCAAGGGTAACATATCCTTACTTTACCATCAGAAAATACTATGGGAAAAGCATCAATAGCTCCGCCTCTTTAACTTGGGGCAAAAAGCATTGATTCTTTATTTCTACTATTTCATTATCATCTCACACCCTATCTAGATCCTATATCTAGGGTAAAATCCAATATATATATATTCTATGTATTTTTTATACTTTTCTTATATTTCTTTTTAAATAGCTACTAAGAGAGAATCAAATCCTAGTGGGACACTAGGTGGCATGATTTCAAAGATACACTTATTTTAATGCATTATTGCAAGCATGATTACAAAACATTGTCAAGGAGCAATGTCATGCTTTCATATGGCATGAGGTGTCCTTTGGAATTAAATAAAAGTTTAGGCTAAGGAGACCACATGAAGACTTTTGCTGCCATAAATGGACCCTATTTTGATGAATTTTTTACACAAGGTTCCAATCCCAATTGGAAAACGATTTTAAAATGAAAATCGTAGCTAATGAGCTGAAGTTTTTATCCATATTTTTACTTTTTTATTTGGAGCCACGGTTGAGGAGATATGATCAAAATACTGGACCCCAGTCTACCCACATCATGCAGGGGAAGCTCATTTCCAACTTTTCCAATTCCTGTTCACAATGGCTCCTCTCTTCTTGTGTAAACCCTTGGGGGTTTCCTTTACCTATAAAAGGGGACCTCTTCTTCCTTGGAAGGAACTCAAGCAATTAAACCATTGATGAGAGTAATTCTTGAGGGAGTGGGTAGTAATGCCTAATTGTACTTAGCCTCATTAACATAAGCCCAAGCCTACACTTTCTCCTAGAGGAAGACTAGCCATTCTTGTACGCTATCCTTGGAAGATCAACTCTAATCAAAGAAGTTCTTGCACTTGGCGTATCAATCAAAGTGGAGTTCTCCCCTCTTCTTCTCTCTCCATCAATAATGGTGCCAAAGGGTTTGTCAAGTAAGATGTGTTCTACATTGATGTTTTCTTAATTTTTCATCTCTAATCCAACATATATATATATATATATCTAATATTATCTCCTTAACCAAATCTATCTCTCTCACTCTTAGTAATTCATCCTCTCTACAAATTTTAGGTTCTCTTTGCTACAGGTACATCTCTCCCCGCAGTATCCTTATTGTCTACGGGCAAGAATAGGGCTTGGGAGGGAAAATTCTCATCTCTTCACTTCTCTCATATCTACATTTCTCACATACTATCCTAGAAGAATAACCCACATGATGATCATTTCTATCGCTTTCACTCTGTACGATCTATTAGAATTAACGTATGGATTGGCCGTAAAATACACTTTCAACAACGTATAGTGTTTCTCTTCGGCCCTGAAAGGCTCAATGAAATACTTCTATCACCGGATCCCATCATACTACCTCTCATAGACTATAACTTTTCTTTTGATGTAAGCGTAGTTATCTTGCTATGAACCAAGAGGATTTGTACACACAATTAATCCCAATCACTAGGCAAAATATATATATTATGGTAAGCACAAAACTACAATTCCAAAGAACAATTTGTAGCCTATTTGGTCAGCAAAGATTAAATGCCATTAACTCATCCATTAATCCTTTCATATTACCCATGATACGATATGACCATAGCCTTGATGTTTTCATCTTCGTATTGTTTTGACATTCTCTTTTGCGTTCTTTCTTTGTGTGTGTGAATGCAAGAGAGAAAGAGTGAGTCTTCTTTTTTTGCACTTCTTTCCAAACCCTAGTCTTCATGGCATCTATGGTTTAACTCCTTCATATAGTTTTTGTTGAGTTCTCTCACAAACTCTCACAGCCATAAGCCCGGTGCTTTCCTGGCAAGACCGCAAATTTCTCGACACCGCGCCCACATAATGACGCCAATCGATGTCTCCCGTAGACCTCTCTCTCTCTCTCTCTCTCTCTCTCTCTCTCTCTCTCTCTCTCTGCAGATGCTATGTCGGGGGCACACTGCCACACACAACCGCACACACTCTCATTATGGGGGGGACTCCTTCTTCATTCGTATAAAAGCGCTTATACAAAACCACCGCCGCTCATCGGCATTCATGAAAAGGCACAAAAGAGCGAGACCCGCTCAAGCCCTACACGGAGTTCTCCATGGCTCCTACTCCTCGCAAGCTCCTCTTCGCCTTCAAACGAGCGAGCACTCCAAAAAAACCCCTTTTTTTCTTCTCTTCCTCTCCAAGTCTAAGTCTAGAAGAAAAAAATACCCCTCCTCGAAAACGCTGCTCTCCTTCCTTCTTCCTTCCCTCTTTTTTCCAAGGCAAAGAAAAAAATTTCCTTATTTGGCAATGAAGCCCGGGCCACTGCTCAAGGCTTAGTCTTCAAAGACTCTTTTTCTTTTTTTCCACTCCCCTTAACTTTTGATCTTACATTTCTCTTATGAAAAATACCCCAGGCTTCTTTTCCCTTTCCATTTATAAGCAAGAGGATTTAAGAGCTTGATTCGTAGGCCATGGGTGCTCGGACCTGTCGCATGATTTTTTTACCATTCAGCTTCGCATCATGACACCTCGACGGCCTCAAACGGCGTGTCCCAAACATAGAAAAAAACATGCGACCATCCACGTTCGCTACGAACTGTCGACCTCGACCAAGCATATGTCCATGCTCTAGACTTTGATTCAGGTATCGTCGACTCCAACTAGCATCACATGCTGCATGCTACCCACCAGACACTTGGCGAGCTCGAGAAAACACCAAATGGCACGTTTCCCAATGTGGTCCAATCGCCTCAAAACGGATCCCTGTCAAAACTTATTTGTCCATAACTTTCCATCCAGAAGCCCGATTCTCAATCCGAAAAGACCGGAGTGCTCCACAACTCGAGCATTACACGTGTATCATTTCACACCCGCCTTGAACAACCACCTGTGCCCACCCAATCCGGCGAGGATCTGCAAACACATTCCACTTCAACTGGCCATATCTCGCACATCCGGGCTCCGTTTGACGAGCCATCTGGATCAGCTTCTAGAGCACATCAAGCATCACATTTCGGAACATAAAACCATCACTTCGGACACATGAGGCCACCATCCAATTTCGCACGTGGCAGCATACCATCGGCCAAAAAAGCCACATCATACATACATTTCCACATCCACCTCGCTGCAGCCACACTTCATAGCCGCACTACCACCATACCATGCACCAACTTGCATATATATCACTGCATGGGCCATCTTCTACTTTCGAAAGAATTTGGCTGTACCAACGTGCAAGCTGCATATCTTTTGGCTATATTGTCACTTGCTTGCATGAATGGCGCATAGGTTGGTATCTTCCAACACCGAAATGATGTGGGCCTCTGCAGCTTCTTGAATAGCCTCTAGCGCTATTGCTTGCATTCTATATTGATTTGCATAGATTTGAAGCACCTCCTTCACTGTGCGAGCAAAGGGGGCGCGTCGAATCAAAAGCTCTGTAGTCTTCTGGTAGTGGTGGATTTCTGCGAATGTTCTTGCTATTTTTTTGCGCCACTGCGGTTGTCTTGGGGGCACTTGCACATTTGCTGGCTGGCGACGTTTAGGCTTCTTGAAAAACTTAGACTTACGCCTGTTTACATGCTTCGGGGCTAGATCTGCAACCTCTTCTGATTCATCCTCTTCCCTTGGATCCCGAACTTGTATTGTGGGGAGAACTCCCTAGCCTCGAAGTAGTGTCTTCCCTCCAACGGGCACCCGGTGTGTGCGTGGTATATTAGCTCATAGCCATGGTGGCTCACTCTCTGATTCAGTGTCTATATGGACCACCCGAGTCGTGGATGGTCCTGCTTGTGATTGGTGGCGCGACGGATCCTCCCTATCGGACTCTCTTGTTTGTTGGGACTCTTCTTCTCTCCAGCGCTGGGCACGTTGCTTCATTCTTCTTGTAGGTGTTTGTTCTTGTGGACGCGGAGATTCAACAGCCCTCGATGACTCTGGTGCCCTACTACCATGCCCACTGTCAGAAGAGTTCCTCGAACGGCCAAGTGTTCGTAGCCGTTGTCTTGTGCCTTGAAGCCATGTCGGCTTCTCACATCCTTAGAGGGTGTTTTTGTTGGCAGGCGGATGCCGTTTCGCGGTTTGTTTCATGTGCACCATTTCGTATGGTAAGAGCTCACCTGTTCTTAAGAAATGAGCGGTTTGTGAGAGCATGCAATATTTATGAGGGCCTAGCTAAAAAGGGTCCTGTTCACACTAATTTTGATTTTTTATATATAAAAAAATGAACATGTCGTTAAGAGTTGGACCCTATGTTCACGTATAGTGACTCGCACAGAATGCACTTTGATCCTTGTCTCACTCTGCATCGCCGCCATGCAGCATGCTTGGCGGGACCTTGTGACATTTGCCACTTGTTGCTATGATCATGACGAGTCCATTTTCGCACTTCAATAGCAATCTTAGATTGTCGTGCACGCTCCATTGTGAGCTTACGAGAAAATGTTGTGTGAAAAAACCAGTTGAGTATCTCCTCCAAATAATTGGATTGCACCATTCCACCACCATGTCGAGTATTTTTGAAGTACACTCCCCTTGCTCGATAATGGGACTTCTCCATGCCGTGAGTGCAAAAAATTTCAAGCAATCCATACTTGTGCATAAAAAATGCACCATGCACAAACAAGATATGTTGTTCACATGAGTAACTGATCCACATTATATAATAAAAACAATCCCTTGTAATAAATTCACCATGTAACATGGCTTACCATGTAATGTGTGATGTTATTTTCACCCCAAGAAAGGGTGAAGACCTTGGTAAAATCCACCAAAGCTTCTTGAAATGATTGGCGTTGTTCTTCTGTTGTGCTGTTAAGGCCCATAAGCTTTACCATTTTATCAAAATGTGCCCAAACTTGCTTGCGCTTGTTTGCAAGCTTGCCATTTGAATCATTGTCAGTAGTAGCTTTGCATAAATCCTTCCAAAGCTCCCCAAGGTTACCTGCCTGCTGGTTGGAGCTGTTTTGAGTAGCATATCGACTTGGCTTTCCTTAGGAGACTTTCTTCAAAAAGTGTAGCTTTTTGTCCACTCATTGACACTTGTTGAGCAATTTCATGGGCCTCCCCTGTGTTCTTTGCAACAACGATAGACACATTTCCACTATGACAGCCAATGGAATTCAAGAGTATCTCCACTCTTTCGATCGATTCCTGGGACTTTTCCAATGGTTTCATTGTGAAAGCATAGTCAATGTGGAGTTTCAATAGCCTATCAAAAATGCGCATAAGAATGCGCGTAATGTACAAAAATGTACATTCAATAGAGGAAATGGAAAGATTGGATTCCAAGCGTGGTCCTTTTGATCACGGTCTAGGGCATTCAGCATTGGACATCTCAGAATAGACGCTTCCCATTCTCTACCTTGATCTCCGACATCACGACAATCTAACCCTTGTTCTCCATGTCCTTGACATGGAAGCATAGAACCGACCTTTGCAGTGTTGTTATGTGATTTTTGTCCATTAGATTTGTATCCTCGAGTGTAAAATGGACAAGGCATGAGAGAAGAAGCCCCTTGGTTGCAGCCAAGCAAACACTTTATGGTCTTTATGTCCCCACCTAAGTACCACTCCACATCATAACTACCAAAACCCTCAACCTCCAACTTCTGACTTGCAATTTGGGAGTGTATTACTTCTGTGATCCATGGAGTTCTCTTAAAAATCCATGAAAGTACTCCATTGGTCTCTTTGGGCACCTCAAAAGCACCCAACCACCAAATGTCTTTCTCTGATTGCACGCTAAAAGACGGGGTGGGAGATGGCTCGACTGAATCCCTTTGCTTGGTATGTAAAAGAGCCTCGTTCATTAGAGTGACACTCAGCCTCTCTAACCTTCGGCCTTTCACTATTTGACACTCATCGAGTTTCAGCACAAAAGCAACCTTTGTGCCAAGCACTACAAAATAAATAGTGCCAAGACCTTAAACTTCAAAGTCTATGATAAAAACAATACCAAAGAAAAAAGTAAAGTGTGTCACCTTCTTCATGTAACTCGTAAAATCTAAGCATGGGTTGTTGAAGCCTTCTAAGGTCCACAAAAATATTGTCCCACATTGTGTAAGGTAAGCCTTTCTCCAAAGGTCTTATGGATTGTTTCTTACCTTTTACCCTTGTCTTTGTTTTGCACGAAGCATAAAGGGAAGTTGGCATTGTGTCCTCAATGTGTAGGTATGTCCCAATGTGGAAGAACACATCTTTGTTTGTGGCCTTCTTTGCAAGGTTTACCTTGTGAGGAACGGGAAATATGTTTTCCACAATGCCATGCTCTTTGAGGGAATCCTTTAGGAGTTGGAAAATAGAATGATAGGCTTTGGTGTTGATTCCAGCCTCATCACAAGCTTGTTGCACGTCATCATCACTAACCACACTTCTCAATTTACGCATAAGGTCCTTGGTGACTGCATCCTTAATGTGCTTACCTCCAAGTGATTATAAGATAGAAATCACATCCTGGGTATTGAGACAACTAGTGATGAGAAGGTTGACTCGATCATCTTGGCTTCTTCCACCGCATGCCTCCTAGATGAATTTTCTAGCAAAATAAATCTCAAAAAATAGTGTGAAGTACGAATACATCATGCAAGTAAAAACCAAATCACCTTGTGGCTGTCACTCGTCGTTTGCGTGCTCCTCTCGAAGATGCAAGAGTTTCAATGGATGAATACGTGCGTTTGCGTTCCCTTGCATCAAGGGGTGTTTCTTTCAAGTTTGTGATGGTGATGGCAAGCTTCTTAATGTGGGACTTCTTTTCTTGCATTTGTTGTTAAGGAGTTTCAACCACCCTCTCCGAAGAGGCAACACTTTCTTGTAATGCCGTCGTCTTGAGGTGAAGAGCTTGACATTCGTGCATCCACATATGCAAAGAAGCACCTGCACCCATACACAACCGCTTGCAATAGCCTAACAAGCCTGTTTCTCCCCTCCCAAGAAATTGAAGAAATATTGAAAGGCTATTAAAGGATGGATGGAAGCGGCTTATAGGATCGTAAGGGTACAAATGGCCGTGCACCCAAATGTCAACATTGGTCTCACAAGCCGTGCGACGTTCCTATGATGACCTTTGATCACCCTCACTAGCGGTCTTCGGTGCAAACGCCGTGGGTAAGCGAATATGTATTCTTTTGGTGTGTGGATTATGTGGTGGTGGAAGCAAACCATTTTTGATGTCCGTAATCACCATGGAATCTGTTGCATGAGGAAGCAAATGATGAAAAGATAGAGGGGGAGGGGGAGGGGTAGGGAGATTGAGGAAGATGGGAGGAGAGACGGAGGGATGGGAGGAGAGAAGGAGGGAGGGGAGGGAGGGAGGGAGAGATTGGGGAGGAGGAGGAAGGTAGGGTTAGGGAGGGAGAGGAGAGGGAGAGAGGAGGGAGGAGGGAGGAGGAGGAGAGAACAAAGTGTTTTTTACTTTTTGGGGGAAAATATTTTTGAAAAAATGGACTTTCTAAGCTTAATGTGGGTTAAAAAATGGGTCAAAAAATGATTTTTGGATATGTACATATGTTGGGAGGGAGTTTTGCATTAAAAATAAGTAAAAATGATTTTTTTTTTTTTAAGTCAAATTTTGACTATTATTGACCCACGTTTTTGTTGATGTGGTCACACCCCTATGCTTCCTTCACTTTAAAAAACCTAGAGAGAGAAAGTAACCCCTTAGGTCCACATCCTACATTTGTTTAAAAGAAAGGCTAGAAAAGCCTACTCAAAACTACCTTCTTCAATGCCCTTGCCCCCTTAACCCCACACAACATTAGTCTTAATCCCTAAAAATTAGGATTCCTTACAAGGCCCATGCAAGGTTCATATTTCTCCTGATGTTGTAGAGATAAACCACGTACATAAATGTCATACCGGTGGATAGAATCAACATGACTAGTGCATGGAGGCTACAAGAGGTTATAAATCTCTTGGAAAACATACTCAATCCTTATCTACTCAATGTGACACTAAACTTTATGTCAGACATAAAACATAATTGTACCATCTGCAAGAAAACCCTAGTGATTCACCACCCAAGAAAGTGAAGTCCAATCATCACCAAGCTTATAGGTTAGATAAATAAAGCTTAAACACACATGTCTAAGATATCATATCCACATTTTAATCACTTTTTAAAGAAATGCTTATTATCTTAATTTTTTAAAAACCTAATTTGTTTTGGCTTGAAATGCACTCAATAGCTTAGCCATGGTACCCTAATATCTCTCCTATGCTTGAAATGTAATTGGCATACTTAAATCTTGAGTTATGAACAAATGAAGAAGAGATTTAGTTATAACAAACTCGTGCCAATCATCACAACAAACTTAAAGTGTCGCATAGAGCTTTCACCTACAAACACTAGACATGCATGTGTATGTTCTCTCATGGAAAGTTTTTGCAAATCTACATTCTCACGCATCGCATGCAAATAGTTAGTTTATCTTTTTCTAAGTTTTGTGGGAACTTGGAAGAGGCAGTTCGTAGATTTGTGTATCAAAGCACATCTGTTTTAATTTACAGCTTTTTATGTATGCATGACATGCTCTTTGTGTGCATGGAAATAGTGCTTTCTATACATATTGTGTATATGATGCATCCATGAGAGGTTGAAGCAATGAAAATTACGATGTTGTATAAATAAAGTGTTGTGATGCTATTGGTAAGTAAATTTAGTTCATGATGCTAATGGAGTAGTTTCCAAGAGAAAGCCCTTCCAAGACAAGGAGTGCTAAGGATAGGTTTAGAAATTAGGGAAGCTAAAACTCATAGATTATGGGACCAATAAGAGCATTCCAAACACAATGAACATACACGGCTTTGATGATGAAAAGGAAAGATCTATTGCTAGCTTGGATAAAGAGTAAAATATGTTCAACATGGCTGGCACTCGCTATTCAAGAAGTAGACAATGATGTCACTATATCTACCTCAAAATTTTGAGTTTGACTTTTGATAGGTCAAGGCTCCTAGGTAAGTTTTTTGAAGTAGATGTAGTAAAAAAATAGTCATGATCAACCCATTTTTGGAAAGCAAGATTCAAGGGGCTTTTAAGGGCAACCAATAATGATTGCATGCAAATGAGTATTGGGTAACCCAGGTACGCTTTGTCTGTGCAATTATTGTAGGTATTTTTATGCTTCCAATACGGTATCCTACTTGACAATGTTGAGGATTAGTGGGTTCAATTTTCTTTCAACTATGTCTAGTACAACCATTCAATAAGATGTCCATGGTACATCGGTCATGTTTTCACTAAGGAGCATGGCTATGTACAAAGCTACTCACAAGCACGTCATGTAAAAAAAAAAAACATATTACAAGTTTTACAACCTTAGCGTTTGTGCCTCCAAGAAGTTAAGGAGGCCAAGAAAACCATACAAATCTGCTAAAAAGAAAGGCTTTTAAGGTACATGGCCAACCCAAAGGATGTAAAGCTTGCAAGATGCCAAAGGTGGTGATTCAATCAAGTCACTAAGTATGTTAAGTTTAAAGTTTACAATTGTGAACTTATTCACCTTTGTAGAATTTCCTATGAAGATAGCTTAGAAACAAAAGTTGCTTCTGTCAAGAATGATTTGGAAGTCAACTACAATTGGATAAGTTGACTCTCTTTGAAAGCTCAACAAGGTCAGTTTTCTTTTGCCTTGTTATAAATTTGTCAAGAAAAGTATCTATTAGCTATGAGCATAAAAGCTCCATCCTACCTTATCTTTTGATAAACTTTATGCGAAGCAAGGCTTCAATTTAGGGCATATTAATAGCATAGAAGCTCCCAAAGATTTGAATATGCTATTAGCATACAAACTTGGGGGAAAATTTTCATAATTTTTCATAGGAGGTTGATATGAACCACCATCTCTCCGTTTATCAACATTCATGGATATGATCCACACTCAAGCAAATGCAACTGGCCTTAGAGGAGAGATACGATTAGACAAGCTTAAGCTTTTCTTGTTTTACTATCCTTAATCTTTCATTTGAAAAATATTTCCCTAGTGTGCAAAGCAAAGTGGTTTGACAACAGCAAGGCTTCTACTATATACCAACTTATTACCAAGGGTAATGGAACACACATTTCTCAAATTGGTAATACAGATACAAGCTCACATGTTATGTTTGGCAACATCAAACTATGATGTATCCATGCAAGTACAAAGTGTCCAAGGCACGTACTATATCGGTTCACACTATTGAGACGATCATTGAAGCCAAGGACTTATCACTTTATTTTTCTTTGTATGCATGCATGGAATGTTAGTACGGTAGGATTCATTCCCTTGAATTATTTTTTATGCCTTTTCAATAACATCAACTACTCTTTCAAGAAGAGTTGAGGCTAGTAGATTTTCTTGTGATCATTGTATATGCCTACAACGGTAGGAAATTTACATCATTAACTCTATGCACAAGATGCAATCACTATGGATGATGCTTTCTATGGATAGCAAGTAGACATGGATTCACTATCAAGGAACTAATTTGTGGGATGCCATGAATAGAATAAGAGACCCTCCAAGTAGGTAATCTCTTGTTCAAAATATCGAAGAAAAACTAGTTTGACTACATTCTTTTGAGTGTTGGGAAATTTTCTCTTCTATTTCAAGATCCAATTGTGAATAATATTCTAAGTTGAGAGGATATATTGGTTAATTTATAGCAGTGATTGTGTCTATAAAAGTGGTATTTTTAGGGTTATGACCCAAGTAACTCAAAATTACTCCATAAGTGTTGATGTTCATTGATTGATCTCTTCATAGTTGTACTTTGAAGGAAATAAGTCTTCAATATGCCAAGGGTTAGTGGATAAGTTCAACTTCACTAGTTGATTAAAATCACTATGGTATACTATGTTGGTCACCATTGACTACTAATTTAAGCAGTTTTGGCATAGAATCTAACCAAGGGGTTTAACATTGCAGCATCTCACCAAAGGGTTTGCATTGCCAAGGCAACAACCCATGTAGTTAGGAGTTCAATTTTTGTTTATTTTCAATAATCCTTCATTTGGTGTTTAATGGGTTAAAGACATTTTAGGTCTTTTCATGTTGGATTTTTGGGTTTTGTATCTTCTAGGTTGTAGTGCACTTAACTACGGATAAGTGAACACTATGTCAAACATCCAAGTATAAATATAATCTGGTTTCATTTCATTTCATTTTTTAACATGCTTTGATTGAGTTTTACAAGTAGGATGTATATGCTAGAATGCTTTCATATATTTTTCTCTTCAAATAAATGACAAAGTCATGTAGGAGCAAAGGATTTTAAAACAATAAGGTGCCAGATACATTTTTGCATCTTGCAATTATGTACCTACATGATATATTTCATTTGACACATATTGTTGCAAGGGATACAACATGGTCTAGGAACTCATCGAGTTTGGTTTAGCTAGTGTGGAACAAGAGTTATGGGGGTCCCTTTCACTCATGTTGCCGAGTGTTTGCAATAACCTCCATACACAAGCACATCTCGTACTTGAAGGATGTCATACTTTTGGACATCCTTATCTGATACATATTCCACATGTAGAGAATATGAGTCTTTAGAACTGACACTTACACCAATTATTTTAATTATGTGTCACAACAAAATCCTTAGACTCTACTTGGATCATTTTTTAGAACAACATATCAAGAAAAATTTCACTGGTTTGAAATTGTTGCATACTTAGCAAGATTTATCAAGTTTAGAAGTAATGAATGGTCCCTATATGTGATTAATGTCCACATTCTATTATGGTCCAAATATGTTAACACGACTTTCACGCAATTGCAAGGGAGAGTATTTAGCTCCTCCCCTTTGAGTTGTGAGCATAACATTAGCCATAATCATTGTCAAGTATGGTCATGTAAATGAAATTTTGGATTTTTTAAAGCTAATTGCATGGACACTAGGTGTTATGGGTCCTTGTGTTTAGCAAATGATGATTTGGAGTAGCATGAAAATTCATGAAATTGTTAGCTTCTTAAGTGTATCGCACTATGTGTGCAGTATCTCAATGAGATTAACTATGGGTATGCCAATCACCAACAGAGGTAATGGCTCACTTTGGGTTCTTGTAGACAAGTTGACTAAACTTTGTACAATTTATTCAATCTAATGTTTCAATCTCTAAAGTTAACTAAGTTTGTTGTTCATAACATTGTTGTTGATTACTCAACAATGTTGCAAGAAATTGTGATCCCAATTTACCAATAATTTAGAAAGACTATTTGTAATGGGTTGGGAAACACATTTCACTAGTATCACTCCTTCAAACATTAGGAAGAGGATGGGGTGTAGGAGGGCCTCTTTATTTTCCATGAGCTTATGGAGGTGATTAACATTTTGACGAATAGGTGTACTCCATGTGTGCAAGAATGGTGGGTATGTAAGAGTGGTCAAAGGATGCACTTTTTCCCCCAAAAAGGAGGTGGATAATTTTATCATTTTCGGTCTTCCAAAACTTCCACTTATGATCTCTGATTTGAGCGGAGATTATAGATCTACAATCTATGCATCGAGCTCTTTCCATAGATATGCTACATGATATGGTTTTACTTGCTAGATTTTAAATTCTTTTTTCAGGGGAAATTTTGAATTTAAATAAACTAGATGTTTTTCCTGTTTGAATTCAAAAGTTGTCCTTTGATTACTTTCTTAATACTAAAGGTTTGACTTCCTTAAACTGCCAAATAAAGAGGCCTTCCTAAACCCCATTCTCTTCCTAATGCATGGGTAGATAGATAACAAGTATTAACCTTGTGCTAAAGGATATGTTAAGCATGTACACTAGCACACAACAATCCAATTGAAAAGGTCATCTCTCTAGTTGGAGTTTTCTTACCATGAGGCAAAGCATGGTGTGACTAGGTTTAGTCCCTTTATGTTGATGTTCGGACATGACGTGCTATAGCTGGCGTGGCCTCTACACCACACCTAGCCTGAAATCCCCAAGAATCATCTTGGGGGGCGGGGGAGGGATAGCACCTAAGGTGTGCTATCCTATACCTCTAAAGGGACACCACCTAGCATAAGTGCGGATAGGATGCGTATCATAGCCTTGGATTTGTCATTCTAGCACAACACACCCAAACCACATTCTTCTGAACCCTGGCTATAATAGAGAGAGAGAGTGTGTGTGGGGAGGGAGAGAGAGAGAGAGAGAGAGAGAGAGAGAGGGGGGGGGGGAGAGAGATAGAGAGAGAGAGATTGCCATTTTCTTATCATTACCTACTATGAGAAGTCCCAAATGGATGCACAACCATACCACCCACACCTAGGAGTCACCTTGAATCATGACCGTTGGATTTTTGGACCGTTGTCATGGAAGGTTAGATACGCAAAACAGACCCAAGAGCTTCCATAGAGAAGAAACTGTTATCCAAGGGGGTGAATGCTTACACCCGAATTTTAGCACATGATGCAATAGGAATACATAGGTCTTGATGGAAAAGAGGTCGTGGATTTTTAGGTTTTTTATGATAAATTTTATGTTTTTATTTTATGTGCTCATGTTATACTATTCTCTTATGAGAGTACTCTCTTACATGCATAATTCTAAAATTATGCTTTTTATTTAATTATCCTGAAAATATTACAAGAATTTCTTATATTTATTGGGATTATGTAATGGTAATGCTTATTATTTTTCTAGCTCTATGATAATTAGATTCGGATACTCCTTTACACATATGTAATTTCAAAATTTAAACTTGCATTACTTAAATATTAAATAGTAGTAAAATAATGGTAAAATTTCCTTACAAAACTAGCTATAATACATGTTTAATTCAATTATATAAATCAAATCTCTTAGGATTTATGATTGCACGGTGAAAAATTACTTATATTTTTACATATTAAATGCATTAAATATGTTATTTTTAACTATTTTCTAATGGGGAAAATAGTTAAATATGTTATTTTCTATGTAGATAATTATGGAGTGTTATTTAGCCAAAGAGTAGCACTTTTAAAATTCTAAATCTCATAGAAAAAGTTTAACTTTTAAAATAGGGTAATTTTAGTCCTAATTTTTATGATTTTTTGCTTATTTTAATAGAAAATTGCATCTTTTATAAGGGAGGAAAGAGGGAAATTACATTTTTACTGATTCTGAAATGTCAATATTTTTAGTAATTTTTAGCAATTAAAAATAGCTTTCTACGATTTTTAAAGCATTCTTAGACATGTTTAGGCCTAAAAATACTAATTTTTGCACTTTTTGAGAAAAAACAGCTGAAAATAGGGAAAAATCACAAACTTAAGAATTTAAATAAAAATTTCAAAAATGCATTTATGGTATCTAGAGATAAAAAATATGCTTTATTTACCTTATTTTTTGCTATTTCGACGAAAAATGAAAGATGGCACCTAAGCACGCGCAACAGGACCCCATCAACGAAGTGCTACCTAGGGATGATCCCTTGGCATCCAGACATGAAGGAGAAGGTGTCCAAGTGGGAAATGTGGTTGGTGCTTTAACCTTTTAAAGTTATTTACCGCTTATGTAAAAATATTTTAATTTATGCTAAGGTAAATTAGCAAAAGTAAACGATGAGCGGTAAAGTGTTATTAAATGGTATTTATAATGTTAAGTAATACAAGAGGGTAATTTTTACCCTAGTTCACAAGGGAAATTTATATAGTCCAATTACAAGATGCTATTTTCCTTGGCCAGACGTGTTTTGATCAGACGTATCACATTGTATTTGCACTTGATTTTTGTGTATGAATTAAGGTAATGTACATAGCTGCCATCATAATGGACAAATTACATCAGTTAGCCTTGCATTATGCTTAGAATAGTTATAGTTTGACCTTTTATCAAGGAGATATTCAAGGTTACATGGGCTACCGAAGCGGATCATGAGTGATCGTGATGCCAAATTTACCTCAAAATTTTGGTAATCATTGTTCCAAGCCCTAGGAACCCAACTATGTTTTAGCACACCTATTACCTCCAGACTTAGCGGGTCAATCAGGTTATATAAGATTGTAGCAGGGAGCATCGAAGTTAAGTTCAATATCGACCACTAGGAGAGTATGCCTACAATGCTTCATATCATCAAATCATAGGGATGACTGGTCCGTCGACACTATAAAGAACAGAAGCTTATATAGGGAGCTGGCCCATAAAGCATCACATGTAACATTTTTTGGATATCTTTTCTGTTTAGGTGATGAGCTCACATGAGTTCCAAGATGAATCATGGTTTTTATCCTTCTATTTAAGTTTTAGCCAAATAAAGGTCGGGCACCTAGTGTGAATGGGAAATAGGGTTTAGGGAAAAAAGTCACTAGTTTTGGGGATCATTTGAAGAATACATTAGTTAGAGAAGCTTAAGAGCTCCACTCTCCCTCTTTTGGTGAAGCTCTTCTCTCCTCTCTATCCTGCATTGTATGAGCTAAGATCTTTTATTCTATCAAGTAATGAAGATGGCAATCTCGTTCTTCTCTATTGCTTTCTCATTTGTGTACATTGAATAAGTTAAGTGTATGTGTGAAGCTTGTGGGTTTGTGTAAGCTTTCCATTGGAGCTTGTGGGTTCATTATAATGCTTATCCATAGTGTTATGAATGCTTGAATGCTTGATTTTAAGTGTGTGTGGGCTTGCGTGAATTTCTAAGCTTTCCATTAAAGCTTGCTTGTGTTTGTGCATGAAGAAAAGGTGTTTGTGGGTAGAAAGTGAACCATTGGGCTTGGGAATGGGATTCTTAGAGTAGCAATGAAGTCTTGCTTGTGTGAATAGAATGAATGGAGTGATTAGGAATGAGCATTAGCATCTCACCAGTGTGTGCATTCAAGTGGTCTAGTGTGTGTGAGTTCACATTCTATCTTACCATTAGGTGATAAGCTTCCATGCACTGGATAGGGTAGAGTCTCCTTGAGCTTCAATAGAGATTTCCACCTCATTGAATGCTAGGTTTGATTCTCCACCACTTGCCTACAAGTGTAAAGAGCCTTTGGGTCTCTCCAATGGCGCTGTTGCCGGGGAACTCGTCCAAATCCGGTTGAGAGCTTGTGAATACCACTGCTATCTTCCCTATTGGTTGCAAAACCATTAGTTGAGGAGATTTTTCCACGGGTGTGTGATCCCGGGGCAAGTGGATAAGTAGAAGATAAGAAAATCCCATTGGGTGGTTGAAATTTCTCCCACATTGCTTTCTTTGTTTTATTGCTTTTTATTCTTTTTCAACTACCATTCATTACGTTTGCTTTCATTGTTTTTTTTTCATTTCATGTCTTTCTCTAACATGCATACTAACATTTAGGACATACAATTTTGTTTGTATATAATCAACGTTTGTACTAGAATAACATTCAAATCGGTACTTTGTGTTTTTGGGACTGTTTTGTCATAAGTTTAGGTCCATACAAACGATAGGCTAAGATGTAATTTTTTGAGTCCTTTGCCACATTTGGATGCATAGCATGTGCGCTAACTTGGATGTGTGTAGCTAGTCATCAAGTTCAACTCCAATCGACGGAAACAAGAGGTAAGATAAGGTAAGATTTCAACATTGCAATACCGGCAAAGCCGAGGCCTTGGGAGGCTTATTTGGTAGGAAAGTAAGAGTCTTGTCAAAATCGTGGTTTCACGCGTTTTTGGTTGAGTAAGCTAAGCGCGTGGGAAACTATTGTGGGAGAGAGTGGGCACAAAGGTGTGTGTCGAAAGACCATATATCTGGAAAACACTCTCCGATAGGACCTATCTCACCCAACGGCTTATTTGGTCAAAAATAGTGACTCTGAAAGGCTACGTGAGTTCAAACAAGCATATATTCTATATGTGCATTGTCAGAATTCCAAAACCCCTCCTGGTTCATTTCTGTCTGTCTAAACACGATTGTAGAGACTAGTCAGGTTCACGAATCTACAACAGTTTTTTGCCTGTTTTTGCATAGATGGTATCTGCTCACTGAGTACATATCCTCTGTGTCAAAAAATTACAAAAAAGACAAGAATTTTCCAGTCGAGTTCACGATTCTGCAGGTTTCCTTTGACTGTTTTTGCATATATGTAATCTCTTCGGTGAGTAGAGTGCAGCTGTGTCAAAAAATTTTAGAAAAGACAAAAATTTTCCAGTCGGGTTCACGATTCTGCAGGTTTCCTTTGACTGTTTTTGCATATCTGTAATCTCCTCGGTGAGTAGAGTATAGCTGTGTCAAAAATTTTCAGAAAAGACAAATTTTTTCCAGTCGGGTTCACGGTTTTGACCCGCTGGAAGGTGCGGTTTTGATTCTAAGCATACTAGCATGTTGTCCTAACTCTATAGATTGAGCATCTCAAATTTTGTACGAATGGAATATCTCTAACTCAGTATGAACCCTTGTACGGACATTTTCGGACTTTGAAATTGACTAGAGCTTCCATATCTGGTAAATTTGACTTCCATCCTGATCCAAACACCTTCGAACACATTAATTGAATCCTAGATTATAATCTTCTCCAAAAAGAAAAAAGAAGAAGAAAAAAACAACATATGAACTTAAGGTCAGGGAGACAACTACGGTCAGCACACAATGATTTTGTCTCCAGGATATCCACACACGAAAGTGGTACACGCTCTGTAGGGAACCTTGAAAGTATTCTTGAGTGCTCGTCTTCTGACATGCATTCAGATTCAATCTCCTTACAAGAGGCAACATGGAAAGAGACTAAGAAGAGTCATTAAACATGCATGAAAATAGATTACGGAAGGGCAAAATGGCTACAAATACTTTCAATGACACGTTTGATGAAATAAAATTTGATAATATGCTTAGATCTCAACATACTAATGCATATGGAGTGGAGATTTATAAGGACCCTCTAGGTCGTTATACGTTTAAATCTGCTGAATATAGAACCCCATTCAATGATTTACCATTGGGCAACTACCAAGGGGATTTGTATATGGGAAAAGATGGAGCTCGGTACGAGGTCACCAAGTATCCAGAAAAAGTGGATGCGTTGGGAGTCCTTCAACCCGACAAAGTGACCGCAGTTGAGAATGAAGCTGAATCGCAGCACGACTAAGCTGGAACTTCTGACTACCAACAACCAGAGGTACACAACCCTCTTATTTTAATCAGCACATGGAAAGAATATTTGATGAATTTGAAACTGTAAGGGAAGTTAAGGTCACGAAGGTGTTTCAAGACAACCCTTTGCAGGAAGTCTTTAGGGACTCTGCAGATGTATATTACACCATTACCAAGTTACAACACCTACAGTATGTGGTCCAACACACTCTGACTTTGGAACACCAAACAAGACAAGAGAGTCGGATTGTAGATCGTTTTGGGAACTACTTTAGGACTCTAGACTGGTACGAAGTTAGGGAGTTGACCTAGAAAGGAAGAAGCCTCTTTATGGACATTAAGCCTACGGTCACAACTAGGCTAGGTGAAACTACATATAGCAAGGAGACTAATAAACATTTTTTCCCAATCACCACCTATTGTGGCATCTTTGTCAAAATGGACCATGGACTATGCCTCCTTGGCAAGAACCTCTAGAACAACCAAATGTGAACTTAGTTAGAATGGGATGAGGAACACCACCTAGAGATCAAGGTAGATATGCAAGGACGAGGGATCCATTGCAATTTGCAAGACCTCCTAAAAGGCCAGAAGATGAGACCTTGAGAAGTACTAGACCATCCTCATTACAAAAAATGGTTCAAAAATATGATGGGTCAGGGGATCCTCATGATCATGTAGCAGCCTACATACAAGTTGTGCATGCAGAACAAGTCAGAGATGTCCATACTCAGTTAGAGGACTTTGGACTGACTCTTGAAAGTAAGGCACTGACATGGTTTCAGGCACTTGAACCTCCATTCAAGGTTTCTCTTATTGCTTTGGAGAAGGACTTCATTGCTTCTTTCTCTAAAATGGGCGTTAAGCATAACCTTGAAGCTAAGATTTATGCGTTCAAACAAAAGGAACATGAAACAATCAAAGATTGCGTCAACCATTTGAAGCAATATATAACAAGATGTCTAGTAGCAGAGAAGCCGAGTCGATCTAAAGTCATTTCTCTTTTCCTGGAAGGTCTCAAGGATAAAACGCTATATAAACATCTCTACGCAAAGAAGAATGACTCCTTTACGGAATGTTGCATCAATGCCATGGATTTAGACAAAAACTTTGATAAGAGTACTGACACAACAATTGAGTTTGCTAGGGTGGGAGAATATTCCCCTTTGAAATCAACAAACACTAAAACTTCCAGTGTAGAGTTAAATTCATATCAGATAGTTGAGACTATCCTATTCAGGCTAGGACAAACTTACAGACCGCCAATGAGACAAACATGGAATTTGGGACCTCAGACTACTGGGCCATACAAGTGTGGGATCTGTGCTCAACCTCATCGCACGGAAGACTGTCCTTCTTATATGCGAGGAGCAAACCAACAGGTACAAAAGAAGTGGTGTCAAGTGTGTAAATGGAACCCTATGCACGGAACTCAAGATTGTATACACATAGCTAGATTGGCCAGAGAGAGGGAAAATGGGTTATCAATGCATAGTCAAGCAAGACAAGGTTACTCTCAGTCAACCGAACAGACCAGACCTATGTTGGGAGCACAACCTCCTGCTCCAAGCACTGTCGCGGTGAGATATGTAGGGACTGAATTACAAGAAACGGGACGTGAGCTAGTAACTTCTACCCCTTACTACCAAGAAACAGAACCTGAGTGGTCAAATATTCAAAGTGAGTTTGTGGACATAAACAGCCCCAGTGATGTTGGCTATGTTGACACCAACTCCATGATGCTAGTAGGACCTATGCCTAGGATGCAGCCTCAATAACCTCGTGGTATTGCACCTCTAGGAGTGAAATGTTTCAAATGTCAACGAACGATCCCCAACCACCTCAAAGACCAAAATTGCCTCCTATTGAACGATAATGTGAGGGGTGTTGTGTAGACCATTAAACTAAGGATTTCCCAGTTAGGAAAGAAGAACTAGCAAGACAAGTTCATAGAACAAGCCTGAATTGTATTGAGGTTATTCCTTCTCCTAATAATTCGGGTGAAGAGGAAGAGAGACCTTTCCTGAATGTGGTTACGAGAGCTCAAAGCCGATTATTAGGAGAAGAGGAACAGAGACCTTTCCTGAATGTGGTTACGAGAGCTCAAAGCTGCAAGGCAAAAAGCACTCAAATCCAGTCCAAAAACACCAAAGACAAAAAAAACTCACTAAAGAAGATGTCGAAACAGGAGTTTGAAGGGTAGTAAAAAATAAAAAAGCAGAACCTGAGGGAGTAGTTGAAAGTGCAAAAGGGACAGATGAAGACATGGAAAGACATTCCAGCATGACAAAACAAAAGACATCGCTCAAGGAAGTACTGAACCGAGTGAAGATGGATCAATGATTGTTGACAGAGTTCACGAGCCGTTGCAAGCAGCCGTAGATGCTTACAATAGCCACATAACTCCATTGACTGAGATCCCAAAGAGATTGCAAGAGTATCCAAACCCACGGGGAGGAAAAAGTCAGATTGTCTTTGCACCAACAACTGATACGGGACACTCAAACCATGCTAGAAGGACCACCTCCTGCTGTAAGACAAGGCCGAGTGTCAATGAAGCCTAATCTAGAAACGATACATGAAGTGGCTCCGAGTAAAGAAAAAGATGCAAGTGTGTATTCTGCACCACTTCCTAAACAACAACCGGTCACTATGACTGAAGCAAATGCCTTCTTTGAAAGTATTCCAGAAGTAGATGAGTAAATGGCTCAAGACATGTGGGGAGCAGTTTACAACGCTTCTCCACCATTTTCAGAAATGGATTTAGAACACCCTAGTGAGAACAAGCAACATTTGCAGGATGAGATTCTTTCTTTGAATTCTCAACCTAGTAAACAGTCAGAACCTTCAGATTTGGGACAATACATTGAAAAAAGAGTTGCAATGCTCTATCTACCTTCGGTCAAGAACCTGGAAACACTAGCATCGGTAGACGTCAATTTACAAAATCTAATGTCAACTCCGATTATGTGGACTCTTTTGTTGGGAGAATTGTTGCGCTTAAGATCAGAACTGCTAAAGGTATTTTGCAAGTTCTAGTTAAACAAGTAATGTTGACTCAAGACAATTTGGATCCTGTAACACTAACACTCAACACTAAAAGTGGAGAGCGAATAGAGATAAACAAGGTCAGTGGTGTCCAAGGAAAAGACAAGGGAAAAATGACTCTTCTTGTACAATACGAGGGGATTGTATCTATTGCCATTTTGGACAATGGTGTTGGAATCAGCATCACAAAAAAATCCATATGGGAAAAATGGGGTAAACCTACCGTCAGGCGAACTCGCATGCTATTGTAGTTAGCAGATGGTAGCCTTGAAAACCCTATTGGTTTGTTGAAAAACGTGACTGTGAAAAGCTGTGGCATTGAGTACGAGAAAACTTTTTCCATAGTAGATTTCAGAAAGAATACCAACTATGAGGTGATTCTAGGACGACCATTCATGCGTCAATTCAAGATGGTTCACGATTGGGGATACAATTACTTGTATCTTTGTCATGAAGCCACTATCACACGAATCAATGTCAAAAACCATTCTCATAGAGATGTGACTTATATGCCTATGGAAGAGTTTGATTCAGCATCCTCGGAGAATTCAGATTCTTTAGGAGAAGAGGATCAGGAAAATCTTTGGGTTTGTGGAGCTTCAAAAACAAGCACTAAAACAAATGGGTCCGGGACTGGTCTAAGCATGTTCGTGGATGAGGCCTATGCTCCTATCCCTTTTCTAGAAGAGATGTTAGAACCTATCGAGTGAAAACACGTGTTAGCAATGCTAGATGTTTGCACTCTGAACCATGGAATCAGATTTGTGACGAAGACGGTTATGACATCGTACATATTCGTATGCTCAGGGTCATAGAACAAGCTCAACTAGAAACATAGGAACAAAGAAAGAGCATTCGAGAGCACAAACGCCCACGGGTCTTAACAGTTTCATTACAGAAGAGGGGAGTAGCGAGCCAGAGTTCATACCACCATTCACGCTTTACCTCCAACTGGTCACGGTGGCTAACAAGGATCACAAGGGTTTTGCAGTTTTGCTAGGACGATCATGGATGAACTTAACAGGCTGTCAAATCAACTTAAAAACTCAAGGCTACATGCTTGAGGTAAACTCAGTTAACCTTACATGTAAAAGTGCAGAAATAGAAGACAAATTAGAGCCCAACACCTCTACGTTTCCTCCAACTAAACCCTCTGACATAGCAAGCCCAAGCAACACAAACAAAGCTAAATCCACAATCCCATGGATACAAGATGATAACCACATGAAAAAATCATGGAAGATGTCCATCAGTTCACTTTGTAAACAACTCTTAGGCAAGGGGGAGTCCCAACCTCTCCAATTCTAGTTACCCAAAGCCGCTTACCAAGAACTCCCATCAAATCAAATACTAATACTAGAAACCCAAAGAAGGAGTCACCAAGAAAAGCACAACACAAAGAAATGCACATGGTGGTGGCTTCCAAAGAACCGACCACTAGATATGGTGCAACCAACCATCCCTGTGACCACGCTCCATCTCACATTTCATCTCCAGTTACTAAAAAGTGGATTCCCAAAGCTACACTTAAGGCCCAAGGATACTACAAAGGCAATAACCAAATATGGATCTTAAAGTTGCCTCACACAAGATCCAGAACCCCACCAACTCCATCTATTTTGGTTACCCAAGATTCCAAGTTCTCTTTAAGCAATTCAATTGCAAAGCCTAAAAGAATGAGAACTCAATAATGATGGGTAGTAAGGAGAGACCTCAACAAGAAAAAGTACAAATCTTCTGAAGCTATAGTCCCTATGCAAAACCAACCTTTGAGGAACAAGGACCAACTGTCTACATCCCAAAACTCTACTATTCCAGCTAAAGCGCGACTATTATAGTTGTTGCTGCATCATTCACTACCTCAAGAAATGTCATCTACCTCTTCACTAAATAGGAGTACTTCATAGAAAAATGTCAGAGTTAGGCTCTTGCAAGCCAAAAAACCCCACAAGGCTAGACCTTCTACCCTTCCCTTTAATATTTTCATGTATCATGCACGCAACAAGTCACTATGGTTCAAGTCTACATCATTGCATGTATGCACAAATAGCCCACTCCTTTATACAGCTACTATGAGCCTAAGTATGCTCCCATCCCTACACTGATGTCTCGATCAATAACCACGGAAACCTCTACATCAAATGCCACTCAACGCTAGTGGGTGACCACTAAACTTGAGTACCTTTAGGTTTCTCGCACATCATTTCCTACCCATGCACACTCTGAACACGCATATATAGGGCCAACTTGGGCCATGCATTAGACACTTTGCTTTCCTAGACACCCAAACACATGCCCAAGAGTACACAAGCAACAGATAGGGGGAAGAAGAGGCAAGTTAAACAAGCTGATTGGGATGGACAAGAACATAACTCCAGAACAACTGGAATTGACGAAATTGGGATCTGCAGTCAAGATGTCCAGATGAGGAAATGAAGTTACGGGTATGCTATGAAGGACAAGGAAGATCAATCAGTGTCCAAAAGGGAGCAAAAATAGCTAAGTTTGAGCACTCATGTTCACGGTTTAGATATCTAGAAGGTGTCATTTTTAGAATCTAATATGATAGGAATGCTAAAAAGATGAGGAGATTCATCCTAGAATGTCAAAAATGAGGAAAAAATCAAGGAATTAGCATTCATGTTCACACCAGTCAGGTTCACAAGCTGGAATAGACTAGACACTTTTTGACATAATTAACATGATGATCTTGAGAAGCAATCGGGTTCACGGTTCAGGCATACTAGAAATATCATTTTCACAATCCAAGATGGTGGGAGTGCTTAGAAAGAGATGAAGAACAGCTTTGCACGTAAAAAATGAAAAAAACATTAGGTTTTGACCAGTCGGGTCGATGGGCAGTCGGGTTCTCGCACACTGAAAAGTAAAAAATGAAAAAAACATTAGGTTTTGACCAGTCGGGTCGATGGGCAGTCAGGTTCTCGCACACTGAAAAGTAAAAAAAATTGATCTAAAAAGCCATTCTTACTTTGTAAGAAAGGTGAAGAGAGGCCGATCTTTTGCAAGAGTGACTTCCTCGCACTTCGCGCGCATTGTATGGCTCACACGGTCTACCTTCTCGCCGACTGACAAGCACGTGATGATCACGGTAGGTGTGTCTACTCTTTGACATACACATATCGCGTCTTCATGCACCCCGGTTTAGCTTAGATACAGGTACTTGGGGGGTACCGTCAAAAGTTTTGCAGCCATTAGACACGCTAGGGCCACGGGAAGAGTGCACCTTCATTTTGCACGACCACAATGGCACAAATTATGCAAGAAGTACAGGGAAATCGCCCCACTCACCACCAACATTACTATGATAATTTCCATATTGATCTTTTGGTGCAAGAACTGACATATATTCTTGATCTAGCAAGGCAAAATCCCTCTCAAAACAATGGGGAACACATAGGCACTCTCAACACTCTAAGAAATGCATTATGGCTCAATCAAAAAAATTCTGGGAACCTCTCAACAAGTTATTATTCTCAAGCTCAATGGTTTCCTCCAACAATTGCAGATACAAGTGTTTTCTATCGACAAATGGCCACTTTTCATCAAGCTCGAGTCAATCTCATAGCAGAAGCACTTCAAAACAATGATGTACATGCTTGGCTCAAATTTGAGATTGTTTCGAACCTTCCTTGTTTGATTAGCCTGGAGGACACTGATTTCCTCCATCAAATCTCCTTCTTTAAAAAAAATAAAAAAATAAAAAAGGAAAAATATTTTACTTTTGAAGACACTTTTTAGCGGCTTCACCTTTCTTGGATACCAATTATCAACAGTTCACTAAATTTTTGATGGTCAGTTTGCAAGACTCAACTTGTGTTTTAAGCCACTTCATCAAACCATTTGGCCAACAAAATCCCCACATAATCAACGATATACCGAAAAGTCCAAACTCTTGAACAGACAACAACGGCAAAGGCCTTCGCGAGGATGCTCAGGACAAGGAAGGGGGGAGTGATCCGATCCGACACTATAAAGAACACAAGATTATCTAGGGAGCTAGCCTGTAAAACAACACATGTAACATTTTTTGGATATCTTTTCTGTTTAGCTGGATGGGCTCACATGAGTTCCAAGATGTATCACGGTTTTTATCCTTCTATTTAAGTTTTAGCCAAACAATGGCCGGGCACCTAGTGTGAATGGGAAATAGGGTTTAGGGGAAAAAGTCTCTAGTTTTGGGGATCATTTGAAGAATACACTAGTTAGAGAAGCTTGAGAGCTCCACTCTCCCTCTTTTGGTGAAGCTCTTCCCTCCTCTCTATCCTACATTGTATGAGCTAAGCTCTTTTATTCTATCAAGTAATGAAGATGACAATCTCCTTATTCTCTATTTCTTTCTCATTTGTGTACATTGAATAAGTTAAGTGTATGTGTGAAGCTTGTGGGTTTGTGTAAGCTTTCCATTGGAGCTTGTGGGCTCATTATAATGCTTAGCCATAGTGTTATGAATGCTTCCCAATGCTTTAATGTTTGATTTTAAGTGTGTGTGGGCTTGCATGAATTTCTAAGCTTTCCATTAAAGCTTGCTTGTGTGTGTGCATGAAGAAGAAGTGTTTGTGGGTAGAAAGTGAACCATTGGTCTTGGGAATGGGATTCTTAGAGTAGCAATGAAGTCTTGCTTGTGTGAATAGAATGAATGGAGTGATTAGGAATGAGCATTAGCATTTCACGAATGTGTGTATTCAAGTGGTCTAGTGTGTGTGAGTTCACATTCTTTCTTACCATTAGGTGATAAGCTTCCGTGCACCGGATATGGTAGAGTCTCCTCGAGCTTCAATAAAGGTTTCCAACTCATTGGATGCTAGGTTGATTCCCTGCCACTTGCCTACAAGTGTAAAGAGCCTTCGAGTCTCTCCAATGACTCCCTTCAAAGCACTCTATGGGCAAGATTTCTTATCACCTTTGAATTTTTCTGACCCAGTTATTCAGGTAGAAGCCTCAAAGGAAATGATTGTTGTTGAAAATGGATAAGCAACTCCAAGCTGTCCGCAAGGATATCAAAGCCGCTCAAGATCAACAAAAGAAATTTGTTGATACATATGATTAGAAAGAGTTTTTAAGGAAGGGGATAAGGCATTTTGAGGATACGACCTAAGAATATTTCTTATTTGGTGGATACAAGAAGCTTAGCCCGAGGTACTGTGGACCTTATGAGGTAGTGAAGTGTCTTAATAAGTAGGCCTACAACCTACGACTATCTAAGCACTTGAAAGTTCATAATATGTTTCATGTGAGCCCTCAAATTTATATGGATGCTAGCCAATCTATTTTTTTTCATAGTGCTCTTTAATACGCCTTGACACCTACTATTGTGATAAGTGCATACATTTACGCATAGATTTTTGTGTATACTTCCTAAGAAATGTTCTTTGATGCAAGAGGCACCCCCTGACTTGACAGCATGACAAAATTACATTCCCATTGAATGTACCCCCTGACAAGTTTTTGGAAAATTGCCATTGTATCCTAGGTGCCTTCTTCTTTGATGTGTTACCACAACCTGAGGCTTTTGTATTATTAGAAGTGTATGCTCCTGAGCTAGAAACTTCTCTCTCTATGCTAGGATTCCTCATTTCACATAGCAACCTAATGCATAAAATAGACAATAACTAAATTATTTAAAAGGTGCACAAATGAATGTGTCAGTTAACACATAAAATTCATTTGTATTCCAACATTCATAAACAAGAACATACTCAACATCACCAATCAATTTTAAGAACGGATCATAGCATAATCTTTGTTAACTTAAGATTCTTTGTATTCTTACATCCATGAACATTAAACAAGAGCATGCATAGCATAACCAATTATCTTTAAGGACCAAGATCGTGGCCTAAACTTTGTCCACTTAAGATTCATTATATTCCTACATCCATGAACAAGAGCATACATAACAAAATCATTTAACTTTAAGAACAATGGATCATGGCTTAATCTTTGCCCATTTTAGGACATATAGACCAAGACCAACACATGGAAAAATACATAGAACATGAACTATTCTTGCCCATTTCTAGGACAATAGTCCAATGTGTGCACAAAATATCCAATAAAGATGTGAATAATACGAGTGACACCCTTAATGTTCTTTATCAAGGATAAGTACAGTCCACGATAGGACCAATTACCCTAGACTCCATACATTTACTACCCATTGCTAAGACATGATTTTTTTTGGGATGCTCAATATAATTCACTCACAACTGTGAGTTTTGCAAAAAAAAAAAAAAGGACATAATTTTTGACCTCGATAGGTATTCAAGGATTACCTTTTACCCAATGAAGAGCGGAGAACCCAATCCCACGTATCTACAATGAACAAATATGCTATGTCAGCAAGCACCTCAAATTAAGAGTGAAATACTGCCCAAATTAGGACCATTCACTCAATCATTGAGATACACTACAACAAAAATATGATTTATCAACGTTTATATCAATGTAACGTAAGGTATATTAAAAATTACAATATTTTCTAAACGCTATTTATGTGGATGTTGAGATTCTCCAAAGGGAAATGATCATATATACACACACACACACACACACACACACACACACACATATATATATATATATATATATATATATATATATATATATATATATATATATATATATATATATATGCGTGTATATATATATACATATATAACTAGGCCACTAGGACCCTCATGGGGTGCACAATTGAGATACTTTTCTCTTCTCTTTCTCTCTCTCTCTCCGCCCTGTGGTGGGCTTGTGAGTAGCAATGCAGGCTCAACCGGATGTATCAATTTGACAAAGTTGGATTGTCTCTACAAGTACTAGCTAGCATACATGTGGGTGTGTCATGCAAGAAGTCGGCATGTACCTGTTAAACTGACAAACAAATGTTGTTTCTATGTATGACTAGGGGTGTGTGTAAAGGTCATATGGTGCTTATCGTTAAGTACTGAGTCTTATTTTGGATAAGGCAATTCTTTTGTGGGTTCGAGTCTTTCACAAGTGCGGTTGTGATTCCTTGGGTATGCCAAGGTGTTAGGGCATGAGGCGTGCCAAGATCATTCACTTTGTAATCAATAACTATTGAAGTACTAAATATCTTTCAAAGCCTATTCATTGTACTGATTTAATACAAGAATTTGTTTCTCGTCTTATTCTTTCTGTTAATGTTTATCTTTTTTCAAGTCTTTACGTTTTTAACAGTATGTTAAGTCTGAAGAAATAATAAAGTCTTAACAGTATTCATGTCAGTGTGTTTAGTTTATTTAGTTCAAGTTCTATTCATTTTAGCACCTGTCTCACTTATCCTATAGGTAGGTGTGGTAGACACACACGATGGATGTGTTTCCACGGCTATGTTAGAATCTGTATTGTAAGAATATGATGTAAGAGGCACCCCTTTACTCAATAACATGAGAGGCACCCCCATTACTCTAATGCGAGAGGTACCCTACCCCCCCCCCCCCCCCCCCCCCCCCCCCCCCGAGGGGGGCCACGCGGTGCAAGTTTTTGAAGAATATCTAAAAAGTGCACTACTTAGGATTTTAGTCTTCAATTCATGATGTAATAATTAATCTCTTAATAAGCCATATAATTAAGTCATGTACAACATTCATTGTGTTCATACATCCATGAGCACAAGCATACATAACAAAATTATTTAACTTTAAGAACAACAGATCATGGTCTAATCTTTGTCCACAGAACATATAAACCATAACCAACACATAGAAAAATACATCAAACATGAACTAATCTCGACTGGTAAGTAGAGACATATGGGTCTACGTTGCAACCCATTAATTTATTAATGGGCAAGATTCCTCATCGCCGGTGTTAGCCGAAGCAAAAGTCGGCTCGCATGCAATTTCCACGCTGTGTACGATTGTGCACCAACACGACGCTTGCGCATCATTGGTCGTGAAAGACCACGCTCACAAGCCATCCATCGCCACCTCTTCGGCACCAACACTAGCTCGGACGCTAACACTCCCCACCTGCTCGCGGCCCAGCAGTAAGTACCTCCTCGCAACCCAACACTCCCCACCTGCGCCGCTCTGTTCCTCATATGTACCATGCTTCCTTCGGCTGGCGCTGCCCTGTATTGGCATGCCATTGTTGGCCCCCCACCCTGCGTGTGGCTCGCCAATGTTGTGCTCCGCAGCTCCTCATCTCCACCATGGGAGAGATGTGCATGTCAGTATCGCAGACAGCGAAGCGTCAACATTGGCAGATCTCTCCCGCCTGCTGCAAGCCTGCAGCACGCACGTCGGAAAACCTACCTCTCTCTCAAAAAATATCGTAGCTCCCTCTCTCTCAACATCTACTGACACACGTCCTCTCTCTCTCTCTCTCTCTCTCTCTCTCTCTCTCTCTCTCCTCCTTCCTCCACGTCATTGCACTTTCTTTTTGCTTGGCTTTTTGGAGGGTATCTCATGAGAATCCCCTTAATTCGACATGCTTCCAAGATTGGCACCACATACTAGGGCAATAGCCGCCGAACATGTGCACAATAAATCCAAGGAAGCATTGAAAAAAGTGTGTGACACCCTTAAAGTCTTTTATCAAGGATAAGTACATCCTAAGATTAATTAACTTTAAGAACAACGGATCATGGCCTAATCTTTGTCCACTTAAGGACATATAGACCAAGATCAATACATAGAAAACTACATAAAACATGAACTCATCTTGCCCAATTCTAGGATAATAGCCGAGTATGTGGTGCCAATCTTGGAAGCATGTCGAATTAAGGGGTATCTCATGAGATACCCTCCAAAAAGCCAAGCAAAAAGAAAGTGCAATGACGGGGGTGGAGAGAGAGAGAGAGAGAGAGAGAGAGAGAGAGAGAGAGAGAGGGGACGTGTGTCAGTAGATGTTGAGAGAGAGGGAGCTGCAATATTTTTTGAGAGAGAGGTAGGATTTTCCGACGTGCGTGCTGCAAGCCTGCAGCAGGCGGGAGAGATCTGCCAATGTTGACGCTGCGTTGTCTGCGATACTGACATTCACATCTCTCCCATGGTGGAGATGAGGAGCTGCGGAGCACAACATTGGCGAGCCACACGCAGGGTGGGGGGCCAACAATGGCATGCCAATACAGGGCAGCGCCAGCCGAAGGAAGCATGGTACATATGAGAAACAGAGCGGTGCAGGTGGGGAGTGTTGGGTTGCGAGGAGGTACTTACTGCTGGGCCGCGAGCAGGTGGGGAGTGTTAGCGTTCGAGCTAGTGTTGGTGCCGAAGAGGTGGCGATGGATGGCTTGCGAGCGTGGTCTTTCACGACCAATGATGCGCAAGCGTCGTGTTGGTGTACAATCGCACACAATGTGGGAACTGCACGCAAGCCGACTTTTGCTTCGGCTAACACCGGCGGCGAGGAATCTTGCCCATTAATAAATTAATGGGTTGCAGCGTAGACCCAAATATGTCTCTACTTACCAGCCGAATGTGTATAATAAATCCAAGCAAGCTTTGAAAAAAGTGTGTGACACCCTTAAAGTCTTTTGTTAAGGATAAGTACAGCCCAAGATAGGACCAATGACCAAGATTCCCGACATTTACGACCCATTATTAAAGCATGAGTTTTGACCTGACAACCGAGAGAATTTCAAGGTTCCCCTTATTTTGATCGGTTAGTTGAATGTATTTTTCTAGCCCTGAAACCAATATCACATATCTACCATCAGCAAATATGCTTTGTAAAGCACCTCAAATCAAGAGTGAAATTCAACCCAATTCAGGACCATTTACTCAATGATTGAGAAACTTGCAGGTTTCATCCACAAGGAATGCTCTACACCCAAATAGGATGCACTCCCTGTAGAACTAGCTCGGAAAGGACAAAAATGTGGCCCCACTTAACATGCCTTCTATATCTAGTAGAGCTGCACGATGGGATTTTTGGATATCTCGAAGGGTCCTACGGACTTATATAAGTAAAGCCCGGCGGTCCTGCTGCCAAGATATCCAAAAATCTCACCGCGTTTAAAGATTTAGCAAGTTTAAGCAGGTGGACGTGAATTATAAAGATATTAATGTGGTAGTGAGGAGTTATTATGCTAATGTATTGCATTAATCACCTTAACATGATCATGGTATTTGATTGTCAACTTCCAAGGAGGGTGAGAGATTGAGAGTTCAATTTTATTGGGCACTTTGATGTGAGGCTATCGTGTGTGCATGATATCATATATGGTTAGTGTCTTGTGGCATCTTTCCAAAAATAAGTAATTCGGGGGTTGGGCCCCGGGGGGGGGGGGTGTTTATTGGAGGGGTTTCATAGTTTGAAGTAAAATTCAAATATGAATAGATATTTAAAATCCTTAAGATAATACGCATTAGAATAACTCCAAGATTGAATATTACATTCTTCTTCTTTAATTTTTTGTGAGGTATGAGAAAAAGGAAGCGCATTTATAAGGCATTTGTTAGTAATCATAAATTACCACCTACTTTATATCCTAGAAATACTCCTTTTTCTTTGTCCCATTAAAAAAAGTAAATTTCTACTAATTAGGAAATAGAAAAGCACCAAAGTGATAAATGTATTTCTTTTAAAAACCTTGGTAAGTAGTTTTTTAATGATACCGCCCCAAGACATTAAAGACTTTAAAGTGGCTCATGGAGTGCAAGTATGCTATGTACGTGTAAACCATTATTTAAATTTAAAAAAAAACTTAACTTGTTATTGAGAATATGGTCATAGTATAGATTTGGTAACCACCAAATGGTAATCTAATTTCTATTGAAGATTACCATTTAGTAACTTTGCATTAGTAAAAGGTTACCGAATAGTAGCTCACATCTCACATCTGCACTCAAATCATCAGGTTTTTCTTTTTTCATAATGTATGGCAAACAAGGAATGAGTTTCTGAGGTGGCAAGCTTCGCAAAAATTATACAAGAAAGAAGAGTGCTAATATGAACGTTCGGGCGCAACAAAACTCGAATGATTGGTCTAGGGTTACTTGTGTCTTGTTGTTAGCGGAATGCTTAGGTAAGGGAAAAATCATGAAACCAGAAGATTAGTGAAGAACATGTTAATGAACCTGACAGGTTGTTAGGGGTGGCTCTCCAAATAGCTGATGTAAGTTTGGTCTATGGATGGTGTCATGGTTCGGCAAGAGCATGGCAAGTTCTTGTAATTTTTTGAGATTGAAAAAAAAAAAGGCTCAAGTTCATGATTTGACATACATGAAATAGAAATTATTATAGTATCTTGCTTATTTTTCTCCAAGTTCCCTCAATAAATAATAAAAATAGCTTTAGTTTTTTGAAACTCATAGTGCACGTAGTCTATGTGAAAGAAATGAAGACAACAACTTGAAAATCTTAAAAAAATTCAAATGGTAACTCAAAATTCGGAATATGGTTGAATAACGTGACTAGGGGCTATGTAAAAAGTTTGCGGTTCTTATGTAACATCTATAATGAGTTTTGTCCTATGACCCTCAAGGCTCAATCTGAGCTCAAGATTGGTGTATATTTCTGATGTTCTTAATACTATCCGCTCACAATTGTGAGTTTTGCACAAAAAAATAAAAATAAAAAAATGAGATAGTTTGAGACGAATTACTATAAATCTTTGCATTTTTATAATATGGGAGTATACGAAAGTTAATTTAAACAAAAATTAACATTATACTATGATATTTATTGTCAAATCTAAGAGTTATTGGGCGTTGGACTTATTGCCCTTGAAAATAATTTTCTTAAATCCTTATGATTGAAAACTAATGATTAAATAAAAAATAAGCGTTTCAAAAGCCACAAAATTGGTTTTTTTTTTTCCCATAACAACAGGACTAGGGTTAAAGAAAAGTGAGGGATTTCATAAGCAAGAGTACAACGAGATCAATGGTGAGAAAACTGACCAAACTAAAGTCTCCTAACACGCCTAATTAAAAGATTGGAGTTTTTCTTCTCTTTGGGTTCACTTATTCATGTGTTGTCCTTTTGGCCTTCCCTCGACATCGAACAACATCCATCTATGTTGTGGTCATAGTCGTAGTCGCAGGTGATGTAGAGGACAAGACCCATGTGCTTCCATGGCTTCTTGGCACACGAGTGGATTTGAACTCTAGGAAGAGGAGGGTGTATTTGGATCTAGGTGCAAATGCTTTCTACAAGAATAACCTGGTTTTTGAGGATGTATCCATGTGATTTTACAGAGGTGCATGCATTTGAAGTGGATGCACATCTACTAAGCAAGCCACAAGAGGGATTTGCAGAGGATGCAAATTATGCAAGGCCCAATCAATGGGCAGTGATGGTGAAGGAGGTACCAAGGGTGCCAGGGTGGATGCTGAAGAGGATCCACGTGTACAACAAGTTTGTGAGCGATTCTGATGACGTGGAGCGGAATGCAATAAATATAACAAGGTTTATGAAGGAGTAGTTGAAGTTGAAGGAGGAGGATGTGGTGGTGGTGAAGATGGATATAGAGGGGAGCGAGTGGCCCATTCTGCAGAGGTGGATGGAGGATGCTGACATGGCTGCCATCGTGGACGAGCTTTTTGTGGAGGTGCACTATGATGATGCCAGCATGCATGGATATCATTGGGCCAAATTTGCTCCTACGACACGTCAACAGGCGCATTCCTTGCTTGCTCAGCTCCGCTTGCCTAGCCTTGACCGGCTCTCTCACATTTTGTGAAGGTACAATTCCCCCCTCTTTGCCTGGAAAGTAGCATTTCAACTTCCCAAGCCACTCATTCATGAATATGTAGAAAATTTTGGTACAAAAGCACCTCAAAAATTGGCTTTGTGTTTATTCCAAGTTCCCAGTGATATATATAAATTTTGATTTTTGAAGATAGCATTCATTACCCATAAAAATGCCTTTTTTTTTTCTCTAGTATTCATTTTCCCTAGGATATCTAAATGTTTATCAATATATTCATTGTTAAAATAATAGCCATCAAGCTTGTACTCAATAAAGTGATGATCCCTCACCCACAGCTTCATAGAAGTCACATTTGACAATATCATGGTTGCTCTTGTGGCCATTGACTATGCTCCACTGTTTAAACAAAAAAAGGTTCTCATCTAGATAAAGCCTTCCTTGACACAATCTTGGTAAGCATGGCTCTAGTCTTTGCATTAGGAGAGCATTATTTACAATGGACGTCAATGCTTCTTAGGTCCTATTGTTTAACTCCATAATTATGTGATCCTAATTTGAAGTCGGGAGATCTAGTAGGCAGGGTTGCTCATGGGCTCCTTTGATGTTTGATGTTGTATCTCGTTCTCTGGCTCTCTCTCTCTCTCTCTCTCTCTCTCTCTCTCTCTCTCTCTCTCTCTCTCTATATATATATATATATATATATATATATATATATATATATATATAAAATTAATAGAAATGTTTATTTATTTAGCCTGGGTAGATATTAGCTAAATAAATAAACATTTCTATTAATTATATATATATATAATTAATTAATTAATTAATTAATTAATAGAAATGTTTATTTATTTAGCCTGGGTATATATATATATAGAGAGAGAGAGAGAGATAGATATATATATGGTCGTAGGAACAATCCCAAGAGACGACAAATGATCTATCAGATGGGAAGAAGTGTGTGTGTGTGTGTGTGTGTGTGTCTGAGAGAGAGAGAGAGAGTTCCCAAGATACTATAACGAACTAGAGTTCAAATGAATGAATTATGAGTTCAAATAAAGTACTTAAAATGTTTTTTTGCATAGATCCAAGGGACCATAATGATCTAGATGACCATGTAAAATTTTGGGATCAAATTGCATTTCCATGAAAAAATTGGGCTAGCCAATGCAGCACACTTGGTGATAGAGAAGGTGTGGCCACAACCATGTATGTGTGTGTGGGGGCGGTTATCATTACACATCAAAGGAGGGTAGACACAGAGAGAGAGAGAGAGAGAGAGAGAGAGAGAGAGAGAGAGAGAGAGAGAGAGAGAGAGAGAGAGAGAGAGAGAGAGAGAGATAATGGGGTGATGCACACATACACATATGTGCATATATATGTATGTATCTATGTACTACTACCAAGCCACACATATACATAAAATGCCTGTGTGGGTTACGTTTTGTCTATAAGAACAATCCTAAGATACGATAATGATCTACGGCGAGATTTGGCAAGCATCGCACTTCCACGAACAAATTAGGTGATCTTGAAGAGACATAAGTGCAATAGTATGTATGTGTTTGTGTGTAGACATCTATGGCAATATATATGTGTGTATAATACCTTCCCCTCCATTATTCAAATCAAGACTATACATGAGCATATCTCTTAGGGTCATTACAAATAAGAATGCATGAAGTGTGTGTATGTGTATTTGCGTGTACATTTTTGTGTCAACATATAAATGTGTGTGTCTTCTTTGTAGGGTCATCAAGTCAAAGGATGATTGTCAGCTTCCACATGCACGATGTAGATAGGGAGGACCTACATGATTTTATTACCAACTTGGAGCAGTAGGTAGGATAGTTGCAGAGTATTCTGAGTGAACTAGTCTAAGAGGCTAATGATATGGTGTCATACATAGAGAGACAACTTGCTAAAGTGAGGATTATTATATATGAGGATCGAGTTTCTGAGTGGAAAGAGCCATTTTGTATGGACCAAGTTGTCAGGCAAGTGGGACAATCCTACCGTGATGCTATTTGCTTATGTGGCATACGCTCTGAGTCTTACAGACCAATCATGGAGTACTTCATGGGACACGATACCAAGGGTGCACATGATAATGGATGTGAATGGTCATTTGTCAAGGGACTATCCACAAATGAAGGATAAATCCTCCATGACAAAAGATAATCATCCTGGAAGTAGTATGCACAACATACTTGGGCAGTTCTCAGCTCACAAAGGATTGTTTCAATAGTGTTCATTCGGTCATCTCAAAGAGCATGGATGGGTTCTTTGTAATAACCAATATGTACCAGGGTTCCCATTTTTTAGGTATAATGGCACACCTAATCTCCCTCATGCTAGTGTAATAGAGGGGGACAGGTGGTGTCAAGCAAAGCATTAGGAAAAGGGAAATCCCCTGACATGCTTCAGTCAGAGAGAGGTGTGTGAGTGGGAGAGGGGGCTAGATTGGCAATAACGGCTAAATTTTAGTGCTTTGCATATTTACTTGATTGTTATAAACTTTTATCTTTCAAACTAAGAAAAACTTCTTTTACATGTGTACTAGAGTAGTCAAGAATACAAACTTGCAAAATAGTATATGCATTGAGAAGGATATTCACTATCTTTTCTACGGTCTCAATTTCTTCTTTGATGACCTTCTCTCCATCTCCAATCTTTTTCAAAGCCTCAATTGGTTTTTCCACATTTTGTTCTTCATAGTTGATGGTTTTCTCCATATCCTCTTGTGAGACAAGAACATTCTCTTATGAGAGAGGAATAATGAAATCAATTTACTCAATTACACCAAGTTGAGTCTCATCTTCCTTTTGTGTAGACATAGTCACATTGGACGTGATGTCATATTCATCCATAGCTTATTTATAGACCATGGATCCATGATTATGGTCAAATCTCATGGTCACCATCTTAGGCAAGGAGAGCAATAGAAAGATTGTGATTGTATTTAGATATGAGGAGAGAAATATTAATATTAAGATTATGTTTAGTGATTAATCAAAGGAAAATGGCCTAGCGATAAAGGTGAGGGCCTTTGTGTGTACCCACCATGGTTCAATCCCCGTGGTTTCTGGGTGTGTGTGTGAGCAGGCACAATCCTGTAAAACTAGCTCAAGCTTCGCCTGAGATTGTTATTTTTTTTTAAAAAACAGATTATGTTTAGAGAAATGAAATGCATGTAGATAGAAAATTGTGTGTAGAGAGAGCGCATTGGGAACATAAAGAAAGGGCTTTCACAAACTAATAAATGCAGGAGAAAAACGTGTGTAGACAAAAGAACCAAGGTACTCAAAAGCTTGTATATGAAGATACTTAAGAAATAAAAAAACACAATATCCTATAAACGTTTAGGGATTCTTAGAGAAAGTTAAAATTTTTGAATACTTTCCTAGATATATTTCTATATATTATTATACTCACTATTTATTGCATGTATGTTGACTTCCATACTAACGTACATATGGTCACCACATTTATGTTGTGTGCACTGTGGACATCAAAATCCACATGGGTGGCGATAAGAGAGACCTAATTTTTAAATTAAATAATTAAATAGGGTCATTAGTCTAGAAGATTCTTTTTAAAAGTTGTGGTATTACAAAAGGAAAAGTTGAAGTCTTAGACTTTTAGGGCTTTATGAGCAAATTTTTTTTCTCTCGCTTGTTTAAATGAGCAATAGCCATGGTTAATAATTTACATATCGTTCTCTCTCTCTCTCTCTCTCTCTCTCTCTCTCTCTCTCTCTCTCTCTCTCTCTCTCTCTCTCGGTTCTTGTAACTGGGGGAGATGGCAAGGAGCCCCTGATGCACCGTTTTTAATGAATGTAGCAGGAGGGCATCGTAGGGTTAAGGAGATGGGCATCATGAGGGTGCGGGGAGGACGGGCCTTGATTTGAGCTATTGATAAGGGCAAACAGATCTATGACAAGATTGTAGGGTAGGTTGATGCAGCAAATTAAGCAGGGAGAGGGAAGGTTGGCGATGGCGATGGCACAGGGAGAGGAGAGGAGAGATGGCACAAGCAGATGAGAGAGAATATTGTTTTTAGACCCCTCCCTTTGCATTAAATCAATGCATGGGAATGCCCATGTATTGATTTAATGCATGGGTTAAAAAATGAAATAATTTTAAAGAGCCATAATAATGCAACCTACATGAGACACTATGAGAGATCGTGGTGTTTACCGCGGACCATTACTACAAAACAAGAGAGAGAAATTCAAAACGAGGAGAGAGAAACCGCTCTGTTGTTCAATATGCGGCGTATTACCGCGCGTATTACCGCGCTTAGTACGGCGCGGATTACCGCCAAGGCCATAGACCCCCTTCCCCCTCCTCTCCTGGGGGCTACCATTTAAATCAAATACAACTCAAAATGTATTTACACACTACAACTCCTACACTCTCCAGAATGCTCACTTCACTTAATCTCTCTTTCACTCTAAAAAATCTCTACATAAATCATAATACTCACAACAAAACCATTACAAATACTATTCATAAGTAGCACATAACGAAACATTTGCGAATTAATCATATACTACACCAAAAGAAAGAATGGAGAGTTTTATTAATTCTCTCATCTTGTATAAGATCTCTACAAGCACTAGGGTCCATATTTAGACCCATATTATTCAAATCAATAAACAAGTTTAGAGATTCTTCCTCCTCTCCATCACCTCCTGTAGAATCATCATCGCTTTATCCCTCTTCCTCCTCCTGAAGATGACAAGTTGCAAGGTTTGGCTGACCTTCTTCAACTTCAACTACATCTTCCTCTGCATCTTCTGGTGATGGTATGATGGGATCAATTACTGGCTCAATGTTTGTCTCTGCAAAGATAGATCTACCCCGCGGCGTGACTGGAATGACATACCAAAGTCTTCTTTGATATATACATGGCACATAAAAAACCTGTATGTCACACACAAACAATAAGCTGATATACATATATTCGATTTTTTATTTAATTTGATTGCACATAGCCTAAATTACTTGCTCGCAACTACTAGGATACACCAAGTTGTTAGTTTTTCCCCAATGGAATTGGGTGGAATCCACCATAATGATCCCATTTTCATGTCTTTTGACCTCACCCGCAAACCATCGGCACTCAAAGAGGAATTTGTGAAAAGATCTGAAATCCACCTTGATTATTCTCTCTATAGTACCACAATATCTGACCTCAATTGTTGTTGTGTCAAATTTTCCTATCACGCCACAATCGTTAGTGGTCCGACGCTCATCTATCTTGCGGGTGCGGAAATGTCGGCCTTCGGACCAAATGGAGTTGAAAGTGAGACCCTACAATCACAATGCATAAGAGGTTACATCGCATTTCATAAAGTGATTTGCATACATGCATACATAACATATACACACTCACCTTGCGCAAACATCCTCGCGCATACTCCTATTCTTTAGGGCTTATTTGTTCTCCTTGTGCTTTGGCATTGGTCGTGGCATTATGGATCCACTCTACTTGAATCAAATCAAGATATTTTACAAGCTCTTTAGGAAAAGGAAGTGTGCGTCTACCTCCATGCGACCTCTTCCATGCATCTCTATCCCTTTCTCTAGCTGCGCGGGCTTCCAAGTACATCTTGACACATTTGGCCATGATAGTGGCATTGAATAAACAGTAGTTGTTGACTATGGCATGAAACTCTCTATCCATGACCAAGAGTGAGCCTTTTCTATAGGGAATGATTGAGTGCTTCCTAGGATCCTCTTCCTCACTCCACAGACGAGGCAATGATGGATCCATTGTGATGAGATACTGTGAGACATACATAAATGCCTCTTGCACCACCCAACCTTCTGCCATGCTCGCCTGAAAACATTAAAACCACATATTTTTATTAGTAACTCCATAGCGTATAAATGCTATCTATATTGTATTGATTTTGCATACCTCCAGTTGTGACCTCAATCTAACAAAATCCTTTAAAGTCTTCAAGAATCTCTCCAAGAAGAACATCCATCTAGAGTGAACCACCCCACAAATGGATATCTCCTCAACAAAGTGAAGCAATAGGTGTAGTTGGCTAACAAGGATTGTACGTGGGAATGCATCCTCAATAGCACACACTACCTCTACTGCTAGCTGATGGGCTACTGGTATGGCTTCCATTTCTATCTCCTTGGAGCTTACAAATCTACAAGGCACAAATAATATAGTACATGAAAAAAACTTCCATTGTACATGGCACAACATGATATAGTACTTGAAAAAAAACCCATTACCTCACAATCTCACCCACCTTGAATATTGCAGTCTTCACCATAGTGTCTCCATAACCACTAATAGTTATGGGAAGTACAAACTACAAACAATAAAACATCTTAGTGAATGTCAACTTATATATAAGGAAACATAGACACCACAAACTGTTCTACTCTTACCTGAAGGATTTTATGCCAATCATGGGATTTCAATCCATACAATTGAGTGGAGCCACCCTTTTTGGTTTTTGTGAAAGCACCTTTGAGTGACCGCATATATCCCATTGGAGTTTCGATGGATACCATAACTTGCTTTGTCCACCCTTGGTCTACCTTTGACAATATCCACAGTGCTTTTGGGAGAATCATCTTTCCCCGCTCCCCCATGCGGGGCGTGGCTGAAGGGGGGAGATGTCTCATGGCTCTTAAATCTTCCCTAGCACCCAATGAATCCTTCTTGCCAATTATGTGATCCCATATAGCTTGCCCAACATTTTTGAACACATGCATAGGGTCCAACAAGTGCTGAATTTTCAACGAAACCCAATAGGGGAGAGACAAGAAGATAGAGTACTTCGACATATCCCTTGGCAGCCCATTGGGAGGGGGTGAGGTACGGTGATTCTCCTCCCAATGCTTCGCCCAATCAACCATGTTCCAATGGAACGGCTTCACTCCATTGATAGGGGGAGCATATCTACGATGTGAAGGAGGTAGGAAGCGATGGTTGTTGGGATAGATCACCTTCCCAAGAAGAGGAGGTCTCTCTGTCACAAGGGAAGGGCCACAAGTTGGACACGCACTATGTCCAGATGTTGACAGTCTTGCCAAGGGGTAAACAAACGTTACACATGAGATGATAAACCTAAAGCAAAGAGTACACTTAACATGTGCATACTTACCAGATACCTCTCCAAATCCTAGGTAATCATGCATGGTCCATGTGAGGATGCACTTGATGACGGCTTTGCGGTCTCGTGGTGGCCGTGAAATGTCAATGACATCTATGCCTCTCCATAGATCTTGAAGCTCTTCAATAAGAGGCTGCAGATATACATCCATGTTTTTTACCTTGTGCTTTCCTGGAATGAGAAGTGATAGTAAAATGTTTCCCTTTTTTGTTGCCTCCCAAGGAGGATAATTATAGTTCACAACCACCACCGGCCAAGTGCTCCACGAAGTAGAGCGGTGCCCAAATGGATTCACTCCATCACTAGCTAACCCAATCCTCAAGTGACGAGGCTCATCCTTGAACTCTGGCGATGTGTCCTCTATGTGCTTCCACGGTGGTGAGTCAGCTGGAACTCTCATAATACCATCTGTGGAGCAATTTTTTGCATGCCAACTCAAAAGCTCGCTTGTACCCTTCGATCTAAACATGTGTTGGATGCGAGGGATGAGTGGAAAATGCCTCAAAACTTTACGTGGAATTGTGTTGCTCTGCATTTCTCCTTTGAACCTAAGCTCCCCGCACGATGTACATGTGTCACAATCTGCATGCTCATTACGAAAGAGCACACAATTGTTCATGCAAGCAAAAATGCAATCATAATCCATCCCTAATCCTGTCACCACTTCGCATGCTTTTCGTCTATTCTCTGGCATGTGATTGCCAGATGGTAGCATATTTCCTAGCAACCTATCACAAGAAGAAAGTACATTAAAAGCTAGTTTATGCATTCCACAAGTATCCTTCACAATCTGTATACATACCTCAAAAGTGCGCCGACACTAGCATTGCTCCATCCAAACATTGCCTGAAGGTTAAGGATTTCGAGAGATGCCCTTAAAATGGAGTAAGAGCATCTCTTATATAGTGCAGTGTGTGCCAAATCAAGTAGCTCACTCTTCGTTCTTTCGAAAGCTTCTTCGTATGCACACTCTGGTTCATGATCCTTCTCTCGTGTAAGGAGATCCTCAACCATTCTATGCAAATGGTCGTCTTTTGCATCCACGTAAGGAGATGGGATGTGGTCACTCGTAGAGGGAGAAACAGTTGGCTGATTTGATGTGCTTCCTCCCTCTCTAATGGATTCCTGGCGCATGCGCTCTTCCACCCTCCTTTCCCCTCCTCAACCAACCACACGCCAATGAAGGGTAACGTCAACAGCCGCTACAATTCGCGGATTGTTTGTTTCCATCCGTGCACGCTTGCGAGGATCGTCCCATAGTCCATAATCTTCTACATGACTCAAGCATATCCGTCGAAGGTGAGCAATGGCGCATTTACACCACATGCATGGGCATGGTAATCGCTCGGCCAACCACCATGATCTATCCGGTTCAATGGACGGGCCAAAATCATCCCAAGCAACCTACAATAATAAATTACATACACTAATTAAAATAAAATTACAAAAAAAGGTTAATAATATATAAGCAAAAAGTAAAAAAGAAAATTTAACATGCATGGTAATCAAAACTTTTAGGTAGCAATGTCATTTTCAAAGTACTAGAAATCATTTCATAAAAAGCATAGTACCAAAAGATATTGAAAATCAAAGGTCATAATGTCAGAATGTGGCCTTCTCTCTAGTTAGACCGAAATTGTGGTGCGGTAATAGACGCAGTAATAGATGCGGTAATTGTTGCGGTAATGCTCGCGGTAATAGGTGCAGAAAACGTTTTTTCAAAAAAAATTATAAATAGGGGCACCCGCGTGCCCCGCGAAGTTCAAAACCCTAATTTTAAAATTTCATCGTATTCTTCATAGAAGCCGAAAGCAAGAACCTCACAACCTTGAGCTCTTACACCCTTGCTACCTACTCTTCTACTCTCCACCATGTCTGCTCTTCCATCTATACTCTCCTACCCTCTCCCAACAAGCTCTTCACTTCCATGTAAGTTTTCTTATTATGTTTCTTGGTTTTTACACACTCATACACACACATGCATACACTCATACACACGCATATATACACATGCATACACACACACAAGTTAACACGCATGCAAATACACATACACATGCATATGTTAACACGCATGAAAATACACATACACATGCACAAGTTAACACGCATGCAAATACACATACGCACACACATGCATATGTTAATTTAAGTTATGCATTATATGTGCATACACTAATTAGTGTGTAATTACACACACTAATTAGTGTATGCATATGCCAATGCGTGCACTAATTAGTGTGTGCATTACTCTAATGCACACACTAATTAGTGCGTGATTACACACACTAATAGTGTGTTTATATACACTACTTATTGTGTTCTTTACACACACTAATTAGTGTGTGCATTATTCTAATGCACACACTAATTAGTGTAAGTAAAAACACACCAATTAGTGTGTGGACATGTTAAACTTAACACGTTTTAATCTTGACATTGGCGACCTAAACTTAACACTTACTTGCAAAAACCTAAACTTAATACACACTAATTAGTGTGTGATTAATGTATGCATTGATCAATGTGATTGGCCAATGCACACACTAATTAGTGTATGTTAACACACTGTTAACCCTCACGGCACACGGACACCCTATGATCTATAAACGTTGTATTATTTAGAGTCAGGTACCGGGTTTGTCGGACCAATAGGGAAAGGTAGAGTGATCGTCGATGAGAGGCGCACTTTAACTTGGACATTCAAGGGATTAGTTGGTTAAGCATGGGCGCCCAAGTGTGAATGGGGTGAGCTCCTATAAAAGCCAACTAAACCTAATTTTTACTCATTCTCTCATTTGTGCAATTGAAGAGTGCTCTTGCTCCATCTCCATCTTCTTCTTCTTCACCTCCTTGTGTGTGTGTGTGTGTGAGAGAGAGAGAGAGGGAGAGTGTGTGTGCGATCGAGCATTACGAAGGCACGACGGCGGCGAAGCGGTTGAGCGCGGCACGACTGCAGCTTCTTCTTCATCGCGGCGAGGAATCCACCACGAAGGCGAGCGTAGAGCGGTGAGTGACACACCCTTTGTTTTCTTGAGCTTGCTAGTTTAGGCTTGTTGTGTGCTTGGAGCCGTTTGTGGCTCGCATACGGTGTATTGGCAAGTCCCTTGCTTCGAGAGTGCGGCAAGGAGCGCACATTTTTGGCGCCGCTGCCGGGGATATGCCCTACAGTAAGCTCGGTTAGCACTTTACGCTTCCTTGTGGTGCAATTTCTATCATAGGAAAGGCAGGGAAGGAGTGTGTGGAGATTTCTGTTTTTTGCGTTTTTTGTATTTGCTGTCAAGTTTCAATTTCTGCCACTGTCTGCATTTTTTCAATTTCTGCAATTTCTGCATTTTCAAGTTCGGCGTTTTCAATTTCTGCAATTTTCTGCATTTCTGCGTTTTTCAATTTCCTGCGTTTTTCAATTTCCTGCATTTTCAGTTTCTGCAATTTTCTGCATTTCTGCGTTTTCAATTTCTGTATTTTCTGCATAAAAAAAAAAGGGTTTTTTTGGAAAAAAAAAAGTTGCTTCTACCTCACAAGAAACCATTAACATGTCGACTCTAGAAGGATTGTTCATTAATGATCATTGGACATACGACCTCCACACTGAGGTGTTGACGGATCTACACTCTGGCCACGCCTACCATGTAGGATGGATAGAGATTGTACAATCCACCTCTAGTGCCACGAGCATCGAAGATCAACAGAAAATGATCTGTAATGTTATCCATGGCATTATTCAATTAGAAAGGCAAAACCGAGGGGTAAATATACTCTCAACTGGCCCCATGAGATTTCTGGATACGAGCAAGGCTCAACAGCCTACTCTATCACAAATGGAGACTCCTCTAATGAGCCCCATGGACCCATCTTACGTCATTTCACCTGGGGTCTATATGCAATCTGAGCCTCCGAGCGAAAACTTTAGCTTCCCTAACTTGGCTCAACTCTCTATTAAGGAAAACCCAGTGCTCACTCCAGGGATAAGCCTGACAGAGAATGTACCGATGACATCTACGGTTAGCGCAGTGCCACTACCTAGTGTCGTAGTACCTAATATGGGGCCTCGACCGTATGTGCCTCTAGCCCCTTATGCACACATGGCCCCCACACCTCCAATTGTACCACTTGCTTATGCTCCTCGAGTGCCGCTCCCTAGCTCTTATCCGAGTGGACCTATGCCCGGTTATGTTCCATATCCTGCATCATCCACACATATGCCAAGACCGGTACCCGTCCCTCTCCCACATATGATTCCAAGAGTACCTCCACCGGCCCTACCTCCTCACATAGGTGACTTGGCAGCGTTTGCTCAAACCATAGGTCGATCTATCGCGGAAAATATGCGTCACGCATCTGATAGAGAGCCTAGAAGTAAGGCAGTACAAATTGCCAAACTCACGCAAAAATTCAATGGGGACGAAGATGCTAGGAAACACATTGAAGTGTTTGAACAAGTATGTGATTCCTTAGGGGAACGCAACGAACTACATAAGTGCAATGCCTTAAGCTTGACATTAAGTGGGAAGGCTGGAGATTGGTATAGGACCCTAAGGGTGGACGAGAAAACAATCTACCCTACCCTTCGAAGGTTGTTTCTAAAGGAGTACATACGAGAAGGTGTGCTTTGGGGTGTAGCATCTCAGCTACAGAAGGCCGAACGTAAGGAAGGAGAGTCAGTAAGGGACTTCATTAGTCGTCTAAAGCACTTAAACTCTCGCTGCCCTGTAAATGAGCGCTTCAACAATAACCAACTGCTTGATCAATTCATTCGAGGGTTGAGAAATGAAGGAATCTATAATGGACTAGTGATTAGAGGTATCACAACCTGGGAAGATGTCACTGCCAATGCAATCCAATTAGAGGACAACTTGATGATAGCAAGCATGAGGGTGTCTACCGACACGAGATCCACTAGCTCACAAGCCATTGAGTATGAACCCATGACTGCAAAGCCCATTGCCAATGAGCCAAAGGTACTTGAGACATTCTTGACAGACCTCACCAAGGCAATCCAAGATTCTCTTAAGGATAATCGACCCCCTCAAAATAGTCACATGTATCCAAGAAGGGAGCAACAATGGTGTTCCATTTGCTTAGGCCCACATAACACTAGTGAGTGCTCTACGTTTAGAGTAAAATTTAATGGAACTTGCAACACATGTGGTAGGTATGGTCACCAAGCTAAGGATTGTTTAATGATCAAACGTATGATGGAAAATAGACCACCTGTAGCCTGGACGGATGCACCTCGAGCTCCTGTATTGATGCCTACTCCACCTGTTCAGCAACTACCGCAACACATGGTCCCTAGATCTCAAAATGTTGTACAAGCTACACCGCTACCACCTCCTGTGCTAGGACCGTAGCCCCCGCATCCAAGAGTCGCCCCTATGAACCAAGTGGGTTGCGAGCCATCAAATGCTTATGCAGATGGTTGTGAGGAGGAAATAGACACTAGTATTGCCTACGGACTTGATACATTGGAAGAGTGTCCTATATACTACATGGAAGATTGTTGGGGACACGTCAAGCCGGTTTATCAAGCTGCTGCTCTCGCATCCAGAGGTCAAAATATCAACACCCAGGCTAGGAGGCCACCTCTTCAATGCTACGAGTGTGGTGGACCACATCGAGTAGCGGAGTGCCCTATTAGGCTGCAAAAGAATGCTGCACAGATGCAAGTGAATCAAGGGAGCACGTCTGCAATGCCAATACTCACATGTAATCGTTGTGGCATAGATCACTTGATTGCCCAATGTCCCTATAACCCAAATGCGCCTAAAATCACATCCCTGAATTTGGTCGAAATTGCTAGTGTGACATCACCAATACCACCCGTCGCACCTGCTTATGCGATTACATGGTCCATGCTTCAAGGGCCAGGACATATCCTCGAAGAGAGAGATACCGCGTCAGTTATCCAAGCAAAGAAAAAGAAGACACGAAGGAAGAAGTCGCAAAATACGGAAAATTCAAAGCCAAGTTCCAAAACAAACATAGGAATAGGAGATGACCCCGTGTATATGAATGACCTCGAGGATGATTCAGATTCAGTCGAGACAATGGAGACTAGAACCAATACCACAAAGGGAAAGACCGACAAAGAAAACCGTAATATGGAACCAAATGAAAACCGAATAAGAGAAAATCATAAAGAGCCTCTGAAAACACCACAAGTGTTTCCAAATCCAATCCAAGACCCCCAAGATAAACCGCAGGGGCAAAAAGGGAAGAATCGTAAAAAGAAGATTGGGACGTACCCAAACCCAGTAGACGAGATTGATCATGTGAAACATCTAAGAGGTTTAGTGGAGGAGACTCAAAGGAAACTAGAACCAGAACCCATGCAGGTCAAAATTCATGACACAGTGTTTCCCACGCAAGTTCATCCACCCCACATGAACCATAGACCGTTAGCCATATCTAGTATCATCCAAGAAGGGAGTGAGGACAGGACATCAGAAAGTGAGCATACACCCTTCTTGTTGGAAAGGATGTTTAACGAAGGAATACCTGATTCCATTGAGGAATATGAGATTCCATCCTCACCAGTTCCTAGTCAAGGACCTACACCCTGCAAAACACCAATGAATGTTGCCAAACTAGTGGACTTCATGTCTTCTGAGGTCCGAACCACGATCATAGCAAAGCTGTATGGAGATCCTGAGTTATTCCTTGCACTTCGAGCATTCCTTAACGGAGAGCTACGAACGGGATTACCGCAGTTTGCGCAACCAAATAGTCCTGACTCGATTATGATTGATGAGGAAAATCATGTGCAATCACTTGACTTAGATGGACACGAGTCTGTGATCGAGGTACCCATTAACGAATTAGGGCAGTATTTTGAAGGCGACGAGTCTAATGCGACCCTACCCATCACTACCAAGGGATTAACTATAAAGGGAATTCTTGATGGTGGTGCGGGAGTTAGCATCGTTACAAAAGATTGTTGGGAATCCATGGGAAAACCCCGCCTCAGTGTTACTAACATTGTGGTAAAGATGGCAAATGGTACCATAGCCAAACCTATGAGGATGCTCAAGGATCTTAAGATCAAAGTTCTAGGACACAAGGTACGACATACGTTCATTGTAATGGATTTCTCTAAACACCTTATGTCATATGAAATGATTTTAGGACGACCATTCATGAGGGAAGCACAAATGGTTCACGATTGGTCTAAAAATCATGTCTATTTGCAATTCCAAGACTCTGTCCTTAGAGTGGATTTGGTGACTGGTAAGGTACACCCCTTAGGGAGTAAAACCATTATTGATCATCGCTCTGACACCACAGTTCACTCGGCCCCACTACAATATTGTTACACTTGTAAGAAGGATACAGACATTGGCCAAGATTCTCCTTACATGGATGTGTTACCGGGTATGACGGAATCAGACAATGTGGATTGGGTCCACCTAGCATCAACCATAGACACTTGGGGAAATAGGGGGACGACCTGGGTAACACCTGAGGGGGATGAAATTCCTGTACCCTTAAATATGCTACAAGCAATGCATATCGCTTTCGACAAGACTCATCCTAATGTCACGAAGAAAACATACAAGTGGGTCCCTAAAGCTTCTTTAGTGACCATATCTAGTGCTAAAAAACAGAAGCCTTGTAAGAAACGTACCACTCGCTCCAAGAAAAGTAAGAAAATGTTGCGATGGATCCCTAAACGACTATTGGAAGCCCAAGGCTACTATCAAGGAAATGATCAAATCTGGGTACCAAAACGTAGATTGTGCTCTTACCTACCACCTGACCCAAGTGATCCCAATCCCGTAGCTCCAAAACTAATCAATGATCGTGGAAAGAAAAAAATCACAGAATGCTACACACCTAGTCCAGAGCTAGTTTGGGTACCAAAGAAAGAACGATTTGTTCCACCTAGCTCAGGAAGGGGGGAGTCCCATGAAGATTCTAGCTCCTCATGTAATACATCCATAGAGGTAAAAGCTTCTACACCGCCTCCATCTATAGTAGCGGACCTCCATGAAGCTACAAAAGAATCCACACCTCCCAGTGTTCAAGAATCACCTGATGAACCACTTCAAGTTCGATCCTGGGAGAGTACCTTACCACCCTTGCAACTTGACGAGGCACCTAGGGTAATAGAAAACTACTGGGAAAAATCCTCACCTATTACCAACTGGAACAATTGGTTTCAAAGGGTGACAAGCTCATTTCAAACGGTATGATCTACCCAAGGAAGGGGGGAGTGTTTGCTGACAGTCATCATTCATTTGTTTCCCTCTCAACCTTTTTCCCTGACCTCTCAATCTCCGATCTTAGGGAATGTATATATATAGCCTTATACTCACAAAAAAAAAAAAAAAAGAGCAAGAGCAATTAGCAAACGAGTATGCACATTAAAAGTCAAAACATTGACTCAGACCTACACATGTCACATTTGGTACAGTGAAACAGAAACCTATGCCATAAAACACCTTTGATCCTCATCACTTGAGTGATGGAGGGTAGGTAAGATTAGTACGATAGAGTGTTTCTGTTTTAGAGTTGAGTGATTAGAAAAGTTCTCTTTTTCCACTGATGTACCTCCTGGAGGTATTCCTTTTGTTTCCTAGTGTGTACAGGAGCGTGTTGCTATTGATAGGATTTGGACCTTCATGGAACCTTCAAATCAAGCGCGACCATCAACACAAACAGGTGTTTCTTGTCCATTAGCATTGCCGTTATCTTTTTGCATCTATGATTGTCCGCTTTGATTGTGATTGGTAGCATAATATTCAGTGCATTTGCTTAGTATCAAACATTCAATTCAATGTAATGTTTTGTCATAATCACTTGTTTAGGTGTAAAAATCAAGCAGTCCGACTAAGCTAGTTTGACCAAGCTAGGTATTAGAAATCTTCTCTTAATACCATGGGGAATGACTTCCTAATAAGCAATGGTTACTTAGGTTCTTAATCCGATTTAGGCAGCATTGTATGAAATGTACTAGGGCTTTCTAGTGGGCTTAACCCTATCGACCTTTAGCTTAAGTATTATAAAGGGAGTTTACTAATGTGATGAGCCTGGGGAGTGTATCAGTGTTATATGACCCCCCAAAGTTACAAAATTTAAATGCTGAAAATGAACAAACAAAAAATCAAAGTGCCACAATGTAAAATTTTAAGCTGGAAGAGAAATCTCAACTTGATTTGGTACTTCACTCACATGTATCGCCTATGGTACTAGAGCCCTAGAGGTTCCCAGTGTGGGCGCTTTTCCTTGAGAAGCAAAAAACCCAAGGCATACAAAATAAGCACACACATCATAATTGAATCAATGTGAAAAGACTTTGGGGGGTCAAAGAAAAAGTAATCAGTCAGGCGATGATTTCATGAGAAATTCCTTTTATGGTAGCTTAACTACAAGGTCTTCTAGATATAGCCTCTAGTCAGCCCTCGAACATCAATACTTGGCTCTCGCGATTAAACAACTTAATTGACCAGAGAAAATTAAGAAGCTTACCCATGGTATTAATATTCGATCTCTAGTGCCTTTCGACCGTCAAATTAGCGACCCCAGACTTGTTTAATTTTCTACCTTTACATCTGTTTATGCATTTGATTACATTGTAATTTAATGTTCATTGCTAACAAATTGTTTGAAATTCTTTTACCAATCAATGTGTCTACCTAAAACTGCATAATCTTCTTAAGAGAATGCAATTACTGTGCCAATATTGTTTGATTTTGCAGTGACTGAAGAAGGCTAAGGACATTCATCTCAAATGCTCTTCCACCTCGACGAACCAGCTTCAACTCAATAGCTTCCGAGGACGGAATCTACATCAGGAAGGGGGGCATGTTAACCCTCACGGCACACGGACACCCTATGATCTATAAACGTTGTATTATTTAGAGTCAGGTACCGGGTTTGTCGGACCAATAGGGAAAGGTAGAGTGATCGTCGATGAGAGGCGCACTTTAACTTGGACATTCAAGGGATTAGTTGGTTAAGCATGGGCGCCCAAGTGTGAATGGGGTGAGCTCCTATAAAAGCCAACTAAACCTAATTTTTACTCATTCTCTCATTTGTGCAATTGAAGAGTGCTCTTGCTCCATCTCCATCTTCTTCTTCTTCACCTCCTTGTGTGTGTGTGAGAGAGAGAGAGAGAGAGGGAGAATGTGTGTGCGATCGAGCATTACGAAGGCACGACGGCGGCGAAGCGGTTGAGCGCGGCACGATTGCAGCTTCTTCTTCATCGCGGCGAGGAATCCACCACGAAGGCGAGCGTAGAGCGGTGAGTGACACACCCTTTGTTTTCTTGAGCTTGCTAGTTTAGGCTTGTTGTGTGCTTGGAGCCGTTTGTGGCTCGCATACGGTGTATTGGCAAGTCCCTTGCTTCGAGAGTGCGGCAAGGAGCGCACACACACACTAATTAGTGTATGTTAACACACACTAATTAGTGTGTGTACTAGCCAATTACACAAGCCAATGCACACACTATCTAGTGTGTGTTCATGTCAATTACACACTAATTAGTGTGTGTACATGTCAATTGCACACAATAATTATGTTAAATTAAACACTAATCAACACAAAAATATAAACATACCTCCATGATTAAGTCGTAGGTGACATATTAGGCCCCAATGGCCGTCCAAGTGATCGCACAATCGGTCACACTAATCATAAACACAATAATCTCTTATTAGCCAATACATACACTAATATCTTATTAGCACTCAAGGCTTTGCAAGGTTCTTTTATAGGTTGTAGGCACACTTTGTATTCTTTCAACATTGGATACTATAGAGAATTCAATGTTAAAAAATCCAATGTTTGAAAAAAATCAATGTGTAAATTTTTAATCATATATTCCAATTTTTATTAGCGAGTTTAATCTTTGTCGCAATAAATGCAGACCATGTCTTTTTCTTGAACACCACACTTTCGCAACATTGAAGAGTTCATGGCGGACGGGATGTCATATCTCGACGCTCTCTCTGCCTATCATTCACAACTGTCGCCTCAGGAATCATCATCAGGGTTCGGCTAGTTTCGAGACGTTCTTGGTGCGTCCGCTGCCGTACCTGTGACCGATCAAGATGTGGAGAGGGCATTGCATCTTTGGGCTGAGTGGTTAGGTTCGCAGTAGACCCTTACACAACGCTATTCACCGGTGCAGCTAGCAACGTTTGGATTATCTGAGGTCTCTACTCTAACTGGTGGCACTCCGTACCTGCAGAGTTTTCCACCTACAGCTCCAGGTTCATCTTTTCCTTCACACGGTCCGACGCCCCAGGGTCCGACTCCGTTGTGTGCGACGCCACAAGGTCCGATGCCATGGGCGTCCACCTATCCCACCTTCTGCCCCAGATTCACGCTGGCGCTCTTCTGGCAGTCAGTGCCAGGGCAGCTCGAGCGCTAGCACGGGTCGATCTCGATGAGGGAGCGGAGCTAGTTGTTGTTTTGGAGGGGGGGGGGGGGGGGGGGGGGGGATACTACAGATTCTCCTCCACAGTCACCGCTCCCTGCTCCAGCAGTAGGTGAGGACCATGACATGCCTGCACCAGATGCTCGCGGGTTATACTACTAGGTTCATAGAGGAGGTATGGTGGATCTCCGGACGGCGCAGGGCAGGATATTCCGCACACACCTCAACCAATTAATCCACTCCACATATATCAGTTGTTTTCTAAAATTTGATCAGAAGGATCCCTACAACCTCACATATATAGAGACAACCATGCACATGAGTTTCCCCAACCCTGAGGGGCAACAATTCTCAAGGCAATGGTTGCAAGAGCATGTCAAAACATTTCTTAAGAACAAAAAATGTAGTGTGAGGAGAGCTGCAAAGAAGACAATGGAGTCTCTTGAGCACAGCTATCGGCCAGGAAATGTCCATGATGCGGAGTGGGAGACAACTATGGAAGAGAAAGAGGACGAAAGGGCAACGGACGCAAGGATGTATACGCGCCAAGTTGAGGCCAGATCCCATCAGACTTCTACGCATTATGGTTCGGGAGTAAAAACGGCTTGGAAAGACAAATATGTAAGTAAAAATATTAGTTTTATTGTAAAAAACCTAACGTTTTTCATTTAATTAATTGGTTGCTATTTTTTTGTCAGTATAATATTACCATGAGTCATCCGAACAGAGACGTGCAGAGATATAGAGAGAACCATACCGAGTATCAAACTTGGTGTTGGTTGTTTGAAAATCAAATAATCTCTCGAGAGGAGTTTGAAAATGCGTGCAGAAGTAACATGTAAGTTTAATTTTATTTAAATTATCAAAATGTTGATTTTATATCAAATATTAAATAACAAAGTGTTAATTGTTTATTTTTCTGGTTTTGCAGAGTCAAGGAGTTCCACACGAAATGCTGCCCTCTCCCCCATGAGCAAATTGCACACACGCGTTAGCGTTTTGGCCATGATCATCCTCTATTTTGTATACGCTGGCTTTTTTTGCCCTCTTTATGTAAATGAAATTACCTATCATTTTTTGGCTCAATGTATTGTCCAATTGTATTCCCACTTATGTAAATAAAATTATCAGTCATTTTTTTGGCTCAATGTATTGTCCAATTGTAGTTTGCTCAATTGATATTTTGTTGTAATTAAATTTCTTGTAATTAATAATAATTTTTAAAAATATTTCAAATAAATAAAAAAATAGATGATCTTTTGGATGGTCCTGCAAAGGATCATCCAAATAGTCATCTATTTTTTTATCATAAATCGGCACGCGGTAATGCTCGCGATAATAGCTTGGCGATAATATTTGCGGACATGGTTGCAGTAACAAGCGCGGTAATATCTGCGGAAATGTAGTCGCAGACATTACCGCACCCATTACTGCTAGACCATTATCGTGGTATTTGCCTCACACATTTCCGCTCACCGGAAATTTTACAATACAATTTTATTTGTTTTTGTGCAGTAATGCGTGCGATAATACCGCGCATATGTTATAGTGAGAATATTATTAGAAAAATAAGACTACGTCTATACTACTTCTTTATGCGCCTTGAGAGATTCTCAAATGTTGAGCCATGCCACGTGTCTTCACGGTGGAGCTAGCTCTCAAACGTGCATGCAGCCGAGGATCGCGCCAGCAAGGTCGCCAAACAACAACAACTTCTCACTGCGTTCACAAGCTCCGCATTTTGACAAAGATTCCCAAGCATTCATAGTCCACGCTTCTAGCCGTATGTGTGTGTTTGAATTAAAAAATCCCATCATTCAAAACCATATACTGATAAACTTAAACACTATTTGCAAAATCACATTGTGTATAGAACAAAATATAGAACAATTTCTTGATAAAAAGTACATTGCAAGATACGTTGATACATGACAAAGTAGGAGTTAAATCCGGAACTCCTACTAGATGAGAGCAAGGAACTTTACCTACCAACCAACCACAAGTATAATTAATTAGAATTAATTTGCACTAAATGGGTGATAGGTATATCAAGCAATCCCCACTGCTTGTTATTGCTATCACACCCTAGACCCCCAACCTTACTCCTATACATATCTTATGTTTTCTTTTGCTTGTTTATGTAAATAAGGTCGATTGTGGTCTGTGAAAGTTTTTATGGGTTTACAGAGCTTAGAGATAGGGTCCCTAATTGCTATTGGCTTGGTTTTCTTTTTCCCATTATGTGCCACCATGAGCTTGTCCCAAATCTGCTGTAGCTTAAATATGTTCTGAGTGATGCTCATCCTAGCTGTCTACTTGTATCCGTGAACTAAATTAGCCGTCATCCTTTGTTCACTTGTACGCGTGTTTTATCACGTGAATGACTCCAGCTTTGTTTTTGGACCGAAACTGGTAGCAACTATAGTATGCTGATTAGTAATACTTTGTTTAGTACTACTCTATGCATATTATGCACATGTTTGTATTTACTTGGATATATGATACTATGGTGTTTCTCTTGCATTCCCTCTTTGGTGTAGTGATGGTTTGTAAGCCTATGTGTATATGCATGTTTGTTGTACCAAAGCTATAATATGGCCATGGTTTAGTCTACGAAAAAAACTGTTTTGTGAGCTTTCATATGCTTGTGTATCTATTGCTTTTAAACTACACTTTTATGGAAAGAATACAGAACATAGAGATTCTTTGATGCCTACGACAGAGCCATCTATCTTGGCTACTCCTGGCGTATTTTTTTGAAAGCCTTAAAGCATGCAATGTATGCGTACATGTGTAGTAAATAAGTCATGCAATATGTAACGCCAAAAACCAAACTGTTTAACCTTCTGTGTTTGCTCAACTAGGTAGTCAATTTGTTAGCTTTGGCAATCTCGGAGTTGTGTTGCTTCCGTTTGCTGTGGATTCGTGAGTATATGATCTGCGCCACCCGAGGCTTGTGACTTGCGCTGAGAGTTGTGCAGAGATGGAGAGATTGCATATACTATTGCCTATGAGCATTAACTGCCATGGCAAATTGTACTCTGTGTGTGTGTGTGTGTGTGTGTGTGTGTGTGTGTGTGTGTGTGTGTGTGTGTGTGTGTTTTATTTGATGATGCCTTTCTGTGTTTGTGCATGAGCGCTACAGAGAGTACTTGTGTTTTTTAATCATTGTGCAAGTTGTTTAAATAACCCAGGACCTAAGTGGTGCTCTTAATGCTGCCAGCGTGATTTTTGTTGGGCAAGTTGTACCTACCCAAATATGCCTCCATTAGTCTGATCTTTATTAGCAAATAGAAAATCATCCATATATCTCCATGAGTATAAGAAAGCCTTCATTATATCATACCGTTCAAGATGAGATAGCTTTTTTATGTATTCTATTTCAAACCATGCCAAATACAAATTACACCATAATGGAAAGCAATTGTACCCCATTGGTATACCTTTCTCTAATCAATAAATATGTTTCCCTAATTTCGTAAAGCAATTATCAAGGACAAATTCATTAATATTGTGTAAGTATTCAAATGTCCAGATAACTTTATTTTTCTTTTTGGTAAGCACAATCTGCTTGCGATTTTTCTTAAAGCCAAGATATTTCATAGTTTTTATGAGTTTAATAATGTTATCCAGTACTTCAAGCAATCCATGTTTGCCTTTATGAGGGATAGCCTCATAACACGATGTTACGTCAAATGAATGAATGTTTGTGGTATGTTCTGGTAAGTTTATCAAAAAATCATATTGATTATTGATCATCCAATACCCATTGGTTTGTGTCCCAGAAAAAGTTTGTAGGTTTTTATGTATGATTTCAATGTATTCTATAAATCCCTGTATTACTCCTTTGAGTAATTTAGTGATTATAGTTGTCGTAGGACTAAATACACAGTTATGTGCACTAGTGATCCATCTAAAATCCATTTTGTGAATTTTAAAATTTCCCATAAGATATGGGAGTTAATATTCTCATGGTGTCTCTAACCCGATTTCTTGGGTATAAGAGCCTACGGCCTGACATATTTCATCTTCACTGGAGAAGAGAAGACAAAATTCAGCGGTTTCTAATCTTCTTCTTGCTGCCATTTATATGAGTTTTTTACATATGAATACCGGGGTTTGTGTTGATTTATCTAGTCCACAAATAAACAAGTATTGTAAGATGTATTGAATTTCATCCATGGAGTCTGATTTTGTATCATGGAGTCTGATTTTGCCTATGATAAGAGAATTTATGGAAAAAGCTCTCATTAGCTACACTTCGGATATAATTGTAATGAGATTTATTGTCTTCACATCCTAAGATGGTGCATAAAGTCTTCCATACCTTGCCAAGTTCTCTTAATATTGACGTAGGGTTTACAGGTACTAATGGAATGTGGTTTAAACCTTTCCTGATAAATTCTTGGAAGATTTTATGCCTAGCTATGTTATGGTCTATGGTGATTACATGTTTTCCAAAGAATTCTAAGTCAGCTAAAAATTTAGAGAATCGTTTATGAGTTAAGCATCCACATGGTTGTGTTTCATCAAAGTCTTTGGCAAACAACGAATTTGGTTTGTAAAGAGTATGGTTTAGGTTATTGGTATACTTCCAACCAAAACATATCCTCATTTTTTCTAAATCATTATTCATGTGAAAATCATTAATCATTGTTTGAAAAAATTGTTTAGGGTTGATAAAGTCCATATATTTGTTGCAAAACAATATGTGAATAAATCTTCCATGCATCCGACTATTGCGTTCAAGATGTAGTAAACCATTATTTTTTATACTAAGTGAGCATACCTAGTCTTTAGAATTTGAGTATTCAAGTGCCTTGGGAGTATCTCCGTAGTCTTTCGATCCTCTGAATTGCCTTGGTTTCTTGCTTGTTGATGCCATGCTGCTTGGTGTGTGTGTGTGATCTTCTTTAATTGTTCCTTACCTTTTGGAGGTTTGAGTAAGGTTTCAATTGTGTTGGACACAAGTGTGTTGTGTAGCTTTTGAAGAAGAGGCGTCCCCGGTGTGTATAGTAGAAGCCCTTTAGCTGCTTCTAGCATATACTCATGAAACTGATAATAAATGATTATGGCATGCCTTAATTCTGTTGGGAATGAGGCTACCCAAGCTATAAAGGCATACACTTGTGCCAGTCCTAATGAAAATTGAAAGAATCTTGGTAGATTCTAGAATATGTACCATAAAAATTGGTCAAACCAAATGATTGAAGAGGAACAATTGGAATCTGGATCCGTTCTTTTGCATTGACATTTAAGGAAGGGTCGATAAGAATTCCAACAGTTTCTCGAAAACCTTTTTTAGATCCTTTTCTTTGTCCATAAGAGACAGTCCCTTGGTACGAGCAATGATTGCGGAGTTTGGACATTTCTTACCATCCACATCGGATAATTTGACCTGCTTGAGCTCGAAGAGAAGATCTTATGATAACATATGTTTAGCATGTAATGCAAGGGTTTTGCATTGCTCTACTATGTCGGTAGGTATGCTACAAAGCAAACCTAGAGAGGAAATTGTAAAGGTACATCCGCTAAAAATTTAAAAAGAAGGTCAAGATCTAGAAGGGGATTGATAACTTTTTCTAAGTACTTAATTTCTATGGGGACAGTAGGGAGGTTATTGATGGAATACAACTTGTTCAAGGGTAGAGAGGTGAAATAAAAATCAAGATCTGAGCTATCTTGTGCATCAATAATGGGTAATTTGGCTAAGAAGGAACTAAATGCCTCCTGAAGTTTATCCTTCTCTTTTCTAGAAAGAATTAGTAGAGAGAGACAGTCATTGACAGAGGCTGTGTTCAAGACACATATAGAGTGGGTGATTATAGCTTGTTTCTCAAAATCAATCAATTTTTTGTGGAATTCCACCCCTTTGAAACAAGAAAAAATACATTGGGTACCAATTGGTGGGATTGGTATGTCCTCTTCTATACCATATCCCAAACGGGTGAGAGATGGAATCCAAAAATCCTGAATCAATCACCATATAAATATTATAAAAAAATTTCAAATTATACACATACCAGTATTAAGTATAGTCATTCCAGTATTAGGTTTTCTCAGTTTATGATGGATACCCGACGAAAGGTATCCTGGGAAATGTTGTGTGTGTTTGAATTAAAAACTCCCATCATTTAGAACCATATACTGATAAACTTAAATACTGTTTGCAAAATCACATTGTGTATAGAACAAAATTTAGAGCAATTTCTTAATAAAAAGTACATTACAAGATACTTTGATACATGACAAAGTATGAGTTAAAGCCGGAACTCCTATTAGATTAGAACAGGGATCTTTACCTGCCAACCAACCACAAGTACAATTAATTAGAATTAATTTGCACTAAATGGGTGACAGGTATATCAAGCAATCCCCACTGCTTGTTATTGTTGTCACACCCCGGACCCCCAACCTTACTCCTATATATATCTTATGTTTTCTTTTGCTCCTCTATGTAAATAAGGTCGATTGCGGTCTGCGAATGTTTGTATGGGTTTACAGGGCTTAGAAATAGGGTCACTAATTGCTATTGGCTTGGTTTTATTTTTCTTGTTATGTGCCGCCATGAGCTTGTCCCGAATCTGCAGTAGCTTAAATATGTCTTGAGTGATGCTCATCCTAGCTATCTCCTTGTATCCCTGAACTGAATTAGCTGTTGTCATTTGTTCACTTGTATGCGTGTTTTAACACGGGAATGACTCCAACTTCGTTTTTGGATCGAAACTGGTAGCAATTATAGTATGCTGATTAGTAATCTACTTTGTTTAGTACTACTCTATGCATATTATGCACTTGTTTGTATTTACTTCGATATATGATACTATGGTGTTTCTCTTACATTCCCTCTTTCGTGTAGTGATGCCTCGTAAGCCCATGTGTATATGCATGTGTGTTGTACCAAAGCTATAATATGGCCATGTTTTAGTCTCAACAAAAAAACCGTTTTGTGAGCTTTCATATGTTTGTGTATATATTGCTTTTAAACTACACTTTTATGGAAAGAATACAGAATATAGAGATTCTTTGATACCTACGATAGAGCCATCTATCTTGGCTACTCCTGACGTAATTTTTTGAAAGCCTTAAAGCATGCAATGTATACGTACATGAGTCTTACCATGTACCGAGTGAGATTTTCCGAGCAAAGACAAACCCGAGAAAGTGTTTGTACATGATATAATAAATTTTATCATCAATATAATATTTATTGTTTGTTATATATTCATGCACCATAGCAAAAAGCATTATTAATGGACAGATTACCTCCTAAAATTAGCACAATATTTGAAAATATTATATTCTCTCTTAGGCTCAATCTCTCTTTATCCAACTATAGTCTCCCACAATAGTACTCTTCTTTGGCTCTGATTGTTCTTGCTTGGGCTTCACATGTTTGCGTATGAAGTAAGATTGATAGACTAATAAGAGCTCTAGCCTTGTACTTAATGCTCAAGTCAACGTAAGTTTCTTTTTGTACGTAAGGTGACATTTGTAATGCTCCACTGTCTAGTACTTTGGTTCTTGATTGTCGGTTATACTTGAGAGCATGTGCATCCTTCCTCATCTTATCCGCATCAATTTGATAGCAATTTATTGCACCTCATTAGTCCCTTTTTACATCAATCGTCTTTTCCATGTCGTCTTGCCCCACCTATACTACAAGGTTGTGCTCCTCATACAAAGGCAACCTTCTTACATGACACATTGCTGACAAACACCATTAATTATGAAAGACTTCCTTTGTTACAATAAAATCATGTTTTTCTTTAATTGACCAATATAGGCCTTTTTAATCAATTTACAACAACAACCAAAATTAAATGGAGTTCTATACCTAAAATTTTCTAGAAAGACACGTCATAATTGAAAAAAATGACGTGTATATAAATAAAATATTTAGGATCTTTCTACCATACAATGTGACAAGCACAAAGCTTAGGGGCGTGAGTCTTCATATGAAGAGCTTCTTTCACAAAAGATTGAAGATGCTACTCCTTTCTATTTTGAATAATTTTTTGAAAAAGACGCATGATAGATGTCAGATATCAGGAAGGCCATAACATCCACCACTCATTGGACAAGCACATCATAATTGGAATATGCTTTACATCCTTGCTCATGTGGAATATTCATGTCACCACCAATAATAAGAGGCAAATTCTACTCCAATCTATGAAGATCAAAGCCATGCCCTACTCTAAAAGGTAGTATTGGAGCCTTTTTCACATCTAGAATGATAGTTTCAACAAGAGGGGAAGCCGATGTAGCGACTTTGCATACTAATTTGTTTGTGGCAAAATGCAATCTGTTTTGAGCTTGTGTCTACTTAAGATAAGGTTTTATAGATATCTTACTAGCAGGATGAGGGAAAGAGTTGCATTGTATTGACAACGCATTGTTTTCTAGTTGGTCATGTCCGTCCAACAGAAAAATAACGCTAAGTGAGAGAAGATGCTTAGATCTCTCTCTCTCTCTCTCTCTCTCTCTCTCTCTCTCTCTCTCTCTCTCTCTCTCTCTCTCTCTCTCTCTCTCTCTCTCTCTCTCTCTCTCTCTCTCTTTATAAACAACGAGAAACAATATCATTATCACGGGCACATTAAGCAATTGATTTTCAATAGAAAACGCCATAGAAAAGCGGCTTTTATTGTATTTTTAAAGGGCTTGAACTCGAACTAATCTCTGGAGACTCAAACTCTATTTTTTATTAGTTTTGAGGGTTTTCTTGAAGAAAACCGGCTAGATTTGGAAGATTTTCGTATTAATCCTCAAAAAATCCTAAAGTTTATGTGGAGATTTTCAATGCTCTCATTTTTTCCATTAATTCCTAGGTGTCTGGGAAAAATTTGTCTCAGCTTAAGATTGTGCCCTTTTCAATTTCAAAATTTCCGAAAAAGGAGAAATTCCGCCCCAATACATAAAATTCTCCATTAGTTTTGAGGGCCGCCTTCAAGGAAACCGGCTAGATTTGGAGGATTTTAGTGTTAAACCCTCAAAATATCCTAAGATTTTTGTGGAAATTTTCAATGCTCTCATTTTTTTTGTTGATTCCTAGGTGTCTGGGAAAAATGTATCTCACCTTAAGATCGTGCCCTTTTCAATTTCAAAAATGCCGGTTGAGGGTAAGCGAAAAAGGAGACATTCCACCCCAATACAACGATTAGATTTGAGGGTCCCCTTGAAGAAAACCGGCTAGATTTGGAGGATTTTCCCTCAAAAAAATCCTAAAATATATGTGCAGATTTTCAATGGTCTCTTTTTTTCCATTGATTCCTATGTGTCTAGGAAAAATGTGTCTCAGCTTAAGATCGTGCCCTTTTCAATTTAAAAAATGCCGGTTCAGAGTAAACTGAAAAGGAAAAATTTTGCCCCAATATAGACAAAGATAGTGTAAAACTCTGAAAAATAAGCTTAATTTGTTTAAATTTTCTCCCGGCAAATTCAAGGAAAGGAATTTGTATGCTTGAAAAAATTGTTTTTCTCAAACAATGATTCCCACAAAAGTTTTTCTAATGAATATTGCCTCGCAAAATTGTAATTTCTCAGTCAAAAAGGAACTCTCGGAAAGAGCGCGCGCCGGCGCGCATTCTTTCAGAGAGTTTTTTTTGGATCTCAGAGAGAGAGAGAGAGAGAGAGAGAGAGAGAGAGAGAGAGAGAGAGAGAGAGAGAGAGAGAGAGAGAGAGAGAGGGAGATCTCCATCGTTGCTTGTGCCAGTTCTCACCAGCGACTTTGGACTCTTGACTCATGACTTACAAGGACGCCTTCTCTCCCTCCCCCATCTCGCTAATTGGTCCTGATTCTTCACGCTGCCCTCCCTTTGGCCCCACCTCCTCAACTGGTCGCTTTCTGATCACAATGTTGTACGTTGATCGGTTGTTAGCTGTTGGTCTTCTTGGTAATTATGATGGCGCTGCTGCTGCGACCACTTGCCGCCTATTGGAAAGAGGAAGTTATCATAGCAATGGTGTAGTTGCCACTTGCATGAAGAAGGGGGACCGGCTTGCTCAAGTTGTGGGACATGAGGCCATGAGCGGATACATAGGGTAGGTGGCAAGGGGTAGCTTTGGGTAGCAATTTGTTTCAGCGATTGAAGGGCGTTGTGCGCAGCCGAAGAAGGCCACCAAGGAGTGCAGGCAGGGATTTCAAAGAAGTGAAAAAGGGAGTATGATAGATAGTCATAAACAAAACTTCGAATTGCTCAACCCAGCAAAGCATGAGGATAGTAGCTCGATTATGAAGCAAAAGGAGGGCGACTCTGTTGCCTCTCAGTGCTTTTCATTCAAGTGCTCATGTGAGTAAGGTTCTTTATCGACTATTCCCTCAGTTTTGTTTGTTAAGGTGTAAATTGCCAAAAATCTCTTTTCCAGCATATCAACGGTGTTTATTTTTCCATGGAAACTAAATCCCCTCTGTTCACGCATTTTTTACCATGGCAACCAAACCCCGCTTAGTTTATAGAAAATTAGTATAAAAATTAGCTCAAGTTTCTAAATTTTTCTCTTGGATGTATGGTTGAGAAATTGCTTTTTCTCAAACTCTGCTAAAGATCTAATAGTTGACATTGACTACAAGTCAAAGCTTTAACTAATTTCAAGTCCTCTTCCCTTCGAGGACTCCTCGCCTATGCATGATGCTCAACCTCTTCCCTTCTAGACTTCTCTCTCTCTCTCTCTCTCTCTCTCTCTCTCTCTCTCTCTCTCTCTCTCTCTCTCTCTCTCTCTCTCTCTCTCTCTCTCTGTGTGCAAGATTCCGACAACGACGACGACGCTTTCGGAGAGTATTTTTTAGAGAGAGAGAGAGAGAGAGAGGGCTCTGGTGCAGACTCTTTCAAAGAGTTGTTTTTAGAGAGATTGAAAGATAAAGAGAGTGGGAGATGAGTCTCAAAACTCAAATAGAGAGAGTGAGTATCTGCTAAAAACTCTCTTGAAGAATCCATACCTGTGTGTGAAAATGGATGTTTAAAGGCTTGGGTTCAAAGGCCCGATTTCAAAAATCACCCTCATTGCAAGTGCCTGATATTTACATTTCCTTGCCAATACGATTGTCTCAACGTGGCACAACCAACCTCCCAGTCACCCCTTGGAGGGGGTTAACCTGTGGGGTGCTAAGGATCGAGGCATGGGTTACATCATATTGCAAGTGGACAAATGCAATGTTTGATTACCATCCATTTGAATTGCTACGAGGCATTGATGGACGTACAAGTCCCAAACAATAGGTAAACTATGGAGGAAAATGAAGGTCTAAGTCACGTTAGGAAAATGAATACAAAGGAGTACAATGAGAATCACACACCATGGCTCTAAGAGGTGTGTTTGTCATAAGGGCATCGCACGTTGGGTTAGTAATCTGGGTCAAGTCATGATGGACAAGTCAGCAGACTAGGAGTCCCAAGCAGTCTACGAACTTCGAGCAGTGCTCATACAAACATGTAAAATTTAAGAGAAGATTTCTACACTAAATTTCTATACAATTTGTACCTTTTCTAACCTTCTACTTTGAATTTTGAAGATAAATCTCAAAATATGTAGGTGGAATTATACTAAACCTAAGTTTCTTTTTTTATCGACATGGTTGGGTGAAAGAGAACTTTCATGGGCAAAAGTTGTCCTAAGAAAATTGTGCATAACTTTATCCACCTTGCATACTCTTCTATCAAAGCACTCCTTATAATCCCCCACCATTACCACCTTCCTTGACACTTTTGTCACCACCACCACCTTTGGTAACACCACTAACTTTCCCACCCCCTCGATGGTAGGCTATATATGATGGTTCCATCCAAGCATTAATATACCCCATTATGTGGAATTATCAAAAGAATGACCTCATCGCAATAATATAATTATTTTTAATTTCCCACTGTTTTTTCTAGAGTAGCTTAAAAATGCTTAGTATGTTATCATACATCAACCCATAATAACTTGAGGTAGAGTGAGAGAGAGGAGAAGAAGAAGAAGAACAAGAAGTAAAGAGCTCCCAAACTCTCCTTATTCATGAGATTTGTTTGAGTGGCAACAACCTTACTTTTTTAATGTAAGGCTCGTAGTTTAACCCTTAGATTGGGGGTTGAAACTGGGGAATATTTTTACGTCACCCTTTTTATGGAAGCAATGGAACTATGACATATTGCAGCCATGATATACACACACCAATCTGTCATATGTGATGCTTAATGTATAATAAACAACCAAATTTTTAACGAGCTCTATGAGGTCCTGCTTGTAAGGAGCTAGGAATATGAGGTTTATATCCAACAAATGTTCAATGCTGGTAGCAATGAGCTTCCAATGTTTAAGGGCAATGATTTCCAAGGAGAGGAATATCAACATGCCATTGTAATGGTTCCAAGTGTTCTAGCGCATCAAAATTTATGGTCGGTTTACCATTAAAAATAGGTGCAATCTTGAATTAATTTTTTGTTGTTGTTCTTGAAGTCACTTAAGAAATCCTATTTGGTTTTTGTTTTGTATATGTGCCTTGCCCTATCTCACTCGTTTTAGGGATTGCTCAAAAAAGTTTGCTTGAGATTTGAGATTTCTCTCGTTGTCCATGCCAATCAAAAACTCCAAGGCTATGTTAGCAAGGTGGATTTTAAACTAACACGGACATCCCTTGACTCTATCGTCAATGAGATAACCAACTTGGCCATATGCTTCAATACAAAGTGAGTACCCAAAACTCCTGGCAGCATACCCTCCTTAATTGATCTTCACCTACTGCCATGCACGTCGTGGCTCGTAGTAGCCAGCTCCATTGTCCAAGACCTCGTGCACCCATGCTCTTGCTTTCCAAACGGGTCTCTTGGTAACATTCTCATGGTTTTTTGAATTTCTTGTAGCTGATATCCCCTACCCTACTAGAGGTAAATTGACTAAATCTGAAGGTTTTCACTATAAATTACACTACATTTCTCCAAAATTTGTAGGTGGGATCACACTTAACCTAGGTTTTTTTTAAGCATTGTGACTGTAAATGAAGCATCTTATGTCATGTGTAAAACAAAGCTCTCGCACAAACCTTGCACACTCTCAGAGTACTCTTTCTCTTTGACACAGGCCAAGTGCTCCACAAAACTAATGAAACAAAATTCACAGTTGACATATTTGACTGGATCAATGTAATTTGAATAAAAATATTTTTGTTGAATATGGATAAGAAACAATTTGAAAATTGTTTTATATTTTTAAATGATTAAGAATTCCATATTTTAAAAGTTGATTTATCTTTCTATTTATTTTAGTGTCTTCAACATTTAGGATCAGTAAATCATTTTACTGTTTCAAAAGATTCAGAACTCCCATCTTGAGTGAGCATGTAGTCCAGAATGACTACATAACCATTTATGGACCACAACGTGGCCACAAGGTTGTCTATATGAAGCTGTTGGGGTAGATATGGAAATGGTTGTGCTTCAGAGTGTTAAGTACAATTTTGACCTCAAAGGTGCAAAGATGAGATTATTAAATCCATCATTTGCTGCTAGAAATTTTGTTGATCTCACTCATTCATCGATGACAAGAATGGGTTTAATGGCAGAAATGGGTTTGCAAAGTCTATGTAAGATGACATCTTTTGGGATTCTACAAAATCAAACAAATAGTTGTACTTAATATTCATTGATGATGGCTCACATGAGATTAAGCATGGGGTTGCCACACCATGTTTTTGGGGTCGTATAAAATACCTCCCATCTGAATTGAACCCTAGAGGGGTTGTTGAGGGTTATGTTTGGTTTTGTATTTACTTTGCTACACTATCCTCTAATGAGTAACTATTCTTTATCTAGTCTTTTTCATTTTATGTGCTCGCTCGGTTTCTTGTTCGCTCAGAAGTAATCTCTTGAGGATTGGGATTCCTCTACGTGCATGTGTAGTAAATAAGTCATTCAATATGTAACGCCAAAAACCAAACTGTTTTACCTTCTGTGTTTGATCAACCAGGTAGTCGATTTGTTAGCTTTGGCAATCTCGGAGTTGTGTTGCTTCCGTTTGCTGTGGATTCGTGAGTATATGATCTACGCCACCCGAGGCTTGTTGCTTACGCTGAGAGTTGTGCAGAGATGGAGAGATTTCTTATACTATTGCCTATGAGCATGAACTGCCATGGAAAATCGTACTTTGTGTGTGTGTGTGTGTGTGTTATGCGATGTTGCTTTTCTGTGTTTGAGCATGAGCGCTACAGAGAGTACTTGCATTTTTTAATCATTACACAAGCTGTTTAATTAACCCAAGACCTAAGTGACGCTCTTAATGCTGCCAACGTGATTTTTGTTGGGCAAGTTGCACCTAGCCGAATATGCCTCTGTTAGTCTGATCTTTATCAGATACGTTTTAAAGAGCTTGTTAAATTTGGGAAGAATTAGATTTTTTAGATTTGAAAAATTCACATAAATTCAAGGTCGAGTTGTATTGCCTTTACCATAAAAACCTCACTTGTTTGTAGTTTTTTCGTAAAAACGCAACCTGTATATTGTAAACTTCAGTACTCATTTTGTGTATATTGCATCCATCGGCCAAATATACTTTGGATTTAAAGAGATTTATTAAATGATACTGGAAGTGTTTATACCTTCGTCCTCCATTGAAAACCAAAATTATAAGAGAATGTTCCAAGCCGGAGGTGTATAAGTTACAACTACACAACTATTTTCGTTGGGCAAGTTTGCTCAAGGATCTAATGGTATAAAATGCCAAAAAAGACCATACCCACCATAATTGATACTGAGACAGAGTATTTTTTTAGAAAGATTGTACATCTGTTGTTTTGATACCTACATAACGGTTTCTTGCTAGGGTCATTATACAAAGGATCAGTCTGGTTTGTAAATAACCTAATTTGTATACCGCCTTGAGCCATACTCTGTCATCATTACCGTCCATCACTCCTCTGCAAGTAAGGTAGTTGCCTGTGTCATTTTTTTCAATAAATAAGCATCCCTCAAAAAGAAGTGCATCTCAAGTGTGTGTTTGTGTGCGTGTGTGTCAAATTGTGTGATTTCTCTAAGTGTGGCCCCTGTCAATATATTATGTGTGTGTGTGTGTGTGTGTGTGTGTGTGTGTGTGTGTGTGTGTGAGAGAGAGAGAGAGAGAGAGAGAGAGAGAGAGAGAGAGAGAGAGAGAGTCTAGGCTTCTGACGACCTTGGTTGCAAGAGAGAGAGAGAAAGAGAGAGCATTGACATTGTTGTTCCTACGATGTGTGTGTGTGTGTGTGTGTGTGTGTGTGTGTGTGTGTGTGTGAGAGAGAGAGAGAGAGAGAGAGAGAGAGAGAGAGAGAGAGAGATAGAGAGAGAACTAGCATCGACAATGCATGAGCTCTGCAAAGGTGTGTGTGTGTGTGTGTGTGTGTGTGTGTGTGTTCTCTTCTTCTGCACTTGAGTCCTTCTCCTCCTCTCTCTTTCCCTTGATTATGACGTCTTGAGTTCTCCTCTATGTGTGTCTACAGTCCATAGTACAAAATCATGTATTTCTTTCGACTGAATATCCAAACTAATACATCACAGTATCAGACCATATTAGGGAAAGAAGGTCCTGATTAGTGTTACAGTATTAGTGTTCAGCATTACATCCTCTCAAATAGCAGCCAAGGAAAGGACACCCTTACCTGCATCCAGAGTAAGAAAACAAACTATTGGGTAGTTTTCAAACCGCATAACAGGTAACTGGGGTGACCTAGTTGTCAACCATGTCACCTAGGTACTAACAAAGAAGAAAAGCACGCTGCTGAAATTATAGTGATGTGTAACCGCCTTCTCAATGACCACAAATTCTAAAAACTATAATCTCTTGCTTGTTTATTATCTGATTTGTACAATCCGTATCCTAATGCAAAGTTATAAAGCAACATTCCTTCAGTCAAATGCGAAATAAAGCCTCAAATTTTTCCAATTTGACATAGAATACCACCTAAAAAAGCTCTTAATCCCAAAAACCAATCCGCTATCTTAAAATTCATTTAGAAAGCTTATTTTAGTAAGTTAATAAACCATTGAAGTTTCAGTATAACTTAAACCACCACTCGATCTGCAAAAATCAGTTTTCAACTTAGTAGTTATCATTCCTAACCAGGCAATAACCTTGGAAAGCCTGACAGGCCATATTTCAGTGATCTCATAGATTGGGTCGAAAGAGAGCCCATATAAACCGGATTACAAGAGATCTCGTACCGACCAAAAATTAGGCCAAAAAACACCTGCTTACTAACATTAAATCATAGCCAGGTTCAAGAAGAGCCCATAAATACCCTATAGATGAGAAAATGATACTCATAAATGGTTAAAATAACCTGAATAGCCCGGATACACGACCAAACCAAACCTTAAATAGAGCTAAATAAAGTTGTGAGTTATTGTTAATGATTTACAAAAACCATATTAGTTTATAGTAAATCATGGGCCATCGGCCTTTCAGTCAAAACCATGCTAAGGGTCAGTAGTAGGCAGCCCCAACCAAGAATATACCATTGAAAGGCCACCTGATGTCATTTATTTCTATATCTACACCGAGAACATAAAAAAGAATATATATATAAAATCATAAAAGGTCGAAAGACATCCTGTTAGGTCCACCTATAATTACCAGTACCAAAGCTTAACCCATGATTATTCTATAGGATTTAGCAAAGTTTTTGTTGGTAAAATCAACAACCACAGACAGAGCAACAGTAAGAGATTAGCCAGCCTCTAGGCCTCAGCTCAACCAAAAATATTTGTTCTAGCTAATGGTTACTAATACCATTTTAATCCCCTCATAACGTTCCCAAAGATCATAAATACCACCCATTGAGAGAGCAAGAGCATATCATCCCTTATTGAAAAAAGGACCAAAGCCTAAGGTGTTTTGAAGTAATAAAATCAGACTCACCTCTATAGATTCAACTACGATTTTTTTGCTTGGGGCCATAATTTTGAAGACAACGAAGTAGCAGATTGTACATAGAGAGTAACTATCTAAAGTACTCACACAAGGAAATACACACCCACCCTTGCAAGTGAGCATATAGCTCACCTTATAAAGCAACACCAACTCCGCATATCCCGCTCGTAGCTAGCTATAGAGCCTATATATTGAAGGGTAGCTCATGGCAGCAATAGGGTTGTATTGATTGCCCACCATTCCGGCACAGTAGAGAACAGTGCTCTAGCCTCATGAACCCCTAAGAATAGTGCATGAGGGGGGGATGCATTCACTATAGTCACATATCGGCAGAACTATCAAACCACCCTTGCCGAACAGGGCATTACAAATATGGTTATTCCCTTTTAATTCCCATTAAAATTGGCCCAATATTACAACCATTTTAAATGCCAGCTCATGCATTTCCCCACATGGTGGGGTATGGAGTAATCTTTTTAAGTCAACTGGTAGTATTCCTCTGTTTTAAGAAAGTATGGTAAAATTTCATTAATTTAGAGTTATGAGATATGTCAATGTTTTACAAGGGTTAAGCAAACCAGAGGTTTACAATGTGGTAGATATGATACAAAGTTCGATCTAATAGAGAGAGAGAGAGAGAGAGAGAGAGAGAGAGAGAGAGAGAGAGAGAGAGAGAGAGTATAAAACAGGGAAGAAAACCACCTCACCACATCCTCGGAGCCCACACAGGATGGCCTATATCTAGGAAGAAGGTCCACCGCGGTAGAGCCTTCATCAAACTACACCATACCCCCACAATTTTGGGTGGCATTACAGCTAAAGCATGCCCCAAATAGCACGCATCAGACTGGGGAGAAACCCTTCATTGCAAACCATTATTGCATTCAAGTCTCACCCGTCACGCCTAGCCACAGTTGCTAAAAAAACAATAATGGAAAAAAAAGGTATAATGTAAAAAAGTCCTTTACAAGGCTACTTTACCGAAGAGGCCTTTCCCGCCTAATCAACCAATGCTGTGGTTGGAAGCTCTATGAGAGCAAGATCTCAAACAGGTGAGATATTTTTGTAGTCAATGATTGCCAAGGGTGAAAGCAAACCCCAAGATAACACCATGGATGAAGAGTCTCATATCCTCTAGAAGGATAGAGAAAGAGAGAGAGGCAGAGAGAGAGAGAGATAGAGAGAGAGAGAGAGAGAGAGAGAGAGAGAGACCCACCCTTACCCAGGGAAAGGCCTACCACATGGTGAGGAGGGTCATCACCAGGTTTTGAGACCTCTCCTACAACCGGTGTATCAGTGAACAAGTTCTGAAGGATAGAGAAAGAGAGAGAGGCAGAGAGAGAGAGAGAGAGAGAGAGAGAGAGAGAGAGAGAGAGAGAGAGAGAGAGAGAGAGAGAGAGAGAGAGAGAGAGAGAGAGAGAGAGAGAGAGACCCACCCTTACCCAGGGAAAGGCCTACCACATGGTGAGGAGGGTCATCACCAGGTTGTGAGACCTCTCCTACAACCGGTGTATCAGTGAACAAGTTCCAAAAGTTCAATAACCGTCTCTTTTTAGCCAAGCATAATGGCCAAGATTTTTTATTAAGAAAATGCCTAATAGTGCCAAGCAACTCTTTCATAGCGAACCCATTTGCTACATACTTCTTCATAAGATGACATACTGCCTGAAACGCAATGAAAGAATCTGAGGATGAATACATAATTAGATGTATCATGCCCAGACAAGTTTTTATTGCTATCTTTCGTGGACGATTACTCTTTCTCCTGACAAATTTAATCAAGCCTAGTTGTAGCTTGTCTCTCTTCCATGAGAATTCAGTGATATGACTCCCAGTAAACGGAGAATAGAGTTTCAACTCCATATTTAAAAAAATTGTTTTGGTAACAACAATTCTATTGTCAATATTAAGGTACTCCAAAAAGGTTGGTTCAATCTTAAGAGTATCAGGATAGATTAACAGTAAGCATTGTGAAAAGCTAGGATTGTTTAGGCTTAGAAGATCATCCATATATCTATAAGTGTGTTGAAATTGTGTAAGATCAATGGTAGTGTCAATTGTCTCCAGTTGTTTAAGTACCCATTTATACTTTAAAAAAGCCAAGTATAGATTGCACATGACTGGTGAACATGAGAAGCCCCATCGGAATACCATGGATTTGTTGAAAGCATTGCTCACCTAGCATAACAAAGCAATTCCGAAAGAGCCATTCAATAATCTCCATTAGATTATAGAGATTATAATGGGTGGGTGGTCCTTTTTATATGTTTCTTACCCATCTTGGGCTTCTAGCTAGTGAAATAGTTTGGTGTCCCATCTCATTCCTTCTTGCAAAAACCATTTTGCCAATCTGTTGTAGAACAAAGAAAATCCTAGAAGGCCAAAGAGGGATATGTTTTCATAGCATTGTGTGATATCAGCTGGAAACATAGAAACAATGTTTTGCGGAAGATTAATGAATACCTTAGAAGAGTTCTTCACAAGCTAGAAGTTATTAATCATAAGTCCAGTGAAGGTCTTCATCGCTAGAAACTTTTCTTCACAAATGTTATTAAAGTCGATAAGAATAAGATTGAGGCAAGCAGTGATCACATTAGTGGCATGTAACATGATACAATTGGAGGGATCTAAAATCCATATGAACTTATGATTGTGACTTTTGTGAGTGGGAAAAAGTATACGTAGTTTCGAACTTTGAGTATCTAATTTAAATTACCTCAGGGAGGAATCTAGATAACGAATGGCTTCTTCAGGACCCATTGTAGAAAGAAAAAATTCTGATCCTTTAAGCCTTGACTGAGCCATCATTCTGGCTAAGTGTTTACAGACAATAGTGGGTATATGAGGGGCTTTGTCAAGTCCTACCACAAACCAATCCTTTTTTAGTTTATGAATCAGAGAGGATAGTGAGGGGGAAATCCATGTTGGTTCCTGAGTAATCCATGCAGGTGGGATTGACTCAATACACGTTTGAAAGTGAGCGGATATAGAATCAACAAGTCTAGCATGTTACAGACGGTCCAAATTCAGTAACTTGACTATGTTAGTCAAGCAAGTAAGTAATGTGGCAAAAGCCAAGTATGGATTTAGTGGTTGGAGTGGGATATTATTCAGACCTTTACACAATAGGTCCTTGATTTCCTTTGAACTAATAAGAGACAGATCCATAGTGCACACATGTTGTCCAAAATTTTGGAAGTCAAAACAAAAATTTCCAAAGATAGAGCACATACAAGATGGTTGTTTGCGTGAAGTGAGAAATTTAGTGGAATATATAAAGCAAGGGAGAATTCAAGGTCCAACCAAAGGTTAGTTCATCCACCTTGTCGGTGTTGTTAAACACATGTGAAAAAGCATATTGTATCAAAAATTTTGGAGTAGACAAATAAAAAATACGATTCGCAAAATAGCAGTGAACAATTTGCTTCTTTTGATTTTCTTCCTTGCATGAAACCAACTTTCTCAAAGCAGTTCGATTGATCTGAAAGAGAAATACAATCAAGAGTTAAACATTTTCTTGATAGGGAGATTCTTCCCCCTGCCTTTGACATAGCTTCTAGCTTTATTACGTCCTTCAGAGGACCCTAGTGTGGAAGAAGGGGATAAAAAAGACGTGATCAAGTGTGAAGCAGAACTAATTAACAAAGGACTTTTGAGGTTAGGGGACTCCTCTGCATCTAGAGAAGGTTTGAGAAGGGATAGGATATGTTTGATGCCTTTAGAAGCACTTAAATTAGAGAGAAAATGACTTGGTGCGTCTAACTTTAGCTCTTTTAGAGCCTCATACATGAAGTTCGTGAGGTGAAGGTAAGAAATCTGGGCTCGCACAGCTTCCTTAGCCTGATCCCCAAGCCAAGAACAAATAATAGGTAGAAAATGCTCCTCTCTGTGTGATGGGAAGAGGTCCTCCAGATGGTTGAGGAGGAACCAAATTGCATTATCAATCCAAAGGATGTTACTCTCACAATCAGCTTTTCCATCCAAAGCTTTGCAAGCACATTTGATGTAGGGGTGGTAGATGTTCTAGATTGACTCAGAATAGAATTCACTGTTTTGTTTAGAAAAGTTCATTGTTCCCTTGGTTCTGACATAAATGCCACATAAGATAGGGCATTTTCTCGAATCTAAGAAATGCATACTAAAAGGTGCTTTAATGACATCACCTTTTTCCAAGACGTGAACTCCCTTGAGGGTCTCCAGTCGACAGTCTTCACTTGTGGAGGCAGGTAGGGCTGCAAGAAAAACCGAAGTCTTGATTGAGATGGGTGCCACAAAAGCTTTGTTTTGAAGCTCCCAAATCTGATGGTCAAGCTCTATTCCATCGATAGTAATCTATCTCGAAGGTAATAAGGGAAAACACTTCGAGATCTTTGGAACCATGCCACGACAAGGGTAGGACCAGTCCGGGCCGCCAGGATGGACATGCAGTCAAGGGGGTCCCTATATTTAGAAGGCCAAGGGCCTATATAGGGCATGGCTGGGTGGAGTTTAGCATGTCATTTCCCCTGTCCTTTCACCGGTATCAGATCAAGGTGGAGAGGAGGAAGGAGGGTGGAGCCATGATAGGGAGAAAGCATGGTTTTCTTCTCTCTCTACCTCTCTCTCGGATTTTTTCTCTCCCTCTCTCGTTTGTGGACCTTGGCATGGCGGAGCATGGCTTTCTCCAAGGAGGAGGGCATGACCCACGAGGGTCCAAGAGGTTGCATGCAAGCTTGCATGGCAAGAAAGGCCGCTTGCATGGAGGACGATGAAGAAGAGGGCCGCGCGGGCACCGTCCCCTGCATACTGGGTCCGCCTTCGACGACTTCAGAGAATCGACTGGTGCTGGCTCCAAACAGGAGCGCCATGCCATTGCGATCATTTTTTGACACACTCCCAAGCCTCGGGGAGGACCCCATCGCCCCCTGCGTTCAAAATTTCCCCCATGCGATATAGCGGCAGCCACCATGGAAGCTTACAGTTTATTTTTATTTTTTAAAACAATAAATTCTCCCTAATTTTGGGCACCCCCCAATTAAGGGCTTTGGCCCACGGTTCCGGTCAACAAGGTTTTACCAGCTTCGACAATTTCAAACGTGGTTGCCAGGGCACCAGTTACATTGGGGGCAAGACGGACCTGATCTCTAGCAGATCTGTAATTAACGTCCACACCGAACGCATAAGTAAGAAGAGGGAGCGATTTAAGGAATTCTCGTTCAAGGCCGAACCAAGTTACCAATATCTATTGCAGTAGTTTGCAGATTTTGTTTGTTGAATTCAGTGGAGTCAGGATTATGATGACTTCGTTCCACCGCTCAAAGTGGGCTATAAGAATCGGTAAGCAAGTTCACGTTTGTGTTTTACATTCTGCATTCATGAAATCTTGCAGATCTCTTCGTACTCTTGGCATGGCAAGCAATTGTTGCCTCTATTCTACAAGTTTTTTGGGACTAAGAAAAGTGCTTTCAATGTTTACGCCCTTGCATATGGCTTGCCAAGGTCAACCATGTACACAAACAAACATGTCCGGCAAGACTAGAAAGTGTATCATGCATGGAGTATGTGTGATAACTTATACGGCTTTGAGCACAGCAGCTTGGTTGGTTTGATGCAAAAGCATAGCAAGTTGTCATTGTTCTGGAATCTCAAAGAGATTGACCTGGCTTGCTGATCGACTTGATGTACGGTGCCCAGTTTCTCAGTATGACGGCCTATTGTCCCCTTTTCTAGAAATTAGCAGAGAATACATCAATTATGCATACTTTTTTATAATTCTCGAGATGCGGAGATATTTGACATGGTCATTTAGCTAAAAGTGTTTGACAAAGTTGATTCGTTTTTGCCAATTTGCCCTATTTTATACTCTCAAGGAGATTAGCACGTCCTACTGCTTGACTTGATGCAGGAGGCACGTTGTTCGGCATGGCCGACTCCTTGTCACTGTTTCTAGCCGTTGCCAAAGGACGCTTGTCACACAGTCTTAGCTCATTTCACTTGAAATTCCTCGACAAGGTTGATTCTTTTTGTCATGCTCTCTGCATGTCAACAATAGCCTCAGTTGGCTATCAGCAAGGCTTCAATTTCTGTAAATCAAGGCTTCACGTTAGGCATGTTGCATTGAGACCCCCCACGTTTGGCATATGCTATGAGCATACAAACTTGGGAGGAATTGGGTAATTGTTGGAATTAGGGTTGCAGAGAACACACACAGCTTGGAGAAGACGAAGGAATCTCAAGGCACACAATAGAGAGTGTGTTACTTAGTGTGCAATAGAAAGATAGATAGCCCTAGAGTGATGGGCGTATGTACAATGCACGGGGGAAAAAACCTCCTAAAGAGGGAAAAAATGCCCCAGCGGTCCTAGTGTGTTCACACACATCACTACCACATGTATATGGTAACAAATCCCCCCTGGAGTGATGCGGTGAACGAGAGCTGGCACATGAGTAAAGGGAAGTGCCATGCCCTGAGGACAGGATCAGTCCACAAAGGGGAGTAAGCCCAAAGCTTTGTGGAAAGCTTCAAGCTTCTCACGAGACAATGCCTTTGTGAAAAGATCTGCAAGGTTGTCCTGTGTTGGCACATAAGCCAAGATGATCTCTCCTGCTGAGAGCCTCTCCCTGACATAGTGGTAATGCACCTCAATGTGCTTTGTGCGAGCATGAAAAACTGGGTTCCTCGCAACTACCAATGCGCTCTGACTGTCAGTGTAGATAGTGTTGGCAGTGTCCTGTCCAACACCCAAGTCAGCCATAAGGCGTCTGAGCCATACACACTCAACCGTAGCTGTGAAGACTGCCCTGTACTCAGCCTCACAACTCGAAGTGGCCACAGTAGGTTGCTTCTTGCTCAACCATGATATACATGAACTGCCAAGGATGAAACAAAAACCACTAGTGGACACTCGCGTGTCAAAACAACCAGCCCAATCTGAGTCCGAACAAGCATGTAAGTCTGGCGGCAATGATCCCCCCTTGGGATAAAACAAGACAAGATGTAAAGTGCCACTAAGTTAGCGGAAAAGCCTCTTGACAGCCTGCCAATGCTTAGACCATGGGCTATGCATAAATCTGCTGACCTGTGAGACTGAAAACTGAATATCCGGCCTCGTGTTGCATACATAAATGAGGCAGCCAACAGCAGTTTGGTAAAGAGTGACATCAGCAGCATCGCCAGCATCATGTAGACTCAACTTCAAACCTGTTTCCATGGGAGTGGCAATAGGTTTGCAATCCTCAAGTCCAAACTCACACAGCAATGTCTCTATGTAACTTTTCTGACACAAGGCAATACCACCATCACACTGCTTAAACTGTATACCCAAGTAATGATGCAACAGCCTCAAATCTTTCATCTTAAAAGTAGCATTCAAATCAGCCTTAAATTCAGCAATATGTCTCTCATTTGGTCCAGTGATCGGCAAATCATCAACATAAAGAACCACAATGAGAAGTACATCACCCTTACGCTTTACATACAATGTGCTTTCTGTTGGACTGTTACGAAAGCCTTGTTTGACCAAATGAGTGTTAGCTTTCTCATCCCAAGCACGATGACATTGCTTCAACCCATACAAAGCCTTCTTACATCTGCACACTTTGTCCTCTTGTCCTTTTATGACAAAACCGCGAGGCTGCGTTACATAAACTTCCTCAAATATGTCACCATTGAAGAAAGCAGTAACAATGTCTAATTGATGTACATCCCAACCAAAATGAGCTGCCAATGCACATAGAAAACGCACAATAGTCATACGACAAGTGGGAGCAAAAGTCTCTTCATAATCTATGCCTTTTTGTTGTGCATAACCCTTTGCAACAAGTCGAGCCTTATGGCGATAGATCTCACCATCCGGCTTACGTTTCAACTTGTAAACCCACTTCGTACTAATGGCCTTTTTGCCAAGAGGCAAATCACATAAAGTCCATGTGTCATTTTCTATAAGTGCATCATATTCTGATTGCATGGCAGCCATCCAATTTTTTGAATTTTGTGCTTCATCAAAAGTCAAAGGCTCCTCAACATCATGTAAGCTAGACACAACCAAAGCATAACAATCTGATGCATAAGGTGCATGGCTAGAGCCTGAACGAGTACGACTAGACAAAGGTGCATCCAATTTACTATCACGCAAAGTGTGCACCAGCCATTTTGGCATACCTCTAGCCTGCTCATTTTCAGCCCTTTCCTCATCAAGTACATCATGTACATCTGCATCAGTAATAGGTTGATCTAAAACATTTTCAGAAACCCCCATAGGTTGTACATTTGCCTCATTGGAACTTACATTCGTATTTCCACCACTGAAAAGAGGCAACAAAGTGTCATAATGTCATGTGAGCTTACATTATTGTCTCTAGTACATGACAGCAAGGGCTGAACAGAGTCTTCCACAAACACTATATCCCGTGAAACCAGAATACGTTTTGTTTGCGGATGATACAACCTGTATCCTTTGCTTTCAGCACTATAACCAACAAAAATACATTTGACAGCCTTATCATCCAATTTTTTGCGCTGCACTTGTGGCACCAAAGCATATGCCAAACAGCCAAAAACACGCATGTGCTCAATAGAAGCCTTTCTATCATGCCATGCTTCATATGGAGTAATAGACTGCAAAGCTTTCGTAGGACACCTGTTAAGTACATAAGTGGCACACATGATGGCCTCAAGACAAAAATAATGCGGCAAAGCTTGACTTTTGACCATACATCGTGCCATTTCCGTCAATGACCTGTTTTTCCTCTCAGCAACACCATTTTGCTGAGGTTTATAAGGCTCTGTACATTGGTGTTTTATCCCATGACTAGCCAAAAATGCATTAAATTCATGAGACATATACTTCCCCCCTCGATCTGAACGGAGGGTGCCCATAGTACATTTAGAGACATTTTCAGCCATAGCCAGAAATTGTTTGAAGCACATAAAAACTTCGGACTTCGCTTTAAGCGGAAATACCCATGCATGCCTGGAGTAATCATCAATGAAAGTCACGAAGTACAGGTAATTGCCCAAGGACGGAGTTTGCATGGGCCCACAAACATCACTATGCACAAGCTGCAATCTGCATGTGGCCCGAACTGAACCATCCTTTGGAAATTTAGAACGGTGCATCTTACCCAAAATACAGCCTTCACAAACATGTTTGACAGGTGTTTCAAGAGGCGGAAAAGAAGCAACCATATCAGATTTCTACAAACGCAACAAACTGGCAAAATTCAGATGACCAAAACGCTAAAGTTTTGCATCTGAAATAGCCCTTGAATCTGTAACAGCATTTGCAAAATTTTTTCCACACTTGTCATACAAAGTGAGCTTATACAGCCCACGGCACAAAAGCCCAGATGCAACAATTTCATCACCAAGACTGAGATCATGAATTGTACATCTGTCATCCACAATTTTACTGCAAGTCCAAGTCTAGCAAGTGCGGATACAGACAAGAGATTCTTCTTGATCCCAGGTACATAAAGTGCATCTTTCCAACTCCCTGAACTGGATAAGAGGTGTTGTTGGCACAAGAGACTGAATTCCCATGAGGGACAAACTCGAGAGAGGTAAACAATTCACGATGTGAGGTAATGTGCTTTGTAGCACCACTGTCGAAATACCACACATGTGAATCTGCAGCAACAAACAAGCATGCATCATGGACAGCAGGATGTAAGTGCACTCTGCGCTAAATGCCCATTCTGCATCAACATCAGCATTGCAGTCTCCTTTCACAGAAGACTCAACAATGGATGCATTTGTAGTGGAACCAGCATTTGCAGTGGAACCACCCTCTTTCTTCTTAGCCTCTTTGGCCTTCAACTTAGGACACGACTTGATCAAGTGATCATTGGCTTTACAATAATGGCAACGCATCTTCTTTTTTCCCTTATCACCAAAATTTCCAAACGAATTGCTGCCAGCAAAAGCATTAGGAACCGAATTTTTGCCACTCGCAGCAGAACCATAAGAAGTGGCTGCATTGCTGTTACCACCCTTTCTTTGAGAAGCAATAAAAGCATGTTCAACTGCACGCTGCCTAGTCCTGTTTTTTCTGGAAAGTGAATCTTGCAACAGCAATGTGCATAATGCATCAAACTTGACAACTTCTGGATTTCCTTGGGTCATAAGTCTCCAAGTACTAGCAAATGTCTGGTAAGAATCTGGTAAGGCATCAAGAACAGTCTGCACAAGGAAACTGTCTGAAATGACTTCACCTGTAGAAATAAGCTGCTCATTGATATCCTTGACACTAGCAAGGAAAGTGTCCATATCATCTTCCTCATGCATAATCTTCGACTCCAGCTCTTTACGCAGCAAAGCAATTTTAGCCTCATTGCGGCTTGCATAAAGACCTGCTAAAATATCCCAAGCCTGTTTTGCAGATTTTGTTGAACGGATGTGAGGAACAATGGTGCGCTTCATAGACAATGCAATCAATGCATGAGCCTGCGCATCCTTAACATCCCAACGAGCTTGTTCTGCCGTAGGCAAAACAACTCTAACAGCTGCAATCCTTGCAGCAAGACCTGCAACATCCTCAACATCGCCTACATCCTCAGATTCAGTACGTACATCAATGCCCTGCACAATGTTCCAGACACCCTTTGACACAAGAACATGTTGCATCATATAAGCCCACATAGGGTAGTTGTCCCCATCCAACCTGTCCTCAGCAGCAAACATCTTGAACACATCTGTGTTGTTGTTGTCAACCATGGTAAATGCTGCACCTAATGTGAAAACTGCCCGAAAATAGGAGAAGCGGAGTGAGAACAACCAGTGCTATATAGCACAAACCATAGAAGACTATAAGGCAACTGTTATGCAAAAAACGTCACTGACAGAAATTCTACACAAAATGATGAAATAGCCTGTGCAGCATTGCCTGTAGTGGAAACGGAGGCCGAAATTAGCCCAAATCAAAATTCTGAGCAGACCAAGCTCTTCGTGCTTACCTAAAATATTTGTTGACCTGCGAACGCTCGCCAAAGCTCACTGAAATCAGAGAAAGTGAGCAGGCGTGTGCAAGAGCAGTTGGCGACTAAGCCCGGGAGGACGTGACCTGCTCTGATACCAATTGTTGGAATTAGGGTTGCAGAGAAACACACACAGCTTGGAGAAGACGAAGGAAGAAGACCATATTAGGTATTTTGGTAAAAATCTCACATTATGGGAATCTCCAAATCGACTAAATTCATGTAATTTGGGAATTTTCCACTTAAAGTGGGAAAAATTGAGGTGTGTGGTTAGTAAATAAAGTGAAAATCTCATAGGATTGTGGTGTTGATAAACACCAAACGTCAAGAGGATGTACAACACATGGATTTGAATAATAACTATAAATTACATAAAACAAAGGAAGATACAAAAAAGATTTTGTTTACAAACTGACTAGTATAGTCACAATAGAAGCTCCACATAATTCTACTCCACATTTGATACCATATCTGAACTTTGATCCAAGTGTGGTTGATGTGCACCAGTGAGGCCTTCTTTGGCTTTTAGAGCATGCCTTTCTGGAATCTTTATTCTAGAAAATGGTCCTTCTTTGTTGGGTCTCCAGGACCAAACAATTGCATCTACAGTTTTCCACACTTGTGGGTCCTTATAGTTGACAACCCAATAACCCTTCCAACAATTGCTGTAAGCTTGAGTATCTGTCATCCCACTTTTTCTCGCGCAAGGTGCCCAATATTGAATCAAGAGTTTTCTGTAGTTTGGTGATGTAGGCTCATTATCAATGTCAGATAAATCCATTGCAAGCCACACTGGATAGATTTTTGTGTCACTCGAAACAAGCATAAGAAAGTCACCTTGGTGCACATCAGACATAGGGTCAAACTCTTCCCTTGGCCTATCTCGTTGAGGCCCACAAAAATGATCGTTCAACTCTTCAAGGCCTAGGAATCTTTCTGCTCTTTGTTGCAAATTCATTGTAGTGCTTTGTAGGTGAGAATATTCTTGAGTTTTTGGCCTAAACATTTCATACAAGACTCCCTCTGATATGATTGCTTTTCCAATCTCTTCAATTACCTTACTCCAATAATCTATCACGGGTCTATAATATCGCGGAATACTTGAACCATTCCCTAAATTTTTCCAAATTTTTATATAGTTCTTTAGCCCCAAAATGACTTCTTCATGGGCCTTGACATACTCCGCCATTTGTACTACAGGTGGATCTCCATGTGGTAACATTGGCTTGCCTTCTGTGTCTGTTTTCCAAAGGCGAATACTTCCACTCCAACTTGATACACCTACATGTGCCTTATATTGCATCATTGGTGTCTCATCCTGCATAAAGAACCTGAACTGAAGCAGTTTGGAATGTCCAACAAGTATGTCCTATCCATCACAAAGATAGCCATCACAATATTGCCTTAAATCGGGGATCTTTGTGAGAAAAAATGGAGCTGGAGATGAAGATGAGTTGTTTCGCAATGTATCCATCAAATGTGGCAAAGTATAGGTTTGTGTAACTCTCAGCTTCTCTGAAAACCTACTAAACATGGCGTCTATGTCCTCATGTGTATGCCCAACCATTAAAAATCCCAGCTGGATGGTTTTGAAAACACCCCTTGCAACAAGCATTGACAAATAGGCAAATAAGTATCGATTTTTGTTTTCCCCTGCACAATTATCCAATTGTAGCAACAAGTTCTTTGGCAATCTGCGAAATGTTGACCCCAATTCCTCTTCTGCAATTTCTGACGACTGCACAATGGGCTCTTTTCCATCACTCAAGTTATGGTAGTCCAAAGCATCCCTTGAGTTCAAAGCATGTAGTAGTGAAATATTGCTCCTTGGAAGTCCATTTGTTACTAGATCACCAAGAGGATGCTTATCTATCCTCTCTAGGTTATGTAAACAATTAGCAATTGAGCCAATTGTAAGATTTGGGTCAGCTGGCCACAAACCATTCAAGACAAAGTGTCCGTAATGACCTTCTCCATGTCCATGAGTGATCATGCCAATCAATGCCACCTGCAGATTATATCCTGAATCCACACCCTTGGGAACAATGCATAATCTAGGAATGGCAGTTTTCTTTTGATCCATCTTATCATGGATTATGCATACATATTTTTGTGGTTGAGTTTCTGAATACGTGCGCCATGCATAATATAGGCTTCTGCAACTCTTTTTTTGTGCCATGTGAACTTCTCTCTCCCTCAAGAGAAGAGCTCTCTCTTCAAGAGAAGGTTTAGCTTCTAACCTTGCCTTGATTGAGCTACAAATATTGCACTTAGAGAACTCACTCGTCTTTGTTAAAGTGACATGTGGGTACTCTTTGTTCCAAATTCTACCAAAAGAAGATTGGGATAGCTTCTTCTCATAGCCCATTTGGTCAAGTGTCGTGTTGATTTCACATAAAATATCCACTTGTTTGTATGTTGATGGAATCACCAATTGAGTCTCTCTTGAGCCATCTAGCAGTGTTCTACTTCTATGTGGCATCTTCGCAGAGTTGTTTTCCACAAACTCATTTAGTAGTGCTCTTGCTAAACTAGTATGTTGAAGTCCCCTTCTCAATGTACATGTGTTCCCATGTACATATTGGCGCACACCATTTTCAAAGTTCTCCTTGTATCGATAAAATGATGTCTTTGGTATTCCATGTAGCTCATACCATGCTCTACAACAAACAATAGAGCCATTTAGCCTGAATTGGTATCGTGACTTCTCATCTTTCTGATAACATATAGAAAGAACATCATAAACATAATTAGTGCGTGATTTTTGAGACTCTCCCCAAAACTGTTGTCGTAACCTTGTCACCATATCACGATCTGCAAATTTGCAACATTTTTGTGCACAACAATCAATGCATGATACCCTTAGAATTGATTTGTTTGAAAGGTAAAAAGTCGAAGCTGGTGCTGCTTTTGATTTTTGAGTCCTGTTTATGAAAGTGTATCGTCTCTTCCTTGACAACTGGACAACATTACTCCCATCAAGTTTTTTTCCAACATTGTCATCGTTGGATACATCCTCATATGTAGCATGCATGCCATCAACAGGAACAAATCGTTGTAATGGGCTCCCATTCAACATTGTTGTCTGCTTGATGGGCCACTTTAGCAAAGTGATGCTACCCACTTCAACCACATCATCAATGCTTGCATTTTCTCTTTCAATACCCACACCCACACAATCAGGACCAAGTTCCTGAAAGTTGACATAATCATGTGGAAATACATATAAGATGGTCCCTTCATTCATGGTTTGCATCATTGTGTCATATTTTAAAAGGACCCTCTGATTTCTCCAAGACTCTCGAATCATTGCTTCAAATTCTGGGCTTGTCATAGGTATTGCATCTGTAACTAGAGGATCAGAATGATCATGTTCTTCATCACCATTGTAGCTTTCCTGTGGATCAATTAAGTTCCCATTTAATACAAAAGATTGCAAAAGAAGCTTTGACCATCGAACAGCACTCCATAATGAGCCTTGGAGAGATGAAGTATCCATTGTAGGAAAAGGTAGGACCACATCCTTCAAGCATTCCTCCACTAGTATGGAGACATTTCCATGCCCTATCTTTGTACCACCACAAGTGGAATCTGGATCTGTTCTACACACACATCCAATACTAACAATTTCATTATCAAGTATCATATGTACTTTCTCCCCAGATTCAAAGTCCATCCTGTAAGTGAAAAAGATTACATTGTTAAATTCATAGTTATAGAAAAATACTCTTCAAACAAAAAATCATACTACAACATGGAAAAGGTTTGCATAGGTTGGACAAGTGGTGAACCTTGAGACCAAATCCTCCTTGCTATATTAATGGAAGCAAGGTTGGAAATTATGGTGGATCTTGAAACCAAAGCATCCTTGCTATATTAGAGCATAGGTTGGACAAGTGGTGGACCTAGTTGTAATACCCACTGCCACCTATCAACTACTATAGGACTATGCTTTCCAATGTCCAAGTATCCCTTGAGGCTTTCAAGGTTGAACACGTGGTGGACCTTGAAACGAAAATCCCCTTTCTATATCAGAGCATAGCTTGGACAATTGGTGGACCTAGTTATAATGCCCAATATCCAAGGTGAAATACCTTAGGACCTTGCTACCTTGCTTGCCAATGTTTACGTAGCCCCTCATTTATTTAATGGAAGTAAGGTTGGACAAGTGGTGGACCTTGAAACCAAATCCTCTTTGCTATATGAGAGCATAGGTTGGACCTAGTTGTAATACCCACTGCCACCTATCAACTACTATAGGACTATGCTTTCCAATGTCCAAGTATCCCTTAAGTCTTTCAAGGTTGAACATGTGGTGGACCTTGAAACGAAAATCCCCTTTCTATATTAGACCATAGCTTGGACAAGTGGTGGACCTAGTTATAATGCCCAATATCCAAGGTGAAACACCTTAGGACCTTGCTACCTTGCTTGCCAATGTTTACATAGCCCCTCATTTCTTTAATGGAAGCAAGGTTGGACAAGTGGTGGACCTTGAAACTAAAGCCTCTTTGCTATATGAGAGCATAGGTTGGACCTAGTTGTAATACCCACTGCCACCTATCAACTACTATAGGACTATGCTTTCCAATGTCCAAGTATCCCTTGAGTCTTGCAAGGTTGAACAGGTGGTGGACCTTGAAACGAAAATCCCCTTTCTATATCAGAGCATAGCTTGGACAAGTGGTGGACCTAGTTATAATGCCCAATATCCAAGGTGAAATACCTTAGGACCTTTCTACCTTGCTTTCCAATGTTTACGTAGCCCCTCATTTCTTTAATGGAAGCAAGGTTGGACAAGTGGTGGACCTTGAAACCAAAGCCTCTTTGCTATATGAGAGCATAGGTTGGACCTATTTGTTATACCCAATGCCACCTATCAACTACTATAGGACTATGCTTTCCAATTTCCAAGTATCCCTTGAGTCTTGCAAGGTTGAACACGTGGTGGATTATTGAAACCAAAATCCCCTTTCTATATCAGAGCATATCTTGGACAATTGGTGGACCTAGTTATAATTCCCCTCCTTTCTTTAATGGAAGAAAGGTTGGAAAAGTGGTGAATCTTGAAACCCAAACCCTTTGGCTATATATAGAGGATAGCTTGGACAAGTGGTGGGCTTAGTTGTAGTATCCAATGTCCAAGGTCCAAGGTGAACTATGTAAAGACCTTACTTCCAAAAACAAAGTCGTACAAGTGGTTCTCCTTCAAACCAAAACGTCCTTAGTGTATTAGAACATAGTTTGGAGAAGTCGTGGACTTAGTTGTAATGGTGAATGTCCAAAGCAAACTATTATAGGACCTTGCTTCCCAAATCAAGTTTGGACAAGTGGTGGATCTTGAAACCAAAACCCCCTTACTGTATTAGAGCATAGCTTAGATAAGTGGTGGACCTAGCTGCCATGGAAAATGCTCAATGTGAACTGCTACAGGACCTTGCTATTAAATGTCTAAGTAGAGCTAGCTTCTTTAATGGAATCAAGGTTCGGAAAGTGGCGCATCTTGAAACCAAAAGCCCTTTATTGTATTAGAGCATAGCTTGGACAAGTGAGGGACCTAGTTTTAATGTGTGATGTCCAAAGAAAAGTATTACAAGACCTTGCTTTCCAATATTTGAATTGGTCAAGTGGTTAAAACTAAGTATAAAACTTTGACCATTTTCTTCTCGAATTGCCAAAAAGCTAGTTTTAGACACCCCTGAATGAAAATGGTTTAGGGTGGCCTTAAGCAACGTTTTTTCAAAGACTTGAACAAAAGGGTTGCCTAAGAGTAATGAAAATTTATTATGGCTTGAAGTGCCTGAGTATGTGAAAACAAGCCTAGGTTTTCCACGAGGCAAAAGGTGACATAATAAGAACATTGGAAACTTAGGATTGACCATGTGGCCTAAACTTTGGCAAGTGAAGTGGTGGCCAAGTTTTGTGGCACAATGTGCACTTGGTCCTATATGTGTTGACCACTTGGCTAAATCTAGGACCATAAGGCCAAACCTTTGGCACCTTAAATATAGTATGGGACATAATCTAGAACTGCTATAGTAAATTAGTAGTATAGTTAATATGTTAATATTTGTATTATATTTAAGTATATGTTAAATATAATTTATGTTCAAAATTTCACTAATGAAGAATGTTCCCATTTAGCACTCCAGATGCGGGGTCTTACGGCAATGCCACAATGGGGTGACAAGGCAGTGCTTCCACGTGAGGTTTGGGGGTAGCGCTCTTGATGGGGATGTGGAATATAGCGCTCTCGATGGAGGGGCTTGGGAGGCTGATTTTGGGATATTGTTCCGGGCAGGGTCAAGGGGCAGGGTCAAGGGGCAACGCCCAAAGATTTTATTTTTTTTAAGTGAATTCATAGTATAGAGTTACGCATGTTTTGCATATTTTCAACCATGATTTCTTTAATTTTGGCTGTGTGAATTGGTTAATGTTTTATATTGCTTTTGTTTTTTTTAATCCTATGATAAAACATGGACTTGTAGCATACGTGGAATTCTAATAAACCCTATCAAGATTAGGCACAGAGAGAGCGCATGAGCAACGCACACAGAGAAAGCAGGCGAGCAGCAAACACACAGAAAGAGCACACGGATCACACACAGTTGGAGTATACGCGCACGTAGAGGAGCAAGCCCGGCATCGTACACAACACACAGGTGGAGCGCACAGGATTGAAAGTTCGCGCACAAGATAAAGAAACAGCAGCGTACGCAATGCTTTCCAGAAGGGCAGGATCGGGCATAGCTTCTTCTCAGGAGACATTGCACACCTCACGAATAGAGAAAAAACAGGTATTTCTCTCTCTCTCACTCTCTGTCTTTCTCCATATAGAGAAGATGGTTCTCTGTAGCTCTTCTTGCACACTCACTCTCTCGTCAAAAGACAGAGATACGTAGTTTAAAAATATCCCCGCACACATACACATATTCCTACACATCGTCTTCCTCTCTTCCACATACATAACCACAGTGAAATCTGTTATCTTGTTGTCTCTCTCTTGAAAATACATGCACATATTCCCACACATCGTCTTCCTCACTTCCACATACATAACCACAGTGAAATCTGTTATCTTGTTGTCTCTCTCTTGAAAATACGTGCACATATTTTCATACATCGTCTTCCTCTCTTCCACATACATAAACACAATGAAATCTGTTATCTTTCTCTCTCTCCTCTCTCTAGAAAACAGGTATTTCTCTCTCTCTCTCTCTCTCTCTCTATCTATCTATCTATCTCTGTATCTTGCTATCTCTCTCTTGAAAATACATGCTCATGTATGTGTGCGTCTGTGTTATCTATGTGTATGTATGTATATTTGTGTTATTTCATTGTAATACTCATACATAATGCAGATACACAATTACACTTAATTACGATATGCACACATAGTATATATACATACATAAATATCACAAATAACTAACACATTGTAATACTAGTAAACTTGAATGGAAGACTTACTTGCGTGATCTGTTAAAGTCGATTCTTGTAGCGAGTTCTGGATGTATGAAGAGCTGATTTTCCTCTAATCCATTTGTAGATATGATTGTAACTTCTGTTTCTCAAAAATAGTAGTGTTGTTTAGTGATACACCTAATGGACATAAATGGTTGAAACTAGGACATGTAGACCAAAAATACGTGTATTTCTTTGGATGAATATATACATTTTTTGGTGACCCTTACCACAAGTGGTGGACCTTGAGACCAGTGGACTATAAGGACCTCCAAACAATACCTTGTACACTCAATCCTTCTTGGTATCTAGGTTGGACAAGTGGTGGACCTTGTTCAAATTCTCTAACCACTCTCTCTAACATGGTGACATAATTGAGGTGTGATAAATTCATACTTATGCAAACTAATATCAGTTGATGCTTGTTAATTTGAATTTGTTTGAATTTATGTACAATATAATGATTTGAGGTTTACATATTTGAATTTAGGTGGTATAATGATATCTTTTTGTGGTAAACTTGAATTTAAAATCAATTTCGCGTGGAATATTTTAAATTTAAGTGGTAAAATTTAAATTTTTATAAAAAAGTTTGAATTTTAAAATTTGGGCGGGATATTTTAAAATTTAGGCGGGATATTTAAAATTTGGGAGGGATATTTTAAATTTAGGCAATCAGATTTTGAATTTTAAATTTAGGCGAGAAGGTTTTGAATTTATAGCGAGATCTCTCTTACATAAGAGAGTATAGGTTGGACAAATGGTGGACCTTAAAGCTACAACATCCATGCTACTAGACATGATAGGTAGGGAATCTAGTTGAATATTGTATGTATAATATATATGTAATAGATCTAGCTTGGACAAGTGGTGGACCTTGGAGCAAAACCCCATGTAAAACATATCATGCACATTCCAAGTGGTGAGAAAAAATATCATTTAAGATATAGCCTTATAGGTTGGACAAGTGGTGGACCTTAACACCAAGATATTCTTAATGTAATGACATAGAGTGGAAAACTGGTGAATCTTGAGACCAAACCATGCTACTAGTGATAATAGCTTGGACAAGTGGTGGACCTTGAAAGTAATCCCCCCATCTACGAAATATTGTGGGTTTAAGGTATTTTGATGGAGCCTAGAATCTTGGAGACATGGTGCAGCTTGCTTCTCTTCATGTTTCAATGGAGCCTATCTTGGACAAATGGTGGAGCATCCTTCTCTCCATGTTTCAATGGAGCCTAGCTTGGACAAGTGGTGGGCCTTTGCTTCTATCTATGATTCAAGTGGTGCACCTTGGAACCAAACCCCCATGTAAAACCTATCATGGTCACTCCAAGTGGTGAGAAAGAATAACCTTTAAGATATAGACTTATAGGTTGGCCAAGTGGTGGACCTTAACACCCAAATATTCTTAATATAATGACATAGAGTGAAAAAGTGGTGAATCTTGAGACAAAACCACTCATGCTACTAGCTATAATAGCTTGGAAAAGTGGTGGACCTTGAACGTAAACCCCCCATGTTTCAATAGACTTAGCTTCGACAAATGGTGGAGCATCGTTCTCTCCATGCTTCAATGGAGCCTAGCTTGGATAAGCGGTGGACGTTTGTTTCTCTCTATGTTTCAATAGAGTTAGCTTGGACAAGTGGTGAACCTTGAAACCAAACCCCCATGTAAAACCTATCATGGTCACTCCAAGTGGTGAGAAAGAATAACCTTAATGATATATCCTTATAGGTTGGACAAGTGGTGGACCTTAACACCCAGATATTCTTAATATAATGGCACAGAGTGGAAAAGTGGTGAATCTTGAGACCAAACCACCCAGGCTACTACCAATAATAGCTTGGACAAGTGTTGGACCTTGAATGTAAACCCCTCATCTATGACACATCGTGGGTTTAATGTTTTTCGATGGAGCCTAGCATCTTGGAGACATGGTGCAGCTTGCTTCTCGTCATGTTTCAATGGAGCCTATCTTGGACAAATGGTGGAGCATCCTTCTCTCCATGTTTCAATGGACCCTAGCTTGGACAAGTGGTGGACCTTTGCTTCTCTCTCTGCTTGGATAGAGTTAGCTTGGACAAGTGGTGGACCTTGGAACCAAATCCCCATGTAAAACCTATCATGGTCACTCCAAGTGGTAAGAGAGAATAACCTTCAAGATATAGACTTATAGGTTGGACAAGTGGTGGACCTTAACACCACATATTCTTAATATAATGACATAGAGTGGAAAAGTGGTGAATCTTGAGACAAAACCTCTCATGCTACTAGCGATAATAGCTTGGACAAGTGGTGGTACTTGAATGTAAACCCCCCATGTACAAAATATCGTGGGTTTAAGGTATTTCGATGAAACCTAGCATCTTGGAGACATGGTGCAGCTTGGTTCTCTTCATGTTTCAACAGAGTCTATCTTGGACAAATAGTGGAGCATCCTTCTCTCCATGTTTCAATGGACCCTAGCTTGGACAAGTGGTGGACCTTTGCTGATCTCTATGATTCAAACCTTGGAACCAAACCCCCATGTAAAACCTATCATGGTCACTCCAAGTGGTGAGAAAGAATAACCTTTAATATATAGCCTTATAGGTTGGACAAGTGGTGAACCTTAATACCCAAATATTCTTAATATAATGACATAGAGTGAAAAAGTGGTGAATCTTGAGATAAAACCACTCATGCTACTAGCGATAATACCTTGGACAAGTGGTGGACCTTGAACGTAAACCCCCCATGTTTCAATAGACTAAGCTTCGACAAATGGTGGAGCATCGTTCTCTCCATTTTTCAATGGAACCTAGCTTGGACAAGTGGTCGACCTTTGTTTCTCTCTATGTTTCAATAGAGTTAGCTTGGACAAGTGGTGGAACTTGGAACCAAACCTCCATGTAAAACCTATCATGGTCACTCCAAGTGGGAAGAAAGAATAATCTTTAAGATGTAACCTTATAGGTTGGACAAGTGGTGGCCCTTAACACCCACATATTCTTAATTAAAGTGGTGAATCTTAAGACCAAACCACTCAGGCTACTAGCAATAATAGCTTAGACAAGTGGCGGACCTTGAATGTAAACCGCTCATCTATGAAATATCATGGGTTTAATGTATTTCGATGGAGCGTAGCATCTTGGAGACATGGTGCAGCTTGCTTCTCGTCATGTTTCAATGGAGCCTATCTTGGACAAATGGTGGAGCATCCTTCTCTCCATGTTTCAATGGACCCTAGCTTAAACAAGTGGTGGACCTTTGTTTCTCTCTATGTTTCAATAGAGTTAGCTTGGACAAGTGGTGGACCTTGGAACCAAACCCCCATGTAAAACCTATCATGGTCACTCCAAGTGGTAAGAAAGAATAACCTTTAAGATGTAGCCTTATAGGTTGGACAAGTGGAGGACCTTAGCACCCACATATTCTTAATAAAAGTGGTGAATCTTGAGACCAAACCATTCAGGCTACTAGCAATAATAGCTTGGACACGTGGTGGACCTTGAATGTAAACCCCTCATCTACGAAATATCGTGGGTTTAATGTATGTCGATGGAGCCTAGCTTCTTGGAGACATGGTGCAGCTTGCTTCTCATCATGTTTCAATGGAGCCTATCTTGAACAAATGGTGGACCATCCTTCTCTCTATATTTCAATGGAGCCTAGCTTGGACAAGTGGTGGACCTTTGTTTCTCTCTATGTTTCAATAGAGTTAGCTTGGACAAGTGGTGGACCTTGGAACCAAACCCCCATGTAAAACCTATCATGGTCACTCCAAGTGGTAAGAAAGAATAACCTTTAAGATGTAGCCTTATAGGTTGGACAAGTGGTGGACCTTAACACCCACATATTCTTAATATAATGACATAGAATGGAAAAGTGGTGAATCTTGAGACCAAACCACTCAGGCTACTACCAATAATAGCTTGGACAAGTGTTGGACCTTGAATGTAAACCCCTCATCTATGACATATCGTGAGTTTAATGTTTTTCGATGGAGCCTAGCATCTTGGAGACATGGTGCAGCTTGCTTCTTGTCATGTTTCAATGGAGCCTATCTTGGACAAATGGTGGAGCATCCTTCTCTCCATGTTTCAATGGAGCTTAGCTTGGACAAGTGGTGGACCTTTGCTTCTCTCTCTGTTTCAATAGAGTTAGCTTGGACAAGTGGTGGAGCTTGGAACCAAACCCCCATGTAAAACCTATCATGGTTACTCCAAGTGGTAAGAAAGAATAACCTTTAAGATATAGACCTATAGGTTGGACAAGTGGTGGACCTTAACACCCACATATTCTTAATATAATGACATAGAGTAGAAAAGTGGTGAATCTTGAGACAAAGCCACTCATGCTACTAGCGATAATAGCTTGGACAAGTATCGGCCCTTGAATGTAAACCCCCCATGTACAAAATATCCTGGGTTTAAGGTATTTCGATGAAGCCTAGAATCTTGGAGACATGGTGCAGCTTGCTTCTCTTCATTTTTTGATGGAGCCTATCTTGGACAATATGGTGGAGCATCCTTCTCTCCATGTTTCAATGGATAGAAGCTTGGACAAGTGGTAGACCTTTGCTTTCTCTCTATGTTTCAATAGAGTTTGCTTGGACAAGTGGTGGACCTTGAACTCAAACCCCCATGTAAAACCTATCAATGGTCACTCCAAGTGTGAGAAAGAATTACCTTTAAGATATAGCTTATAGGTTGGACAAGTGGTGGACCTTAACACAAAAATTCCTTAAAATAATGACATAGATTTGGAAAAGTGGTGAATCGTGGAGACAAAACCACTCATGCACTAGCGATAATAGCTTGGACAAGTGGTGGTAACTTGAACGAAACCCCCATGTTTCAATAGACTTAGCTTCGACAAATGGTGGAGCATCGTTCTCTCCATCTTTCAATGGAGCCTAGCTTGGACAAGTGTGGACCTTTGTTTCTCTCTATGTTTCAATAGAGTTAGCTTGGACAAGTGGTTGACCTTGGAACCAAACCCCCATGTAAAACCTATCATGTTCACTCCAAGTGGTGAGAAAGAATAACCTTTAATGATTATCCTTATAGGTTGGACAAGTGGTGGACTTTAACACCCCAGAATTCTTAATATAATGGACATAGAGTGGAAAAGAGGTGAATCTTGAGAGCAAACTACTCATGCTAACTAGCGATAATAGGTTGGACAAGTGGTGGACCTTGAATGTAAACCCCCATCTACGAATATCGTGGGTTTAAGTATTTTAGATGGAGCCCTAGCATCTTGGAGACATGTGCACCTTGCTTCACTTCATGTTTCAATGGAGCCTATCTTGGACAAATGTTGGAGCATCCTTCTCTCCATGTTTCAATGGACCCTAGCTTGCACAAGTGGTGGACCTTTGCTTCTCTCTATGTTTCAATAGGTTACTTGGACAAGTGGTGGACCTTGGAACCAAACCCCAATGTAAAACCTATCATGGTCACTCCAAGTCGTGAGAAAGAATTACCTTTAAGATATAGCATTATAGGTTGGACAAGTGGTGGACCTTAACACCCAATATCCTTAATATAATGACATAGAGTGATAAAGAGGTGAATCTTGAGACAAAACCACTCATGCTACTAGCGATAATATGCTTGACAAGTGGTGGACCTTGAACGTAAACCCCCCATGTTTCAATAGAGTTAGCTTCGAGAAATGATGGAGCATCCTTCTCTCCATGTTTCAATGGAGCCCTAGCTTAGACAATGGTGGACCCTTGCTTCTCTCTATAATTCAATAGAGTTAGCTTGGACAAGTGTGGACCTTGAACCAAACCCCCATGTAAAACCTATCATGGTCACTCCAAGTGGTAAGAAAGAATAACCTTTAAGATGTAGCCTTATAGGTTGGACAAGTGGTGGACTTAACACCCACATATTCTTAATATAATGACATAGAGTGGAAAGTGGTGAATCTTGAGACCAAACCACTCAGGCTACTACCAATAATAGCTTGGACAAGTGTTGGACCTTGAATGTAAACCCCTCATCTACGACATATCGTGGGTTTAATGTTTTTGATGGAGCCTAGCATCTTGGAGACATGGTGCAGCTTGCTTCTCCTCATGTTTCAATGGAGCCTATCTTGGACAAATGGTGGAGCATCCTTCTCTCCATGTTTCAATGGAGCCTAGCTTGGACAAGTGGTGACCTTTGCTTCTCTCTCTGTTTCAATAGAGTTAGCTTGGACAAGTGGTGGAGCTTGGAACCAAACCCCCATATAAAACCTATCATGGTCACTCCAAGTGGTAAGAAAGAATAACCTTTAAGATATAGACTTATAGTTTGGACAAGTGGTGGACCTTGATGTAAACCCCCCCATCAAGGAAAATATGGTGGGTTTAAGGTATTTACATGGACCCTAGCATCTTGGAGACATGGTTGCACCTTGCTTCTCTTCATGTATCAATGGGAGCCTATCTTGGACAAATGGTGGAGCATCCTTCTCTCCATGTTTCAATGGACCCTAGCTTGGACAAGTGGTGGACCTTTGCTTCTCTCTATGTTTCAATAGAGTTAGCTTGGACAAGTGGTGGACCTTGGAACCAAACCCCCATTGTAAAACCTATCATGGTCACTCCAAGTGGTGAGAAAGAATAACCTTTAAGATATAGTCTTATAGGTTGGACAAGTGGTGGACCTTAACACCCAAATATTCTTAATATAATGAATAGATTGAAAAATTGTACTGAATCTTGAGACAAAACCACTCATGCTACTAGCGGTAATAGGTTGGACAAGTGGTGGACTTTGAACGTAAACCCCCATGTTTCAATAGAGTTAGCTTCGACAAATGGTGGAGCATCCTTCTCTCCATGTTTCAATGGAGCCTAGCTTGGACAAGTGGTGGACCTTTGCTTCTCTCTATGATTCAATACAGTTAGCTTGGACAAGTGGTGGACCTTGGAACCAAACCCCCATGTAAAACATATCATGGACACTCCAAGTGGTGAGAAAGAATAACCTTTAAGATATAGCCTTATAGGTTGGACAAGTGGTGGACCTTAACACCCAGATATTCTTAATATAATGACATAGAGTGGAAAAGTGGTGAATCTTGAGACCAAACCACTCAGGCTACTAGGGATAATAGCTTGGACAAGTGGTGGACCTTGAATGTAAAACCCCACATGTACGACATATCGTGGGTTTAAGGTATTTCAATGGATCCTAGAATCTTGGAGACATGGCAGCTTGCTTCTTTTCATGTTTCAATGGAGCCTATCTTCCACCAATGGTGGATCATCCTTCTCTAAATGTTTCAATGGAGCCTAGCTTGGACAAGTGGTGGACCTTTGCTTCTCTCTATGTTTCAATAGAGTTAGCTTGGACAAGTGGTGGACCTTGGAAACCAAACCCCCATGTAAAACATATCATGGTCACTTAAGTGGTGAGAAAGAATACCCTTTAAGATCTAGCCTTATAGGTTGGACAAGTGGTCGACCTTAACACCTAGATATTCTAATATAATGACATAGAGTGGAAAAGTGGTGAATCTTGAGACAAAACCACTCATTCTACTAGCTATAATACTTGGACAAGTGGTGGCCTTGGACAGGTGCTGGACCTTGATGTAAACCCCCCATGTACAAAATATCCTGGGTTTAAGGTATTTCAATGGAGCCTAGATCTTGGAGACATGGTGCAGATTGCTTCCCTTCATGTTTCAATGGAGCCTATCTTGGACAAATGGTGGAGCATCCATTCCTCTTTAATGTTCAATGGAGCCTAGCTTGGACAAGTGGTGGACCTTTGCTTCTCTCTATGTTTCCATAGAGTTAGCTTGGACAAGTGGTGGGCCTTGGAACCAAACCCCATGTAAAACCTATCATGGTCATCCAAGTGGTGAGAAATAACCCTTTAAGATATAGCCTTATAGGTTGGACAAGTGGTGGACCTTAAAACCTAGATATTCTTAATATAATGACATAGAGTGGAAAAATGGTGAATCTTGAGACCAAACCACTCATGCTACTAAGATAATAGGTTGGACAAGTGGTGGACCTTGAATGTAAACCCCCCATGTAAAAATATCATGGGTTTGAGGTATTTCAATGGAGCCTAGCATCTTGGAGACATGGTGTAGCTTGCTTCTCTTCATGTTTCAATGGAGCCTATCTTGACAAATGGTGGAGCATCCTTCTCTCCATGTTTCAATGGACCCTAGCTTGGACAAGTGGTGGACCTTTTTCTCTCTATGTTTCAATAGAGTTAGCTTGGACAAGTGGTGGGCCTTGAACCAAACCCCCATGTAAAACCTATCTGGTCACTCCAAGTGGTGAGAAAGAATAAAGTTTAAGATATAGCCTTATAGGTTGGACAAGTGGTGGACCTTAACACCCAGATATTCTTTATATAATGACATAGAGTGAAAAGTGGTGAATCTTGAGACCAAACACTCATGCTACTAGAGATAATAGGTTGGACAAGTGGTGGACCTTGAATGTAAACCCCCATGTACGAAATATCATGGGTTTAAGTATTTCAATGACTTAGCATCTGGGAGACATGGTGTAGCTTGCTTCTCTTCATGTTTCAATGGAGCGTATCTGGACAAATGGTGGAGCATCCTTCTCTCCATGTTTCAATGGACCCTAGCTTGGACAAGTGGTGGACCTTTGCTTCTCTCTATGTTTCAATAGAGTTATCTTGGACAAGTGGTGGACCTTGGAACCAAACCCCCATGTAAAACCTATCAGGTCACTCCAAGTGGTGAGAAAGAAAACCCTTAAGATATAGCCTTATAGGTTGGACAAGTGGTGGACCTTAACACCCAGATATTCTTAATATAATGACATAGAGGTGAAAAAGTGGTGAATCTTGAGACCAACCACTCATGCTACTAGCGTTAATAGTTGGACAAGTGGTGGAACTTGAATTGTAAACCCCCATGTTTCAATAGAGTTAGCTCGACAAATGGTGGAGCATCCTTCTCTCCATGTTTCAATGGACCCTAGCTGGACAAGTGGTGGACCTTTGTTTCTCTCTATGTTTCAATAGAGTTAGCTTGGACAAGTGGTGACCTTGGAACCAAACCCCCATGTAAAACATATCATGGTCATTTCAAGTGGTGAGAAAGAATACCCTTTAAGATATAGCCTTATAGGTTGGACAAGTGGTGGACCTTAACACCCAGATCTTCTTAATATAATGACATAGAGTGGAAAAGTGGTGAATCTTGAGACCAAACCACTCATGCTACTAGTGATAATAGGTTGGACAAGTGGTGGACCTTGAATGTAAACCCCCATGTACGAAATATCATGGGTTTAAGATATTTCAATGGAGCCTAGCATTTGGAGACATGGTGCAGCTTGCTTCTCTTCATGTTTCAATCAAACCTGGCTTGGACAAATGGTGGAGCATCCTTCTCTCCATGTTTCAATGGAGCCTAGCTTGGACAAGTGGTGGACCTTTGATTCTCTCTATGTTTCAATAGAGTTAGCTTGGACAAGTGGTGGACCTTGGAACCAACCCCTATGTAAAACCTATCATGTGCATTCCAAGTGGTGGTAAATAATACCATTTTAGATATAGCCTTATAGGTTGGACAAGTGGTGGACCTTAACACCCAGATCTTCTTAATATAATGACATAGAGTGGAAAAGTGGTGAATCTTGAGACCAAACCACTCATGCTACTAGGGAAATAGGTTGGACAAGTGGTGGACCTTGAATTTAAACCCCACATATACAAAATATCATGGGTTTAAGGTATTTCAATGGAGCCTAGCATCTCAAAGACATGGTGCATCTTGCTTCTCTTCATGTTTCAATGGAGCCTATTTTGGACAAATGGTGGAGCATCCTTCTCTCCATGTTTCAATGGACCCTAGATTGGACAAGTGGTGGACCTTTGCTTCTCTCTATGTTTCAATATAGTTAGCCTATATTAGACAATTAGTAGACCTCGAATCTCTTCCATGTTTCCTAGAGCTGAGCTTGAACAAGTGGTGGACCTTGTATTCACACAAACTTAATTCATTACAAAAAAGTATATGTTAAAATAACATTTGGTTTTTTTTGTTTCAGGAAAGATGGCTCCAAAAAAACAGGTTGCAAGGGTTGCTGTCTCAGTTGACTATACTTGCAATGATTTAGGAAATGGTATTTGGACATACATGGTATAGAGGGTGCACAATTTCATAAGGTGCATCTATTTATTGCCAAAAGGGAATGACAGCTTGTTTGAAGATGTTGGACAAGTTGTGGAAGCATCTGTCTCTGTAGTTGATAGTCATCCGAGGTGGAATGCATTGACATTCTAGTTCCAATGAATCTAGAATTTCAACTATCTCCAGGAGCATATGCATTGGAGCGCATGTCTAGAAACAAAGAAGAGACAATGTTTTCTCGAGGATGGAAGTTTGCAAATCAAATCCAAATATCACAGCAGATCAACTTCAAAGCTCCATCATTGCCACACTACAACGAAAAAAGGTGAAAGCTTCACGACCACCATCCACAAAGAAGCAAGCAAAAGTGCAAAAAGTAGAAGCTAAGCGAACTAGTTCCATTTTGGATGTAGACAAGGCATCTTTGGCATCCTCATCAACAGAGGGTTCAATGTCAAAGATGAGAATTGTGGATCCAGATGTTTTAGAAGCTGAGGCCATGAAAGGACAAGAAAAAGATACAGGTGGAATGAATAAGTACATAAATTATTATTTTTTCCAATATAGGGAATTTGATATCCCTATTCAAAATTGTTGGCTTGCTCCTGATCACTATAATGCACGTATTATGGATAAAAAACACGCTGAAAGTGTGTTATTTGGATTTCACGGAGTACGACCAAGCCTGCAGCATGTGCATATTTGATGCCTGTTCGAAATGCAAAATCAAAGAAGGGGACTCCTTTGGCAGTAGAAGAGGTAGAGGAGCAAAAAATAAAGATTATCATTATTGGATTCTTGATGGGCAGCATTCAATCTATGCTGCAAAAGTTTTGCTTCACAATGAACAAAACAACAAAGAGATTTGAAAGACTGATTAGCGTGTATAAATTTAGAAAGGCTCGCATTGTTGTGAATGCTCCTCCATTTGTTGCAACTGCTATATCTGCCATTGCAAATGAGGAGGCTCAGGCATTGTATGTCAAGCAACCTTACAGCCAAATATTGAGACATTTACGGAGTCAATGGATCTTCTCAGGACGACCACCAAAGGCAGCAAGTGGAATTGCAGAGGGACATGCATCTCGTGCCGGATGGGATGTAAGTTATTTTCTTTGTCTTTTTTATAGTGTTTAATTAACAAATCTTGCTCAATAGTTTAATTATTTCTCTATTTCTTTTTAGGCTTTTCTTCGATTGGCAAGAATGAGTGCAGCAGCAAGTTGGATTGCTAAACAGGCACACATGGTCACGTACTCTGATTTAGTTTATGATTGCTGGATAGAAATCATTGAAAATCTAGAAGAGGAGAATAAGAAACCCCCAACAACTGTATTTAGATACCTTTGTGGCCTTGAGGAATCAGAGGTAAAGACTATTCAAGAAGAGATTAGAGATGAGAAGATTTTACTGTCAAAGAGTGCAAAGGATGGTGATGCAACTGACATGTATGATCGAATCAAGCAGTTGAAGCAAGACAAATTGATTCAAGATGCACTTCTTGAAGGCTTCAACAATTTGAATGAGTCTTCACCATGTAAAGACTGGGAGGAGGTGGTCAAAATGTATAACATCAATGATGTTGTTTATAAAACAATTTTAATGCTATGCGAGGAATGGATCAGATCTAGTTTGACGCGTGGAACAAAGAAAATGGCTTTTCCAGATGGAGCAATAAAATACATGCAATGGGCAATTCACCTTCAAAAGGAGAAAACTGAGCCTAGAGATTTTCCATGGTCAATCTATGTGGTGAGCCTACAAATGGAAGGCAATCTCTACTTGATGCGCCACTTCAATAATAAAGTGCCTATTGGCTTATGTGTTTTAGATATGACAAAAACGTTGGAGGCAATTTGAAGTGGAGTGAGGAGACATTTAACAATGCTTTGGATGGGATCTTGGCTATTGCTGGAGGGTCAACAGATCCTGGATTTGTCTTTCTTGCATTTGTGGATTTCACTAACTTCACAAAATTGCAATGTGCCTTTCACGCCATGGAGATAATCTGAGCTACCATTGTTGTGGTGCATTGCATCACTTTCCATCAGCTCCTTGCAAAGGAGCAATTCAATTCCTAACAGTTATTGCCTTCTTGGGACAAGGCAATGCATTTGAAGACCTGAGAAGAAGATCAGAGGAACATCCCATGCCAATTGATTGTTCTCTTCTTCAAGTAGCAGATAACGATATGTCAGATTTGCAATATTTGGAGGCCAAAAAAAGAGCTTTGGTCAAGCACTACATTCGTACATATTGTTTTGAAGACCGCAAGCTTGTTGATGTTTTTGGTGATGGCTCCTTGGTTGCACAAGAAGGAATACAACAGAAAAAAGAAGTTATATGCTTAATTGATAGTGTGGAGGAGGCAAAAAACGTGGAGACCATGCTGCTAGACTTTGTTAAGTCTCATGAAGATATAGAAAAATGGGCTGGACTTCAACAATCCACTTCGCAATCAGATGACATTGTGCCTGTTACAGAGGAGTGCTCTCCACAAAGAGAAGAAGAACAACAACAACAACATCCTCTGTCAATGGAGGACTTTTTGGAAATGGAGACACGTATGTTTTGAGTTTCTTGTGCATGTTAGTGTTTCTTGTTACTGATTTGATACTCTTAATGTTAGATTTTGCTTTATATAGTATTGATTGAGTTTGTATTTTTTATCTCAAGCATTCAAGGTTTGAATGTAAATAGTAAATTACTTGAGTTTTTGAATGGTGGATCTTTAGACTAAAACTATAACATTTAATACTCACAAAGACTTAATTACTTAAGAGCTTGAACTCAATAAGTTTTGGACCTTTTATCAATACCCCCTTGATATGATACATTAGATCGTAGCATGGTTAAATGGTGATGCTTCATAAATTGAACCTAGCTTAGACAGGTGTTGGAGCCTAAATTTAAACTAACCTTGCTAGAAGGGAGCTTATGTTTGGACTTTGAGAACTAGCATAAGTAATCAATTAGAGCATAGATTAGACATGTGGTGGTGGCCTTAGAGACCAAAATCTTAATGAGCTTGGAAAGGTATTTAAGTACTGCAATTTACTTAGTTTTAGTACTCACTAAAGGCATAGCTTGACAAAAGGTGGACCTTACATGGATCCTAATTTCAAGAGGTGTGGTAGACCTTCAAAACAAGATCATATAGCTTGGACATGTGGTAGACCTTGCATGGAGACTAGTTTAGACAAGTGTGGTACACCTTGTAACCAACACCCATTTGTTATATTAGCTTGGACAAGTGGTGGACCTTGCTTTTATGTTTCAATGGAGCATATTTTGGACAGGTGGTAGACCTTGTTTCTCTCCATGCTTCAATGGAGAGAAACATTAGCTTGGACAAGTGGTGGACCTTGTTTTTATGTTTTAAAGGAGCATATTTCGGACAAGTGGTAGACATTGTTTCTCTCCATGGTTCAATGGAACCCACCTTAGACAAGTGAAGTACCTTGAAACCAAACCCCCATAATACAACCTACTAAATAGGTTGGAAAATTGGTGGTATATGAAACCATCCATGATAGAGCATAGTATAGGTGAAACGTAGTGGTCCTTATATCAATTACCCATGCATAGCTTGGACAAGTGGTGGACCTTGATTCTCTCTATGTTTCAATGGATCCTATCTTGGACTAGAGATATATCTTACTTATTTCCATGCTTCAATGGATTGTAGCTTGGATAAGGAGTGGACCTTCAAACAAAACTCCACAGCATAGCATATATTAACAATTCATGGGTTTTATAGAGATTTTCTGCCTATTTTGGAGAGTTGGTACACCTTTATTCTCCATTCTTCAATGGATCTGAGGTTGGACAAGCGGAGCTGGAGAAGTGGTCAACCTTAAAATGAAACCTCCCATGCTACAACCCATCATAGATCGTATATGTAGTGGACCTTGAAACTCTTTTATGTCCCTAGCTTAGAGAAGCATTGCACTCTTGATTATCTCCATACATGAAGGCAAGGTTGGACAAGTGGTGGACCTTCAAACCAGAATCTCTATGCAATAATAGGCAAGTGGTGGAGCTTGTTTTCTCCATGTTCCAATGGAGCCTAGCTTAGACAAACAATGGAGCTTGCTTCTCTCCATGTTTCAATGATCCTAGCTTAGAAAAGTGGTGGAGCTTTGATTCTCTCCATGTTCCAATGGACCATAGCTTAGACAAGTGGTAGACCTTGAAAAAAACCCCCCGTATACAACATATTATGGGGTTTTCATGTTTCAATGGCACCTAGCTTGGACAAATGGTAGAGCTTGCTTCTCTTTATGTTTCAATGGATCCAATCTTAGCCAAGTGGTGGACCTTGAAACAAGAATCCCCCCCCCCCATGTACAACGTATTATGGGTTTTGAAAGCACTGGGAGAAAATAATAGCTTTGATAAGTGGTGGACCTTGCTTCTCTCCATGCTTCAATGGAGCCGAGGTTGGACACATGTTGGAGAGAAGATGGTTGCCCATGAAATAAGACCATGCATGCTATAATCAATCATATGTTGTACACATGGTGGACCTTGCAATTGTTTTATATGCCTAACTTGGACAAGTGGAGGACCCTTGATTACCTCCAGATATCAACAACAAGCCAAGTTTGGACAAGTGTAGTACCACCAAACCAGAATCTATATGCTACAATAGAGTATAGGTAGGACACGCAGTGAACCTTGATATCAAACCATCCATGCTACTAGAGATGATAGGTTTCACATGTGGTGGAACCTTGTATCAATGTTCTATGTGTAGTTTTTGACTAGTGATAGACCTTGAAACTAATCCCTCTAGGCTACAAGAAAAAAGAGATGGATGAGGAGGCTAGACTACTTTTGTTGCATCAATGCATCCCATGTTACCACATATACTATAGGGTTCTTGGATAAGTGTTGGATCTTGTGTCAATGCTCCATGTCTAGCTTGGACAAGTGGTGGACCTTGGTTCTCTCTATGCTTCAAATGGGCAATAGATTGGAGACACAGTGGCCTTTTTTTTCCAATGATTTTATTTTTTGGAAACCTTGGAGGCACCATGTAAGAGGCACTCTAAGTCTTCCATACAATGGACCTATTGGACTATAAAATAATGATATCTTTCTTTGATATTGTCATTATTTTATGCATAATATTTTCTTCTCTTTGCAGACACAAAGGAGTTAAGTGATATAAAAACTAGATGTATTTCACACTATGATTGGCATGAAGATCCTTTTGGGACACCAACTTTTCCTATTCCCAAAGATGTAATTTTCCATATTAACGGTGTGGATTTTGAAGTGCGACTTTCATGTATTGAAGGAGCTGGTTATGGGCTATTTGTGCATACTACCCTGGAAAGTGGTTTGACTATTCTAAACTATGGAGGGCATAAGTATAGATTTCAAGACTGGAAAAAGATATGCAAAATATTTCCAAGAGCTTATAAATATCTCTCTTCTAGAGGATCCAAACATAGAAGAAGAGGAAGATCAATCATACATTATTGGTTGTGTAGAAGAAGGAAACGTGTCGGGCTATATAAATAGTTCTCACAGTACAAATGTCTGTCCCAACGTACGCTATACATTTGATCCAAATTTTCCACCTTGGCATAAATGCACCTCTTCACACATCAAGTCAGAAGAATATGGCCATGTATGCATTGAGACTATTTGTCAAGTTAAAGTAGGAGAAGAGTTGTTTGCTGACTATAACTTTACTTTACATTGTAAAGTATTGTACATGGATGGAAATCTCAAGTACATGCATCATTTTCATTTTTCATGGATGAAATCTCAAGTGAATATAACATTTGATTATTGTTTAGTTTATGCTCAACGAGAATCTAAAGTGCTCTTATGCTTTGTGTGTTGTCTAACATATTTGACTACCTTGGCCATAGAATCTTGATTCTACTCTAGATTTGTGATAAATCTTACCAAAATTTAATCAATGTTTAGGTTGGACAAGTGGTGGAGCTTCAAACATTACTGTCTTAAACAAGTGGAGTTATCTTACTTGAATAAGTGGTGGCCTTTGAATCCAAATCTAAGCCAAATCTCTAATTATTTGCTTGTAGTCTAGGTTGGACATTTGGTGGACCTTGTATCCATGTTTCCTCAACAAGGGTGGCTTTTAGTTTTCACTTTAAGTACTCATCTTTAATAAAGTGTAGGATGGAAAATGTTGAGTTAGTAGATTGTATTTTAGACAAGTGGTGTTTGGTGTACGAATGCTGAAAATGGTTGCAAGGATTCTAACAACGACTTTACCTTAAATAAATTTCTTACTAGGAGTTCTACATATAAATATGGTGAATAAAATTCTAGTGGTTTTGAGATACCATTTGTGTGTGTGTTTTCTTAGATTCACAAACTGGGATGGATAATGCTCCTATGGTTCAGTCAACAACTATAGAATCCATAGATTCTATGGTTTCTAAAGTGCCCAAGATGGATGATATTTCTATACTAGAGTCTAGTGTTGTGCAACTTGAGCAAGCTTCCAATAATGAGAACCAAGAAATCGATGCTTCAAAAATGCAACATACATCAAAAGAGACTGAAAAGTCCACTCACGAGCTATTGCCAATTGGTACTACGTCATGTAGCGTAGATGTTGAGAATCCATGCTTACAATTATATTGGATTTAAATGGTCTATTGTTGAAACGTTCCCCTCAACCATCCTCACACCACAACTCAGTGCAAATGGATTCAAAAAGATATATTATACTCAGGCCAGGTTGCATCCAATTCTTGAAGACTATTTTACAGAGGTTTAATGTTGCAATTTGGTCGACAGCTACTAGGAATAATGTGTATCAAATCCTTGCAGCACTAAACAACTTAGCTGAGGATACATTGCCTTTCTTTGCAATTTGGTCGCAAGATGTTTGCTACACCGCTCAAACTCAAAAATTGTTTAGACCCGACAATCCAAACGTTGAGGCAATGTTCAAGCCTCTAGCCAAAATTGCCATGGGGTTTGAATGTGATCCACAAAGAACATGCTTATTGATGACTCTCCTTACAAGGGATGTATTTCACCAGCAAACAATTGCATTTTTCCACCACAATTTGATGCTGAGAAGATGGTTGACAATATGCTCTTGGAGGAGCTACTGCCATACTTGATTCAGCTTGATGAGAGAAGGGATGTGCGTGATTTAATTGCTTCTAATCGTTATGGACAACCTATAGTGACAAATGATAGTGAATACAAACAAATCATGGAGTATTGGAAGCAGAAAAATGATGTTTGGTCAGCTAAGGTGTTCTTTACAAGAAGAATACCACCTGCAAAAGGTGACAGAGATGAAACTATCATTGAAGATGCAAGTGACACAAGCCACCGCAATGAAATGAGAAGAGCCCAAATACAAGAGATCTTGGCAAAGGAGCGTACACCCATTGAAAGCATGAAGGCGTCACAATTGACCACTTTAGCTAGGCAATTGGGTTGTAACACAAAAGGAGTTTTGAAGGCAACCACAGCAAAGGCTTATATAAATAAGGTGAAAGCTGAGAACAATCTTCTAAGGCTGGATAGAAAGCAACCCTAAGGTACTAGTGACATGTCATATATTCTTGATACACATGCTTGAACACTCATGTGCATGGTATCTAACAAATCTTTCTTTTTATTCCTTCTTGCAGGATCTTACAAAGGATACTACTAGATGGAGCTCAATCAATAGAGATTTTGATATTTTTGCTCAAAATAATGAAGCAGTCACCTACATTTTTTGTTTATCAATTTCTTGAGAGACTTTATTTTAGTTTGTAATCATCAAATGAAATGAAAAGTATCCTTCTTATTAAGATTGTTGATCTTTTTCTTGTTCAAACCTTTCAATTGTGATTTATAGTTTTGTTAGCATGAGATTGTGCTTTTTTAGTTTGAAAAAAACTGTCAAAGATCCAAGTCTTTTTGCTTTACTTAAGTTATTAATTGTGAAAGATCCAAGTCTTTTTTTCTTTACTTAAGTTATTGATTGCCTATGTAATAGTCCTTAAAACAATATCGGATGGCTTTCTTGCTCCCATGTCTCACATTGGTCTTTAGGTAAGACAAGTGGTGACCTTGAAAGTATGGTCTCATATCTCGATCAAGTGAAGAGACATGAAGCTTAAATATCACTACTATGTATCTAGTGTTAAACTCCATCGAGACAAAGATACTAGATAGCCAAATTGCAGTCGAGTTTAAGTGAAAATCCATTTGAGCTAAGGTAAAACTTATAGTGCCTCATTTTTCTAGGATTCTACCCCATCAAGGAAGTTAGAATCTAGCACAAACCAATTAAGACTCTTTTGGAGCCTAGATAGGACAATTCGTGGAACTTAAAACTTATTATTGAGTTAGAGTCTAGTTTAGATAAGCAAAAGATCTTCAAACCAGCACTTGACTTTCTTACTATTCAATATTCAAAGTCCCTTGAGGCTAACAAATTACATACCCACTTGTAACCTAACTAATGAGTAATTATATAGATCTAAGCAAGTATATATAATGAGTCTTCAAACTAATAAACCAAGGGAAGAGAGTAGCAAGGTCCACTACTTGTCCAAGCTCAGCTCTAGACAACATAGAAAGATGCTAGTTCTACTAATTGTCTAATTATAGGCATGGAGAAATGATAGAAGGTTGAACACTTGTCCAACCTATCATCTCTAGTAAGATGGGAGGTTTGGCCTTAAGATTCACCATGTAACCAACCTATACATCATTGTATTATGAAGAGTAAAAAGCAAAGCTCCACCACTTGTCCAAGCTAGTTCTAAATCCACATGGAGATAAGCAAGCACCATTGCTAGATCCATTAGTCAAAGCTCCAACTTAACCTTTAGATTTCAGTCAGGTATGGAGAAGTAATTGAAAATGCAACACTCCACCTTGTCTCCAATATGCTAGACTCCATTGAAACACCCTAAACCATGATAGTTTATAGAGGATGTACATTCAAGATCCACCACTGTCCAACCTAGTATCCTAGTAGCTTGATATCTTTGGTCTCAAGATTCACCACTTGTCCACTCTATGTCATATTAAAAAGGATCTCACCACTTGTCCAACTATAAGGTATATTTTAAATGGTCTCACAACTGAACTACCCATATATGTTTTACATGGGAGTTTCAATGTCCACCACTTGTCCAAGCTAACTCTATTGAAACATAGAGTCCACCACTTGTCCAAGCTAGCTTATAGAACATGGAGAGAAGGATGCTCCACCATTTCTCAAGTAGGCTCATTGAAACATGGAGTCCACCATGTCTCCAAGCTAGGATCCATAAATGCCCTAATTTTATTTTGTACATGGGGGTTTTATTTCAAGGCCCACCACTTGTCTAACCTATTATCTAGTAGCACTCTCAATACATTGTACCTCTATGTCATAGAAGAACTATGTATTAAGGTCCACCACTTGTCCAACCTATAAGGTTATATCTTAAATGGTATCCTTTCTCACCACTTGAAATGCCCATGATATGTTTTACACGGGGTTTCATTCCAAGGTCCACCACTTGTCCAAGCTAACTCTATTTCAAACATAGAGAGAAGCAAAGGTCCACCACTTGTCCAAGCTAACTCTATTCAAACATAGAGAGAAGCAAAGGTTCACCACTTGTCAAAGCTAGGCTCCATTGAAGTATGGAGAAAGTAACCTCCATCATTTTTCCAAGATAGGTGCCATTCAAACATGGAAAGAATCAAGATCTACCATGTCTCCGAGATTCTAGGCTCCATTGAAACACCCTAAAACCATGATATTTTGTACATGGGTGTTTACATTCAAGGTCTACCACTTCTCTAACGTATTATACCTAGTAGCATGAGTGTTTGGTCTTAAGATTCACCACTTATCCACTCTATGTCATTATATTAAGAATAACTGGGTGTTAAGGTCCACCACTTGTCCAACCTATAAGGGTATATCTTAAATGGTATCCTTCACCACTTATCAAGGTCCATCACCACTTTTCCAACCTGTAAGGTTATATCTTGAATGATATTTTTCCTCATCACTTGTAATGTCCATGCTATGTTTTACAAAGGGTTTTGTTCCAAGACCCACCACTTGTCCAAGCTAACTCTATTGAAACATAGAGAGAAGCAAAGGTCCACCACTTGTCCAAGATAGGCTCCATTGAAACATGGAGAGAAGGATGATCCACCATTTCTCCAAGATAGGTTCCATTGAAACATTGAGAGAAGCAATCTCCACCATGTCTCCAAGCTAGGCTCCATTGAAATACCCTAAACCCATAATTTTTGTACATGAGGGGTTTACATTCAAGGTCCACCACTTGTCCAACCTATTATCCCTAGTAGCAAGAGTGGTTTGGTCTCAAGATTCACCACTTGTACACTCTATGTCATTATATTAAGAAGAAATATGTGTTAAGGTCCACCACTTGTCCAACCTATAAGGTTATATTTTAAATAGTATCCTTTCTCACCACTTGAAATGCCCATGATATGTTTTACATGGGGGTTTCATTCCAAGGTCCACCACTTGTCCAAGCTAACTCTATTAAAACATATAGAGAAAGAAAGGTCCACCACTTGTCCAAGCTAGGCTCATTGAAACATGGAGAGAAGGAACCTCCACTGTTTCTCCTAGATAGGCTCCATTGAAACATGGAGAGAAATAAGCTCCACCATGTCTCCAAGTTGCTAGGCTCCATTGAAATACCCAATACCCATAATTTTTTGTACATGGGGGGTTTACATTCAAGGTTCACCACTTGTCCAACCTATTATCCCTAGTAGGTTTGGTCTCATGATTCACCACTTGTCCACTCTATGTCATTATATTAAGAGGAATTAGGTGTTAAGGTCCACCACTTGTCCAACCTATAATGTTATAGCTTGAATGGTATTTTTTCTCACCACTTGTAATGCCCATGACATGATTTACATGGGGGTTTTGTTCCAAGGTACACCACTTGTCCAAGATAAATCTATTGAAACATAGAGAGAAACAAAGGTCCACCACTTTTCCAAGCTAGGCTGCATTGAAACATGGACCTTAATACCAAATTATTTCTAGTAGCATGAGTGATATTTTGTACATGGGGCGTTTACATTCAAGGTCCACCACTTGTCCAACCTATTTCCCTAGTAGGTTTGGTCCCAATTTCACCACTTATCCACTCTATGTCATTATATTAAGAATAATTGGGTGTTAAGGTCCACCACTTGTCCAACCTATAAGGTTATATATTGAAATGGTATTTTTTCTCACCACTTGTAATGCCCATGATATGTTTTACATGGGGTTTTGTTCCAAGGTCCACCACTTTTCCAAGATAACTCTATTCAAACATAGAGAGAAACAAAGGTCCACCACTTGTCCAAGCTAGGCTCCATTGAAACATGGAGAGAATGATGCTGCACCATTTATCCAAGATAGGCTGCATTGAAACATGGAGAGAAGCAAGCTTTACCATGTTTCCAAGCTAGCTCCATTGAAACACTCTAGGGGGTTTTATTTCAAGGCCCACCACTTGTTTAACCTATTATCCCTAGTAGCATGAGTGGTTTGGTTTCAAGATTCACCACTTGTACACTCTATGTCATTATATTGTGTTAAGGTCCACCACTTGTCCAACCTATAAGGTTATATCTTAAATGGTATCCTTTCTCGCCACTTGAAATGCCCATGATATGTTTTACATGGAGTTTCATTCCAAGATCCACCACTTGTCCAAGCTAACCATATTCAAACATAGAGAGAAACAAAGGTCCACGACTTGTCCAAGCTAGGCTCCATTGAAACATGGAGAGAAGGAACCTCCACCATTTCTCCTAGATAGGCTCCATTAAAACATGGAGAGAAGTAAGTTCCACCATGTCTCCCAGATGCTAGGCTCCATTGAAATACGCAAAACCCATGATATTTTGTACATGGGTGATTTACATTCAAGGTCAACCATTTCTCCAACCTATTATCCCTAGTAGGTTTGGTCTCACAATTCACCACTTTTCCACTATATGTCATTATAATAAGAGGAATTGGGTGCTAAGGTCCACCACTTGTCCAGCCTATAAGGTTATACCTTGAATGGTATTTTTTCTCACCACTTGTAATGCCCATGACATGCTTTACATGGGGGTTTTGTTCCAAGGTTCACCACTTGTCCAAGCTAATTCTATTGAAACATAGAGAGAAACAAAGGTCCACCACTTTTCCAAGCTAGGCTCCATTGAAACATGGACCTTAATACCAAATTATTCCTAGTAGCATGAGTGATATTTTGTACATGGGGGGTTTGCATTCAAGGTCCACCACTTGTCCAACGTACTTTTCCTAGTAGGTTTGGTCGCAAGATTCACCACTTGTCCACTCTATGTCATTATATTAATAATAATTGGGTGTTAAGGTCCACCACTTTTCCAACCTATAAGGTTATATATTGAATGGTATTTTTTCTCACCACTTGTAATGTCCATGATATGTTTTACATGGGGATTTTGTTCCAAGGTCCACCACTTGTCCAAGCTAAATCTGTTCAAACATAGAGAGAAACAAACGTGCACCACTTGTCCAAGGTAGGCTCCATTGAAACATGGAGAGAATGATGCTCCACCATTTATCCAAGATAGACTCCATTGAAACATGGAGAGAAGTAAGCTCCACCATGTTTCCAAGATGCTAGAGTCCATTGAAATACCCAAAACCCCTGATACTTTGTACATGGGGGGTTTACATTCAAGGTCCACCACTTGTCCAACCTATTATCCCTAGTAGCATGAGTGGCTTGGTCTCAGGATTCACCACTTGTCCACTCTATATCATTATATTAAAAAAATTGGGTTTCCATATCTAAATGGATCTTTGCTTGGATAAGTGGTAGACCTTGAGACCTAAATACCCATTCTACACTAGAGCATTGGTTAAGCCTTATACACTTCAAGCATACCTTTAACAACAAGTAGTAGTTATTAGTTGACTTAAGTCTAGTTGAACTCCATGGTATTGAGACTAAGAGAGAGTGTAGCATAAAAAAGAGTCAGGATTTTAATTTGACTTTCTTTCTATTAATGAGTAGATCATAGATGGATTTTGGTATCTAATAAAACCTTAGGGTAGACAATGTAAAACTCATGTCTATTGTTGTGTTTGCATTAAGTGTTCTTGTTCTTTAATTTCAGAACCATTACAGAAAAATGGATTGGCTATATGCTGGCATAAATTGAAGAAAACTATTGAATTACCCATCCAACCTCCTCCAAGACCTTGTCCAAGGAATGAATCACCTCCTTATCACCTACCACTTGCTTTCAAGGACATCAAAAGAGTACTTATCTTGGATCTAGAGGGGTTACTTCTCAAGACAGTTGAAATGAAACATGGAGATTCTATGCCATCTTGGGCTCAACACATGCGACTTGTGGAGGACAAAGATGAAGTTTATCATGTGGTGCGACCAGACGCACAAAGTTTTTTGGATTTTTGTGCTGAATACTTTGAGCTATGGATATGGAGTTGCTATAACTTAACAAGGTGCAACGCATCACACAAAAATGTTTTCCTGAGCAGTATACCAAGTTCAAGGTGTTTATGAGTAACAAAAATTGCCAAAATCCAAATATCATGTTAGGATTTACAAGGGTTTATCACAAAAATTGAGTGATATTTGGAAGATATTTGAGGATTTGGATGCAAACAATACCTTAATTTTTGATGACACTCCATATAGGGTGATGTGGAACATGCCAGGGACATATCTTATATTTCCAAAGATGTGGAGGCAAACTTCCGAGCAACTTCAAAACTTCTTGCAGAGAACCATAATTCCATGGTTGGTAGGATGGTTGTATGCAAGAGATAAGAGAGTCTATACATACAACACAATTGTAAATCAGTATAGTGATTCTGAGACAAATTATGTCCTTGGTGTGTACTTGTCAACACGAAAGAATTGAATAAATATGGCCATAAGATGCTTTTTTTATTCTAGTGTGTATCTTTCAACATTTGTATAATTTGATATAGTCTTTTTTTTTTTAAAAAACAAAGTGTGTCAATTTTATGAACACTTGAATGGAGTGCACCCTACTCTAAGGGGACTTCAATGTACTATTGGAGTGCATCCTATTGTAAGGGGACTCTGATGTATTGCTAGAGTGCACCCAAATTTTTGGGGACTCATTTTTTATTTGATTGGGGCCTATGTTGGGTCATATAGTAAAAAAATTCATTTTTTGTCAATTCATATCGAGGTTGCATTTATTTGGAACTATGAAAGAATTGATGTTTGATGTCAAAATAAAACTTGTAAGTATGATCAGAGAATTCATGGACTTTAAATATGTGAGAGGGATCTTTTTCTTGGGCACAAATGTTTGCTTCAAGAATTTTGTCATTACATACTTTACGTGAAAGAGTTTTAGAACCTAAAAGACTTTGAAAACAAAACTATGGAATCTAAGTGCATGTATTCTTGAATGGCTTGAAAGTTGATGTATACATGCATGTCGCCTTGATGAAGATTTAGATCTGACAAGATGCAAAGATAGAATTCTTGGAGTACGTTACCTTTGTCAATTTGGTAATAACATATTTAACTTTCTTTTAATATGGGTGGAAAATATATTATTATGTGCATTTGGAACCTAATTGCTTGACCTTCAAACCAAGATTCCTATGTTATTTTTTCATATACTTTTTTGTACTGAATTAAGATTGTGGATGCAAGGTCCACCACTTGTTCAAGCTAGATCTAAGAAAGTATATATACTGAGTCTTCAAACTAGTAAACCAAGGGAAGAGAGAAGCAGGGTCCATCACTTGTCCAAGCTCATCTCTAGACAACATAGAGAGATGTTAGGTCTACTAATTGTCCAATATAGTCATGGAGAAATGATAGAAGGTTGATCCACTTGTCCAACCTATCATCTCTAGTAAAATGGGAGGTTTGGCCTTAAGATTCACCATGTAACCAACATATACTTCATTGTATTATGAAGAGTAGAAAAGAAAAGCTCCACCACTTGTCTAAGGTAGTTCCAAAATCAACATGGAGAGAAGAAAGCTTCACCATTTGTCCAAGATAGGTTCCATTAAAACATGGAAAACCTCATATATGTTGTACATGGAAGCTTTTTTCCAAGGTCCACCACTTGTCCAAGCTAGGATCCATTAAAACATGGATAGAAACAAGGCTCCACAACTCGTCCAACCTTTATAGCTGCGAAGTGTACCGGTTGTCTAAACTAGGCATGGGAAAATAATAGAAGGTCCACCACTTATCCAATATATTATCTCTAATAGCATGGGAGGTTTGGTCTCAAGATTTAGGAATTGGCTGACCTGTATTTCATTGTATTATGATGAATTTGGTTTTAAAGTCAACTACTTATCCAAGCTATAAGTTTATATCTTGAATGGTATTCCTTCCCATCACTTAGAAAACCAATGATATGTTGTACATGGGAGGGTTTGTTACAAGGTCCACCACTTTTCCAAGCTAGTTTCATTGAAACATGGATGAAGACAAGCTCCACCATTTGTTAAATCTAGACTCCATTGAAATCTAGAAAATCCATTCTATGTTGTACATGGGGTTTTTGTTTTAAGGTCCAACACTTGTCCAAGCTAAGATCCATTGAAACATGGAGTAGAGAAACACTCCACCACTTGTCCAAGCTAGGCAACATTGATAGTAGTTGGTTTATTTTGAAGATCCACCACGTGTCTAAGCTAACTCTATTGAAACATAGAGAGAAGCAAAGGTCCACCAACTGTTCAAGCTAGGCTCCATCAAAACATGGACAGAAGCAAGCTCCACCATTTCTCCAAGATAGGACTCCATTGAAACATGGAGAGAATCAAAGGTCCACCATTTCTCCAAGCCAAGATCTAGTTGTCCAACCTATAAGGTTATATCTTAAATGGTAATCTTTCTAATCACTTGGAATACCCATGATATGTTTTACATGGGGTTTTGTTCCAAGATCACCACTTGTCCAAGCTAACTCTATTGAAACATAGAGAGAAGCAAAGGTCCACCACTTGTCCAAGCTAGTCTCCATTGAAACAAGGAGAGAAGCAAGCTCCATCATTTCTCCAAGATAGGCTAGCATGGATAAGTGCACCTTGAAACCAACCTTCCTATGAGGCAATAGAGCATATGCTACATATTTTATGTATGCCCATGCCTCAAATTAAGAAGTTATAGATTAGAAGTGGACCTTGCTTGAATGTCACATGCAATAAATTAAGGAAAAATAGCCAAGTGGATTGTATTCCTCAATGGATCCTTGCTTTCACAAGTTGTGAACCTTGAGTCACTTTTACATTAACTTGGACAAGTGGTGGACCTAGAAACCAAGCTCTCCATGTTGAGATAAGTTGTAGTAGGACAGTAGAACATAGACAACGATAATGGATGCAATATACTCTCTCCTAATAATCCAATTGATTGAAACCATGGTATTTTAGTTGTTTTCATTGTGTATTGTATGTGCATAAAGTGGAATGAGACCTTAAGAAAACTCAAATTTTTGACAAAATCTCTATATTTTGTACATGATATATTGAAAGTTGTCCAACCTTGGAATTGGGATTTTCCCACTTTACCTAATATGGTCTTGAAGCTCAGGCACACAATAGGAGAGGTGTGTTACTTAGTGTCAAGTAGAAAGATAGATAGCTCCTATATGATGGGCAAATGTACAATCACTGGGGAAAAAACCTCCTAAAGAGGAAAAAATGCCCCGGCGGTTCTAGTGTGTTCACACACAACACTACCACATGTATATTGTAACATAATCTCTTTGAGGTTCTTTCAATTACATGCACATGGATTATCTGATACAAGGACGTATAAATCATAAACTGACAACTCGCTCTCGTGCATTAACTAGGCATGAGCCTTTATGGAACGAGTCTCTTCTCCATCAAAATTTCAGTGACTGGTACAGCCAGATAACCACGTAGTCTAACTTTTAAATTTGTTTGTTTTTCAGGTTGTCATTGAGCTCGTGTCTGGTCATGTAAAGCAAAGTTCTTCACAAATTCACATGACCCAAGGCTTCTCACGTGTGCCACGATCTGCCCCATTGATTTGGCCATCAAGGGCATTGGCACGCCAGTTTGAAACTGTTACCATTGCAATTCTCTCCCACTTTAATGTTGATCAACAACACGTTATAATAGCATCGCTACCAAGGCAGACTTTACAATGCACTTCTGTTTCCCAGGCAAAGTGCCAATGCAAGTCAACCTCATACAATCACGACCCTACCAGGTAGGTGGGACGGAATGATTTTATGTTTTTATCTATTACCTTCTCTCAATGGAAGAGTCATACCAGAAAATTATGGACTGCTTATACGATAAGCTACAAGTCAGACACACAGCTTGTGTACACACTCTACAACCTTAAGGAAATTTACTCAGCCCAGCATGCTCTTCTTCTTCTTCTCTCTTCTTCTTCTTCTCTTCTCTCTCTCTCTCTTCTCTCTTCTCTCTCTCTCCTCTCTCTCTCTCCTCTCTCTCTCTCTCTCTTTAGGGAAATAATATAACAAGCTTTTGATACATATTTTGCTCGTGAGTCATCTTTGAGCCACGGTTCCCTAGCTCACAGCTAGCACATGATTAAGGCTACCAAATTAGTCTTCATCGGTTCCTTCGCTTGAACACTATTTTGCATAAGGCTATGAGCCAAACAGGCTAAGCGACATGTCCGGACAAGGGTAAGACCCGACAGTGTTGCATTCTTGGGGTGATTGTTTTCAAGATATACCAACGAATTACACATCGACGTTAATGGACAAGAAAGAGTCTTGTCATTACGGATGTTTAGGTGTCATTTTTGCACTACATGTTTTCAGTGCACACTCAAGTTGAGTTTCTGATAATCTTAAACTACACCAACTACTCTCTACCACGGAGTATATACGCAGCAATCATTGGTGACAGCATGACTGTCCATAAGAGATGGTAGCTCACTTGTGTGGGTCTCCTGCTCTCTCTATAGCACTACGAGTGTCTATGACATACTGTTTTGGGGTAAGACCAGACAGGTGATTGCTACATCACCCCATAGGCATCAAGGATCACAGTTGATCTCTCCAGTATACTTTCAAGGAAAGAATTCCGCAATCTACCATGCGGTAGCAGACGCACACACTTTCAAGTTGCTTCCACTCAATCTGAACACGGTTAAACTATGTTGGTTACCGTTATCTGCTAGTTGACAGTTTAAAAAAAGAGTCTTATCAAGGGGTTTGACTACGTAGATTCTAATCCAAGAGCTTGGATTGCAAAGGCAACACCCAGGCTTCCCAGTGCAATGCTATTTGTTTTTTCAGGTAGGGGACGTGCTCCTTTCCATTTGAATACGGGTAAGTGAACATTACGTTCAAATCTCCAGGTAGGCATCTATTAATTTTGGTGTTATTCCATTTTTAGTATGCTTTGCTTGGTTTTTCAAGACGTACAAGTACGCTTGAATGTTACAGAGTCATGCCAAGGGCATCGGCACAAAGTATTTTGGGCCAAGTATCCAATCTATCTTTCTGCCTTATGTTGTTACGAACCTACTTGTAGGGTTCAATTTGGCACATGTTGTCACATGGTATACGACATGTTCTAGGAACTCAAGGAGTTTAGCCAGTGTGGAGCAATGAATGAGGGTCCCTCTCACTCTTGTCGTAGAGTGTTTAGAGTTACCTCCACACACAAGTACATCTTGTACTTGAAGGATGTTTTTTTTTACACATCCTTACATGAGACATATTCCACATGTGGAGAATATGAGTCTCTGGGCTGACACGGGCGCCATTATTTCAATTATGTGTCATGACAAAGCCCCTAAGTGCTGGTCACATCTGTTTTCTAGACCATTTTTAGCACGACATATCATGAGCAATTTCGTGGCCAGAAAATTGTCAGATACTTAGAATGACTTGTTAAGGTACAAGTATTGCTAAACAACAGTAAAGATGGTTGTTTATACATATAGCAAATGGTTCAGACGTTTAAGCAAAGCTTGCAAAAGATTGCAAATGAAAGTATTTAGTTTCTTTTCAGAACTATTTACATTCCTGTTAATGTGTGCTAGCGCATCACATTTGCCATAAGTATTGGCAAGAATTACCATGGAAATACAGGTTCGGATCTGTTTTTTGCTAAATGCATGCACACTAGGTGTTATGGGCCATAGTGTTTAGCAAAGGCTGATTTGGACGGCATGCATATTCCTCAAGTTGTTGCTTATGAAGCATTTTTCACTCTATGTGCACCATCTCTATGAGATTACTTTTGCGTCTCCTAATCACCAATAGAGGTCATGGGTCAGTTTGGGTGTTTGTGGATTTCTTAAGTTAACCACGATGGTTATTTCGCACATTGTTGATTCCTCAACAATGTTATACGCTATTGTGATTTTTCGTTTACCAGTTGTCTGGGAAGACTATCTGTAAACCGTGGGGGAAACACACCTCAGTACTATCAGTATCCAAGGGGATTGATAGATTACAAAGTGTAATCTTGGGCTAAAGGATATGCAAAGTGCATATTAGCACCAAGCAATCAAATTCATAAGCATTTATTGCTCTTTTTAGATTTTACTTACTATCAGTTAACGCGTGTTGCGACTAGGTAGTCTCTTCATGTATAACTCAGGTTCTCAACCTTGAACACTCGTTAGGGTGGGGTTGTTCACTGATGATGAAGAAGAGGGACAAGTCAAGGACTTAAAATTGGCTGATAAGTTATGTCAGCAAGTTACTTTCATGGAAAGTGACAAGAGGTATTCTTTTCGGTACACCTATGTTGTGATAAACTTGTTTACCATGCTCATGAGAGTTCGAAATGGAGTCTACACACTATGTTTGGATAGGAATCGGTACCATCAGATGGTTACAAATGGACAACAATGTAGAAAATCAAGATATTACTCTTGGTTTCATTGAACCTCCTACTGATTTGAATCGGGTTCCGCTCAAATGAACCGTTGGATCCATGTGGGATGTTACAATAGAAAACATTGGTGTTCGTATGAAGATACCATCACTTGTGTTTTCGCGGATGAAAACGCTTCTCCAAGGGGGGAGTAATGTCAGGACAAGGGTAGGACCAGTCCGGGCCAAGGGCCAGGGCCAGGACGGACATGCAGTCAAGGGGGTCCCTATATTTAGAAGGCCAAGGGCTATATAGGGCATGGTTGGGTGGAGATTAGCATGGCAGTTCCCCTGTCCTTTCAAACCATATCTAGTAAATAAGTTTCACTAGACGAGCTGAGTCCTTGTTGAAAGCTTTTTTACAGCTTCAAGAGTAGTAGCATCCCTACAAAAGAGGCCTTTTGGAGCCTTAGAAGGATCAAAAGATTTAGTGGTGGCAAAACAAGAAGCAAGGCCACAAAGTTTCCTGATAAAGTTAGAAAGGTCGGCTCCTTTAGCCGAGAACTGAAGAAGGTCGGATTTATGACTCATTTCAATTGCAGCAAGGTTAGAAGCCAACTTTTGAAGGTGAAGTACTTCTTCTTTCATCTCAGCCCACCAGATTGGTGAGGATAAGAACCAAGTCATGGGTTTCTGTAACCTTTGAGAATTGGTTTAGTAGAGAAATCGCCAAAGGGTCCTGGATAAGTTTAATCACAAGCAAGGATGCCGGGGAGAAGGGAAGCGTGGAAAGGTCAAGAGCAGCAGAGACAAGGACAATCTAAAGTAAAAAAAATATCAAGATCAGTAAGATCTAAAAAGAGGAGCTAGTAGTATTCCATCCTAAAACCAACCAAGACATAGGTCATAATGGTTGTGTGGGAAAATCCAGTTTCAAGCCGCATCTCCTAAGGATAAAAATCCTGCAGACTAGGTCCTGGTGCCATAGGTCTAAAACCCAAAGCAACCATGTGCTTAAGGAGAGACAATTTAATCTATTTACAGTATACATAACACATAAGACAAACTACAAAGAACAATGTCTACAGTCATTAGTACAAAGACATGTATTCCTTTCGACTGAATATCCAAACAAATACATCACATTATCAGGCCATATTAGCAAAAGAAGGTCCTAATTAGTGTTACAGTATCAGTGTACAACATTACATCCTCTCAAATAGCAGCCAAGAAAAGGACACCCTTACCTGCATCCACAGTAAGAAAACAAACTATTCGTTAGTTTTCAAACCACATAACAGGTAATTGGGGTGACCTAGTTGTCATCCATGTCACCTAGGTACTAACAAAGAAGAAAAGCATGCTGCTAAAATTATAGTGATGTGTAACCTCCTTCTCAATGACCACGAATTCTAAAAACTATAATCTCTTGTTTGTTTATAAAACAAATCCTCAAAGTGTTAGGCTCAATTATCTTATCTGCACAATCCGTATCCTAATGCGAAGTTATAAAGCAACATTCCTTTAGTCAAATGCAAAATAAAGCCTCAAATTTTTTCAATTTGACATAGAATACCACCTAAAAAAAGCTTTTAGTCCCATAAACCAATCCGCTATCTTAAAATTCATTTAGAAAGCTTATTTAAGTAAGTTAATGAATGACTGAAGTTCCAGTATAACTTAAACCATCACTTGATCTGCAAAAATCAGTTTTCAACTTAGTAGTTATCATTCCTAACTAGGCAATAACCTCAGAAACCCAGGCAGGCCATATTTTAGTGATCTCATAGATTAGGCCGAAAGAGAGCCCGTATAAACTGGATTACAAGAGATATCGTACCGACCAAAAATTAGGCCAAAAAACACCTGCTTACTAACGTTAAATCATAGTCAGATTCAAGAGGATCCCATAAATACCATATAGATGAGAAAATGATACTCATAAACGGTTAGAATAACCTGAATAGCCCGGATACACGGCCAAACCAAACCTTAAATAGAGCTAAATAAAGTCCGTCAATCTCAAATGAGGCACATTCCATCAATCAAGCATCGTCAAAATACATCTGTACGTTTACCATAGTCTAATGTTGGTAAACCGTGCATCAAGTATGATCAGCTGCACCAAACAACTAGTTAAAAAGCATATGTCAGTTTCCAATACCTCCCGACCCATCATCCCCTCTGGAAAAAACACAACACCCATGATTGGGATTAGCAGTAGGCATCTCCAACTGGTATACATAATCTAAAGGCAAACCTGTGCTAAATGAAGAATCCAGCTAAGTAAACCTATAGTACTAGGCCTAAAAACAGCCCGTATATACAAATTATCCCAATTTCTAGCATGTATAATACATATATGATTATTTTGTGTGTAAGCAAAGTATCATGTCATTAATCCCAACAAATGGGAGAGTATCATAAAGAGATAAGCTCGCAAACAGGTCCTCAAGTCAGATCAATTATGAGTTATTGTTAATGATTTAAAAAAACCATATTAGTTTATAGTAAATTACGGGCCATCAGCCTTTTTAGTCAAAACCATGCTAAGGGTCAGTAGTAGGCAACCCCAACCAAGAATATACCATTGAAAGGCCACTTGATGTCATTTATTTCCATATCTACACCGAGAACAACAATATATATATATATATATATATATATATATATATATATATAAGATCATAAAAGGCCGAAAGATAGCCTATTAGGAACACCTATTATAATTACCAGCACCGAAGCTTAACCCATGATCATTCTGTAAGTTTTAGCAAAGTTTTTGTTGGTAAACTTGGCAACCACAGATAGAGCAGCAGTAAGAGATTAGCCAGCCTCTAGGCCTCAACTCAACCAAAAATATGTGTTCTAGCTAATGGTTACTAATACATTGAAACCCCTCATAACGTTCGCAAAGATCAGAAATACACCCATTGAGAGACCAAGAGCATATCATGCCTTAGTGAAAAAAAGACCAAAGCCTAAGGTGTTTTGAAGTAATAAAATTGGACTCACCTTTGTAGATTCCACTGCTATCTTCTTGCTTGGGGCCATAATTTTGAAGACAACGAAGTAGCAGATTTGTACACATATAGTAACTATGTACAGTATGCACACAAGGAAAATACACACCCACCCTTGTTGAATGAAAACCAAGTGAGCATATAGCTCACCTTATAAAGCAGTGTCAACTCTGCATATCCCACTCGTAGCTGGCTATAGAGTCTATATATTGCAAGATAGCTCACGGCAGCAGGGTTGTATTGATTCCCCACCATCCAGGCACAGTAGAGAACGGCGCTCTAGCCTCATGAACCCCTAAGAATAGTGTGTGAGGGGGGATGCATTCACAACAGTCACGTATCAACAAAAACTATCAAGCCACCCTCGCCGAACAAGGCATTACAAATACGGTTATTCCCTTTTAATTCCCATCAAATTTGGCCCAATATTACAGCCATTTTAAGTGACAGCTCATGCATTCCCCCACGTGGTGGGGTATGGAGTAATCTTTTTATGTCCAGTGGTAGTATTCCCCTGTTTTAAGAAAGTATGGTAAAATTTCATTATTTAGAGTTATGAGATATGTCAATTTTTTACAAGGTTTAAGCAAACCAGAGGTTTACAATGTGGTAGATACGATACAAAGTTTGATCTAATAGAGAGAGAGAGAGAGAGAGAGAGAGAGAGAGTATAAAACCGGGAAGAAAACCACCTTGCCACATCCTCAGAGCCCACACAGGATGGCCTGTATCCGGGAAGAAGGTCCACCGCGGTAGAGCCTTCATCAAACTACACCATACCCCCACAATTCCGGGCGGTGTTACAACTAAAGCTTGCCCCAAATAGCGTGCATGATACTCGGGAGAAACCCTTGATTTCCAAACCATTATTGCATTCAAGTCTCACCCGTCACGCCTGGCCACAGTAAACCAGCTAGACAAACAATAATGAAAAAAAAAAGGTATAATTAAAAAAAGTCCTTTACAAGGCTACTTTAACCAAGAGGCCTTTCCCGCCTAATCAACCAATGCCATGGTTGGAAGCTCTATGAGAGCAAGATCTCAAACAAGTGAGATATTTTTTGTATTCAATGATTGTCAAGGGTGAAAGCAAATTCCAAGATAACACCATGGATGAAGAATAGAGAGAGAGAGAGAGAGAGAGAGAGAGAGAGAGAGAGAGAGAGAGATGAAATAAAATGTTATATTAAATGGCTTTAAAAGGCCAAAATGACCTATGAGACCAACGTGTTACAATGTTAGTGGATCTAATAGTGTATGGGCCATTGTTTAGAGAGAGAGAGAGAGAGAGATGAAATGAAATGTTATATTAAACGAGTTCCAAAGGCCAAAATGACCTATGAGACCAAGCTGATACAAATTATGTTGGTGGATCTAATAGAGTGTATGGGCCATTATTGAGAGAGAGAGAGAGAGAGAGAGAGAGAGAGGGAGAGAGAGAGAGAGTGTTCTGGCATCAGGCTCTCGAGCTTTTGAAAACTCAGTACGAAGCTAAGTTTTATTAAACAAACAAAAAATTTCAAGGCCAACAGACCCCCTTTTGTGCGTCGTCCATGGAGTAGGCTACAAAAATGGGATGCTAATTGTGATCACGTAGCCTATCCGATGAAAACTTGGTGGATTTGCTCAATATTCAACTGACAACATAAGTTACAACCTAGGACAATACAACCCCGCGTATCGTGCTCCACATGCCAGCTTTGCATGTAGATCTAAGTCATGGCTAAAAATGTGAGGGAAGCAAGTTCGGATGTGACCAAAAGTTGAGCACTCAAGTAGTGTGTGGTAGTCAAACTCTAGAACATCCATATATGATCTTCATCAATGGTGACCCTATAGTGTAATGCGCTGGTGTGGAAGTCCACCTTAATTCTTTTATCTTGTTGGTGTTATCATCATTAAGTAAATTAAGAAATGTATACGATTAAAATTCTATAAGTATAATTGTTGTTGCATGACAAGGACAAAAATCCAACATTGATCGTTTTGCTCTATGAAGCAAAAGTTAGTTTTTTGAGAATAAAGGCCATGTTTTTTTTTTGTCAAAGCAATGCGTGGGCCACATACTAGTTCTCTCTTAAGAAGCCATGTTTTTTTAAGAAAAATAATGCCATCAAAAGGTCGTAGTAGTGACCCTGTGTATGCTGATGGTGATGCCAATGTACACATGACAACCATATGGCTTGCCACGTGTACACTAGTGGTGCTACCAATGTACACATGGCCACCATGTGGTGGCCACATGGAGGACATGTGTACGATGGCATGACACATAAGTTGTAACAATGAGAGATTTCTTAAAACAAGGGCGACACGGTCGGAGAAGCAGTACCCTAAAGCTGGAATTGCTATAAGGATAAACTGAAAATAAAAACTTGATTACAAAAAACAAGAGAAATACAATGATATGTTTTTATATTTTTTAAAACTTTATATCTTACTTTATACTATATACTTACTATTTCTATATATTATTATACTCACTATTTATTGCATGTATGTTGACTTCCATACTAACGTATGTCACCTCATTTGCGTTGTGTGCATTGTGGACGTCAAAATCCACATGGGTGGCGCTAAGAGAGACCTATTTTTCAAACTAAACTTAAGTTTTAAATTAAATAATTAAATAGGGCCGTTAGTCTAGAAGATTCTTTTTAAAAGTTGTGGCGTTACAAAAGGAAAAGTTGAAGTCCTAGACTTTTAGGGCTTTATGAGCAAAAATTTCTGCTCTCTCCTATTTAAATGAACAACAGCCATGGCTAATAATTTACATATCTCTCTCTCTCTCTCTCTCTCTCTCTCTCTCTCTCTCGTGGTTTTTGTAACTGGGGGAGATGGCCAGGAGCCCTTGATGCACTATTTTTAATGAATGTAGTAGGAGGGCATCATGAGCGTTAAGGAGATGGGCATCATGAGGGTGTGGGGAGGACGGGCCTTGATTGGAGCTATTGATGAGGGCAAACAGATCTATGACAAGATTGTAGGGTAGGTTGATGCGGCAAATTAAGTAGGGAGAGGGAAGGTTGGCGATGGCAATGGCACAGGGAGAGGAGAGGAGAGATGGCACAAGCAGATGAGAGAGAATACTGTTTTTAGTCCCCCCTCCCTTTGCATTAAATCAATGCATGGGAATGCCCATGCATTGATTTAATGCATGGTTTAAAAAATGAAATAATTTTAAAGAGCCATAATAATGCAACCTACATGAGATTATTATTAGAAAAATAAGTGACTGCATCTATACTACTTCTTTATGCGCCTTGAGAAATTCTCAAACATGGAGCCATGCCACGCATCTTCACGGTGGAGCTAGCTCTCAAACATGCATGCAGCCGAGAATCACGCCAGTAAGGTTGCCAAAGAACAGCATCTTCTCAGTGCGTTCACAAACTCCGCATTTTGCCAAATATTCCCAAGCATTCGTAGTCCATGCTTCTAGCCGTATGTGTGTGTGTGTGTGTGTGTGTGTGTGTGTGTGTGTGTGTGTGTGTGTGTGTGTGTGTGTGTGAGAGAGAGAGAGAGAGAGAGAGAGAGTCTAGGCTACTGACGACCTTGGTTGCAAAAGAGAGAGAGAGAGAGAGAGAGAGAGAGAGAGAGAGAGCATTGACACTACTGCTGCTATGATGTGTGGGTGTGTGTGTGTGTGTGTGTCAGAGAGAGAGAGAGAGAGAGAGAGAGAGAGAGAAGGAGCATCGGCAATGCATGAGCTCTGCAAAGGGGTGTGTGTGTGTGTGTGTGTGTGTGTGTGTGTGTGTGAGTGTGTGAGTGAGTGAGAGAGAGAGGGAGAGAGAGAACGCTCATAGAGCTGTGCCTAGCTCCCTCAGAGACTGAGAAGGTCTCTCGCTTTGAGTTGATCCGTCTATAAGCTGCCTTCACACACACACACACACACACACACACACACACACACACACACAGAGAGGAGAACTCAAGACGTCATAATCAAGGGAAAGAGAGACGAGAAGAAGGACTCAAGTGCAGAAGAAGAGAGTTTTCAACGATGTCATGAACTCAACAAGAGAGGAGATTCAAGAAGAAAAAGAAGACGAGGAAGAAAGAAAGATTTTAACATTGTAGAAACAATCCCTAGAGACGGAAGAGATCTATCCAATGAGTCTTCTTTTTTCTTTTATTTTCTTTATGCAGTTTAAAAAAAGGCGGGCAAAGAGGCATGCCACATGTCGTGCAACAACCCTCACTCGAGAGTCGAACATGACCTGAAGGCGCAAAAAATCCTGCGTCCTGCCCGTGATGGTGCGTTCGGCTGTCCCCACACATGCTTTTGCTCCCAAATAGCTCTAGGCATGCACACTCCATAGCCGAGAGAGAGAGAGAGAGAGAGAGAGAGAGAGAGAGAGAGAGAGAGAGCACAACGTGCTAGGCAACCAATCTCCAGCCACGAGATGATTCTAAGGAATCTTCGACTGTTGGCTAGCAATCTTGAGCACAACTGCTCCGATCATGCCTTAACCAATCCTTTTATTTTGAATAGCTTCGCTCTGATTAGATGGGAAGGACACGTTGGCAATGGTTGGAGGAGGTGGGGCGTCGGCTACACCAGCTAGCCATCCAATTGGCGACCAAGAAAAGAGCCCCACACGCAAGGTGCAGCCCCTGTAAGATCCTTTTTGGCTGGCGGACCGTCGTGGATGTGCTTGTGCTAAGAGAGAGCGTTGCTACTGCCACTGCCACTGCATGTGTGGCACACACACACACACACACACACACACACACACAGAGGAGTCTGCCGAGACATCAAACGGGTAGAGAGAGCGAGAGAAATGAAATGAAATGTTGTATTAAACATCTTTAAAAGGACAAAATGACCTATGAGACCAAACTAATACAATGTTGGTGGATCTGATAGTGTCTAGGCCATTGGAGGGAGAGAGAGAGAGAGAGAGAGAGAGAGAGAGAGAGAGAGAGAGAGAGATGAAATGAAATGCTATATTAAATGGCTTTAAAAGGCCAAGATGACCTATGAGACCAAAGTGTTACAATGCTAATGGATCTAATAGTGTCTGGGCCATTGTTAAGAAAGAGAGAGAGAGAGAGAGAGAGAGAGAGAGAGAGAGAGATGGAGATGAAATGAAATGTTATATTAAACGAGTTCCAAAGGCCAAAATGACCTATGAGACCAAATTGATACAAATTATGCTGGTGGATCTAATAGAGTGTATGGGCCATTATTTTGTGTGTGTGTGTGTGTGTGTGTGTGTGTGTGTGTGTGTGTGTGTGTGTGTGTGTGTGTGTGTGTGTGAGAGTGAGAGAGAGAGAGAGAGAGTGAGAGAGAGAGAGAGTGAGTGAGTGAGTGTATGGGCCATTATTGTGTGTGTGTGTGTGTGAGTGAGTGTGTGTGTGAGGGAGAGAGAGAGAGAGAGAGAGAGAGAGAGGGAGAGAGACAGAGTGTTCTGGCATCACACTCTCGAGCTTTTGAAAACTCAGCACAAAGCTAAGTTTTATTAATTAAACAAAAAATTTCATGGCTAATAGACCCTCCTTTCGTGCATCATCCATGGATTAGGCTACAAAAATGGGATGCTAACTGTGATCACGTAGCCTATCCGATGAAAACTTGGTGGATTTTCTCGATATTCAACTGTAAACATAAGTTACAACCTAGGACAATACACCCCCGTGTATCGTGTTCCACATGCCATCTTTGCATGTAGATCTAAGTCATGGCTAAAAATGTGAGGGAAGCAAGTTCGGATGTGACCGAAAGCTGAGCACTCAAGTAGTGTGTGGTAGTCAAACTCTTGAAATTCCATGTACGTTCTTCATCAATGGCGACCCTACAGTGTAATGGTAGGTATGAAGTGGTCATAGAGCCTAAAGATTTAGGTTGTATGAAGTGGTCATAGAGCCTAAAGGTGATTCCTCTATTCACCTTCTAGGAAACAGATCTAGCCAAGAAGATAGATAAAGCGGGGAAAGAAACTTCTCAGAATTGTTGGGTGTACGAGTTAGTACTCACAGTTTTACCACAAGACCGTGTTGCTATTTTTGGATGAAGTGCAGAATTGAGATGTAACAAGGGATTTTCCAACACTCCCAAGGTTGTACCGTGTTCTGGAACCTAGCAAGAATCCTCCTGTATTTAAGAAGGTTAAGGTATGTGAATTTCATTCTTATCAGGATGATCACCCTGATATTGTTGTAGAGGATGAAATTGATTAAGATCTCTTTACTGAATAAGATTCAAACCAGAGATGTCTGGTGACTTTATATATATTTTTTGAATAAAATGATCATCTTTTGCTATTAGTCTATTCCTCTATGTATGAAAAAGTATGATATGATCTATCGATGATAAAAGAAGAAAAATTGGAATTCTAATCAAACTAATTTCATTGCCTAGGAAAATTCCTATCAGGAATGGCATCAATCATGCTTTTAATGATGTTATTTTTAATATTTTTGAGTGTAAATGGTTATTATTAAAAAGGGAGCATGATTTTTTAAAAGTAAGACTCTTAATTTGGAGAAAAGAGGCCGTTTTTGCATACAGAGGCTCTCTCTATATAAAGGATAGCCTATCGCACTTGTTAGACAACCCTTCACTAAAATGGCCATAATTTGAGCTCCAATTTCAAAATCGTGCAACCTAGGACTCGCTCAAAAGATCTCTTTGAGCTTTACATATCTATGGTATCACTTTGATATTTTTATGATGTGTATTATGTTATGCAATAGCATCTTTGTTCGATAGATATGTTCACTAGGAGAAGGCTATGGAGAAGCTGTTGGAACTATGTAAGTATAATTATTCCAAAGAAAAGTATACATATGTTGCTAAGAATTTATATGTTCAATGATGCTTCTCGAGAGGATGAAGAAGAGACTCCAAAGACTAAGGTAGCTGAAATGACTCTTCTTATGCTAAAGGATTCTTCTTGAGTCAATGGTTATGATCAATAAGGCCACCTCATTGGCATGATCAAGAATGAAGATTTCTTTGATGTAAGCAATAAGTAATACAAAAGCCCTATGGCGGGGGTTGGCCATTTCAACCCTCAATACTATGTCGACACACTCTCTCTCTCTCTCTCTCTCTCTCTCTCTCTCTCTCTCTGTGTGTGTGTGTGTGTGTGTCTATACATATCTTTGTCCATGATTATGTTAATGTTTATAATTTTCTTTAAATGCAAGTATTTGTTGATCTCTCTTTCCTCTTTAATTATTCTCTAATGATTATGCATTAGGGGAAGTGCCTTTGTTGAGGAGGACCATGTAAGACATACTTATTCATCTTTTTTTTTCTATAGCAAAGAAATTTAAAAGAGTTTTCAAGGCTTCTTTTTTGTTCCAATTTTCTCATTATGTGTCCTCTTTTATTAGTCACATCAAGATTTGTACAATACCTTTTTATATGCTTATTCTCATTCTTCTAGAATATTTCTTTTAGTCGTACCTTACAAATGAAATCTGAAACATGTGATACTTTCATTAAATATCCAAAATGATAGAGAGGGAAAATTTGAATTCAATGATCTTTCTAAAATTCAAACACGAGTTTACCAAGGAAAGAGGATCCAAAGGAGCCTCAAAGAGGAAGAAGGTGGGTTCTTTTTGGCAGGGAGAGAGCAACGAGGGCTCTGAGGAGGAATTTTTGCTGAACTATCAAAAAAAAAAAATTAGCGCACAAGGAAAGAGAAGGGAAGAACTTTTTGTAAGCAATGAAAGGGCTCAGTTTTTGGTGAGCAAGGAGATTTGGAAAGTTTTTAACAACAATTAAAGCAAAAAGAGGAGAGTGAAGCTCGTAAGCAATTGGAAGAGCTTCCTTAAGACAATCAAACAGAGAAACTTTGTGGAGCTCATAAGGGAAGTTGAAGCCGGAAGAGCTACAAGGAGGAGAAATTTAAAATGTTAATCATTTTGATAAGTCCTAGAGCCATTAACGGCCACCTTAATATTGTAAAGGGATGCTAAACTCCTCATTTTTAGTTTATTCAAATGATGGTGCTCTTAAGAGCCACCTTGGCTAATGATTAAGTAGTACTTAAGGCTCTACACGATAATTGTTGGAGCTTTTAGTGTCTCTTGATCTCTCTCTCACACACCTTCCACCACAGCCAGACGCCCCGGGCCCTCCCAATTCACATTTTGAACCCATATCCGCTGACAGCGCGTGTAAGAAGGCCCTCTAAACCCTTTCATGAAGGAGGGTTGAACCCATCCCATGAGGGTAAGAGGCCAACACCCTACCATCCAAGCTATTGAGACTTGTTGTATACAACAAGGAAAGATAGCACACTTGAGTTGACAAAGAAAGCTAGAAGGAAAGGAAAGCTACAAACTTCAAGGAAGTAGTTTCATTCTTCCTTTTCACTCTTTAGAGAAAGACAAGTTTTCTTTCAAAATTTCTTTTTCTTCAAGAAAGAAGCTTCACAAGTGAACAAAAGCCTTCACAAAAACGATGAGTTTTTGTGAAGAATCAATGAAGGTGTTCTTATGAAGAACAAGATGTGAAGCTCTACAAATTCTGCAAGGCAAGAATTGCATGCTACACAAAAGTCACCGAGCATAAAAAACACAACGACTTCAAGCTTTACAAGGTACAAGTTGACTTTTTCTTCCCTCTCTCTCTACATTAGTGTGTGTTTACCATGGCCGATGAGGATATCCCACATACACACTTTGATTTTGAGCACGCACATCAAAATCCGGCTACCACACTGTCGGCACTAATATGCATAAAGATGATGGTCTAGGAGATCGTGGACTTGTAGATATGGCTACTTTCAAGACTTTGGAAAATTGACAAAGAGTGCTTGAACGTAACTTATTTACATTAACTGCAAATGTTATAAATTTATTGAGCGACTTATGACATTTATAAATTCACAAATGGAGCCCAAGCTAGCACGGTTCAAGGAACCCAAGCTCGCATGGTTCAAGGAATCCACATTCATACAACTCAAGGGGTCCATGAGGCAAGTGCTTTAAAAGATGCAAAAGGTAGCAATGCGTTACTTAAGAATATCACGATTCCCAAGTTTCAGGGTGAAGAGAGTGCTCGCAACAAGGATGCGTTCAATACATTCTTACACAAATGGAGTGATATTCATAGGCTGATACACACCCCAGATATTAAGACAGTTTTGGAAACAACTCTATCTCTTAAAGTCAAGACCTATAAGTGGTGGATGACATTTCTAGTAGATTTTTTTCCTCAGCCTTGGGCTGCGTTTCAAGATTCTTTCTCTAAAGAGTTTTTAGACTCCAATGAAGAAGATAAGAATTGGATAGCATGGGCTGCATCCGCATGGCTGGTCTCTCTCTCTCACTCAGTATCTTTCTAAGTATCAAGAAATCATATTAAAACTAGAAGGTCTAGATGAATTCCAAAAGATACCGAACTTCAATAGGGGTCTTGACAAAGACTATCGTCTTCATGTCAAGACCCAACATCCAAAAACTTTGTAAGAAGCCATTGCTCATGCCCAAATGTATGATGATGACCAAGAGAGGAAGGCAAATGTTCCCTACTCTAAAAATACTTTTATTAAGATCAATTAGGATAAGAGCCACTGGCAAGGTAGATCTCCCCCACGTTCCAAGAGGAACAAGAGACAATCTACCTCTCCACACCATCAAGAGGCTAAGAAGCCTAAGAAATCATGAGATGCTCCACGTGGGTCTCTCTGCACTGCCGATTTTGAGCGTGCAAAGAAACACAATTTGTGTTCCAAATGTCTTTCAAACCAGCATAACAAGAAGGATTGTCCTCTTTTGCAAGGCAAAGAAAAGGCTATGCACATGGTGCAACACCTCACATTAGATTTGTCTCCTAAATATTGTAGTGTAGAGGTTCTTCATATGGAAGAAAAGCACAAGTGTTGTGTGCCTGCTTCAATGTAGCAGTCCACCTTTGGTTCTCATGAGTTGATTCGCAACACTTATCCCTGCTTCAATGTAGCAGCCCACCTTTGGTTCCCATGAGTTGATTCGCATACATGGCACTATTGACGGACAACGTGTTCGTATTTTAGTGGATGATGGTGCAACTCATACCTTCCTAAACTATAAGCTAGTCATGAAATTGAAGCTTATACAGACTCCCCGCTCCCACAAGTATGTGGTAGAACAGATGTCTGGAAATGATAAATAAGTATGGGACATGGTAGTTTAAGGGTTTGAACTTGTTGTTCAAGATCATCCGATGACCCTTGACTTTCAAGTTATGAACATGGACCGTACTGATGTAGTTTTAGGACGGGAGTGGCTGCATGGTTTAGGAAACACATTGCACACTAGTTACGAATACAGCTCCTTATCCTTTATGGCCAATGGTAAACATGTGCTCTTGCTTGGTGAGAAAAATATACCCTTTGTTCATCTTATATGTACAGCCGAGCTTTCTATTTTACAGAAAGCAGATTTAATAGATGAAGTCTTTTCGTGTAATTGCTTGTCTCCAAGTCTTGTAAATTCTCAAGAGCAATGTGTTGTGGATTCTAGTTATGGTATGCAAAGTGCAATGAATTTTAATGAAAATCAAAGTGCTAACAATTCTAAAGAGCAAAGTGCTCTCAATTCTAATTATGTTGAGCAACGTAAAACTGTTGTAGAACAAACATTAAAGGAATAACAAGATTCTCTATCCCGGCATAACTCTAGTTTACTAGAGTTAACAATTCTAACAATTCTAAAGAGCAAAGTGCTCTCAATTCTAATTATGTTGAGCAACGTAAAACTGTTGTAGAACAAACATTAAAGGAATAACAAGATTCTCTATCCCGGCATAACTCTAGTTTACTTTCTCTTTTTGCACGGCAAACGCTGACTCACTTACTCATGGAGTATAGTGATGTATTTTCAAGTGGCTGTCGGGTTTACCCCCTACACGTGATGTGCAGCATGACATAAATGTCCTATCTGGCACTAAACCTATGAGTAAACCACCTTATTGTATGAGTGCTAGTGAGGCCAAGGAGGTGACAGTTGGATGACTACCTCACCCATGGTTTCATTAGACCTAGCACTTTGCCTTGGGTATCGCCAATTCTATTGGTAAAAAAGAAAGATGGTTCTATGCGCATGTGTGTAGATTATCGTGGATTAAGCACCATAACCATCAAGAACAAGTATTTTCTACCTCAAGTGGATGAGTTGTTTGATTGACTCCATGGGGCAGGATACTATACAAAGATAGATCTTCATTCACGATACCACCACGTGCATGTCCTTTTGAAAGATATATCTAAGGATGCCTTTAGAGCACGGTTCGGGCATTATGAATTTTTTATTATGCCTTCTGGTTTAACCAATGCTCCAACTACATTTATGACACTCATGGATAGTGTCTTATGTCCCTATCTTGGAAAATTTGATGTGATTCTCCTTCATGAAATTTTCATTTATAATAAGACTAAAGATGAACACATAGAGCACTTACGATTAGTGTTCGCATAGCTAGAAACTCACACCGTGTATGCTCACATTCACAAAACTCTAGCTTTCAACTCTCTTCCCATCTTCTTCATGAACGAACTTATGGCAACGTCTTCGGATGCACTTCTCACACAACTAGAAAAGGTAGGACTTGCGGATTGAGCATATGAACTAGTCAGTGTGTTTGAAGGGATGATCGACATGCATACCACCACCAACCTTCATGCAGAGGTATTCCAAAGCTTTCTTGACTACATGGTGCAACACATGGAAGAATATTCCATAGTCTTTGAGGGATCCGACATGGCGTAGTTGCCATTGTATTTTCTCAAATACCTCTATGCGGCCGACAAAAACTTCCGCTTTTGCTTGTTGAGGTTTATTAGGCTCACTAAATGGGACAGTAGGACAGAGAATGAGGATGACCTCATAGACTTGGGCAGGGGGTGCATAGGCACCCAATTCATTTCTTGGGACATGGTTCTAGTCTTGTTTGTGCTTGAGGGCATGACCAAGAAGCAAAAATCAAAGAAAAAGGCCAGCTAGAAATCGCCTGTGACCATTGTGGAGGAATCAAATAAAGTTATCAAAGAGGTTGATGAGCAATCTGAAGCATCTATGGCACTCATCCTCCTGCAAGAGTCCATCTTCACTGAGGAGGAGGATTGGATGATAGAGGGAGATGAGGCGTTGGAGGAAATCCCTTACCTCCAAATTCTCATTTTACATGCAGTGATGGTGGATGGTCGTCACTTTCTGTTCCTTGATGACATTGAAAAAAAACACTAGGACTCAGAGAAGACGAGTCACTCTCAATGCTTGCTATCTATGATGGCATAAAGGATCCCAATAGAAAGCAAGAGAAGGTTAAATTTCAAATTGACTTTGAAGACCAATATCTCCCAGCAAGACTTTCTTTCCTCCCAGTGAAAAATAATACCAATTGGTGCAAATGGTGGCAAGTAACTTATGTAAATCAAATCATGTGCCTCATCTTATGAAAGCATCCCGAAAAGTGATCCACACAAACCACTGATCACTATGGATGGAGATGCTCGCTCTAGAATTGAGCTTACAAGGAAAACTCTTAAAGATATGGATGAACAAATTGAGGTAAACATTTTTTAACCTAGTGAATTGTCTATTGTTCCTTACAACAAGTGTTGAAGTCATTTGAAAATGTTTTGCAAACCGCATACCATGTTGATAAGTTTGCAATGCAGACTGGAGGTTCTCACAATATCCCTATGGGTAGAGATAGCTCCCTGTGGACTACCTGAAGGGGATCGGAGAGCACCACGGATGGAGAGTGAGAGAGAGAAGGAGACACATAACACACAAATATGGGTGGGGAGACTCAAAGAGTGAGCAGCCCCCTATACACTTATGCTATGTATAAGGTATACAAGTCAGTGGGTGCCCAGACTCTGGGCGGCCGGGCAAGGCACAGGCACCTATATCCCAACAACCTCCCACTTAAAGGCGATTGTGCCTTTAAGCAAGGGAACCTAGTTTAAAGACTACAAAAGGCGAGAGAAAATCGCTCTCAACCGATGCCCACTGGCTCGCTGTGATCGTGTGCATCCGGCTTTCCTGCTCCCGTGTAAGTCCATACACCACCAGACATACCGCACACGTACTACAAGTATGTATGCAATACCTGCATATCTCCCTCGTGCACTATGCCATCATCAGTCAACAAATGACTGACAACCCCAACTGCAAATTCTCCCACTGCAGCTGCGATATCCGGTCTCAATATCAGCATCTCATACATGATACCACCGAATGTCGATGCAATGCTAGCGGGCCCTGCTAGCTCTATGGAGCATGCATCAACATATATATCCCTGGCAATAGGCATCTATGACTGACTAAACGTGTCAACCACATGCATCTCTTGACTGTCCGCAAAAGATGCATCAACCTGTCGTGCAACCTTAGAGCAAACCAGTTGCTCTAGGTGTCTGTTGGAAGACATATCCTGCACAACTATATCCCCATGCTCACTGTCGAGCATAGAAAGGAATGACTACGTAATCGCTAACATCTCAGCCTCCTCTGCAATCATCCACTGCAAACATGACCACTCAATCTGCTGTGACTCACTAGAGCTCTCATGCTCTAACTCCGTATGCATAGACTCTTGCACAACGTCCTCCTGTCGCTCGTGACTCACTAGAGCAAGACCTCTCTACCTGTCTATCCTGCATAGAAGTATCTCGCACAACTGACTCTCTGCTTTTCTCAGTCATTAGCAAAGCATGCATGTCTGACTCTGTCACCTCTCTATGTGACTGCTCATGTCGTACCCCAACTGTGTGCACAACCAGCTCACTACTATGCACTCCATGCAAAGCACCCTGCAACCCATGAGCAAAAGAGACAGTCCGGGTCTCTCGCTCTCTGCATGGCTGTAACAAGATTGAGACTCGACCATCTCGCACCAGTACTACGTGCAATGGGTACCATGTGCCAACTCTAGCACCTCTCGCAATCACCAGCAAACCCAAATGCAACGCAAAAGATCGCTCAAGCAGCGATACCTGACATCCACTATCCCGTAACTGTCAGACTAAGATCAAATCCCGTCTCAGATCTGGCACATAACGCACATGACGCAGGGTAAATCTCATACCACTGGGCAAGGACAAACATACGTCTCCTGCACCCTCAATGTCATACACAACACCATCAGCCATGTGCACACAACCAAGTCTCCCACTAGAAAACGTGCTAAACCACTCACGATGCGACGTGACATGGAAAGTAGCATCGGAATCTAGTAATTAATGTGAAGACAATGTGCAATCCGTAGACATAAGATCGTCTGAAGACAAGCTAGATGTAAATGTGACATCGCCATCACAAGCATACTCAGTAACCACCGTACTGATCTCACTAGCATCTGTCATGCCCAAATCTGCATCACACATATGTCGCCTTCATTGTCTCAAACGCCTGAAACATTGATGCCTAATGTGCCCTCTATGTCCACAATGCCAACATGTCAAGTCTATATGCCGTTGAGACTTGCGTGTGGGACCAACTCTCCCATGGACATAGAAGTGGGACTAGACTCCCCTGTAGACATGGATGTCGCATACATAGCATGTAAACTGTGCCATAAAGCCTAAGTTGTAGTCTCCCTCGAGACCTGCCAGTAAACAGACTCAACCAGATGCAAATGAATCGTAGACATGGCTAACTCATCAAGATCTTGCCAATCATCATCACGCATAGACTTGGGCTTCGCCGATAAACCACGCAAGGGTTTATCCTACCCCAAATCCGCCAATGCAACAAGCATATGCTCCTTCCAAGCAACAAAATCTGCACCATCAAACTGTGTCAGACCATAACGTTGGAAGTCAAATGAAAAATCAGCCATAATGCTCGCAAAAGAGCAACCAACAATAAGTAGCAAATGTCAACCAAATCAGCCCTAAACTGGCTCGAATCGCATCAACAAAAGTCAGCAAATATGGCTCAAAACCTAATGCAAAATTGTACCAATAACCGTGCAAAACCTTGCACAAAATCACATTGCTACTGATAGCCGTTTTTTCGGCTCTTTGTAATTGCCATAGTGAGTTATCTCACCCTATCAAATCACTCAAACACTGTGGTTACCTTCACCCTTTCACTGTATATAGGTGCGTGTGAGTTAGGGGACTTTTCCCATATCTCCTTACTGAAATAAAAAACCCTCAATTAGCTAGTCATTGGGCTAGTTGAGCCAAAAAAATAAAAAATATAAAAAATATAAGTATATTATGGCCCATGCATATGTAAATATTTCTTTGTATATAGGGCCTAAATAAAATATTTTTTCATAATTATTTTGGTATTTATTTAAATATTTCTACCTAGGTGTGTGTTATTTATGCTCTGTACATTGCCTCACCATTACCACAATTTTTCTTATCATTTTTCATACTCTTTATTCCATATAGAAATATTTTCATGTAAGCTTCTCTTATATTTGGTGTAACTCCACCCCAACAAAAATCCAAAAAAACTAGTTTTATTTATGTGTATATTTTTTCACTATTGTGATTTTTTCCTTCCTACATCTATTTTGTTTTTTTTCTAAAAAATTAGAACACCAAAAATATTTATCTTTTTAAGGTAGCCTCATAATGAGAGAGATTTCTTTTGACCCCTTTATATTTTTTCCACTTATATTATTTATATTTGACATGTACATATTTTTTAGACCCCTCAATATTTGATTTTCTTAGTTGTACTATTCACTTATATCATGATCTCAACAATATCTTAAATTATAGACCTACCAAATAAGGTCAAGGGTAGGTGGCATGCATACATGCACTATGGAGGGCTCACTCTTGGAGGTATTCAAAAGAATCATCCAAAGAAGGACCCCACAAGGACCTTGTGCAGTGGAAAAAAATGGTCGGTTTTGCTGAATTTTTAAAGTTCACTTGCTCTCCGAATTTGAAAAGGTGATACAAACAAAAGTTGTAGCTCGTGGGCTGAAATTTTGCCTCAAATTTTTTCATATTTTTTTGAGCTACGAGCTGTGAGCTATGATTTTGTTAGTGGACCCCAGTTTTCCCATGCTATGCAGCCACACTCTCTCTTCCACTTTATCATTTTCCTCTTTCACACACACTTCTCCACTCATCATCCCCACCTCTCTCACCACTCCTCTCTGCACCCTACTCACCTTCTCCTCAACCTTGAAGAATAAGAGAAACCATGGTGAACTCATACCTCCCACACACAATTCCATTCCAAAATTGACCACCTAGTCTCATTTTTCCTCCTCTATTACCCACATCTATCAAAAAAACCACAAAATTCAGCCTCTTCTCTTAAAAGACAGCATCATGGTGGTTGATTACTCAGCTTCAATTACCTTGTCTCTCAAGGAAGGTCAAGAGTGGAGAAAAAATGTACCGTCAAAGCTAGTGGACCGTCAACAAGCGTCAAAATTGGCCCTACTCAAGACACTTGGAGCATCAACCTTGTAAGAAATCCACCTTTTCTTACCTCTTAAGAGTTTTTCTTCCTTATTTGTATCCTACATGGATACTCCCATTGTAAATATCCAATTCCATTTGTAAATTAATACTAACTCTACTAACACTAACCCACTATGAAAAGTCCTATCACCTCCATTTCTCTCCTCTCTCTTTCCCAACTTCTTGATAATTCCAAGCGAAAGAAATTAGATAAATTGCTGAAATTCTAACCCAACCATGGTTAGAGGAGTAACCCTAGCCTTCAAAATTGCTATAAAAGGAGGGTGTAGCTAGCACAAAAAGGGGGGAGAAGAAAGAGCACTATGCTATAGCTTGAGAAGCCAAGCTCAACCTCTTGAGAAGGAGCTCTTGAGTGGGATCTCATTGGCATTAGGCATATGTATGTGTTGTATTAGGGGTGATTAGCAAGGGAACTCTATGCCATTGTAAGAGAGAGTGATCATTAAATTGAGAGTAGGAAATCTATCATTTCTCCTACTAGTGTAAGCCCAACATATGCTGAATCAAGGAGGGTGAATTTGGACTAAGCATGGATACCTTGTCTCCCTTCCAACGTGAAGTCATGGACAATAATGATGTGTAAGTGTCTTGGTGTTTTATTTAAGTTCTTGATAGCTTGTCTCCGGGTATTGTTATCAATTTAGCCATAAATCCCACATGCTGTAAGAGGGCGACAGGGTGGAGAGGACTCCCCTGGCCTTAAGACAATGATTGGGGTGGCTTTTTTCTTGTGATGTGTTGTGGTGTAATTTACTCAGGCTATGTTGAACAAATACTAATCTCACTTTGATTGGTCATGACAGATTTGTAAGAAGGCATTAGTGCAACAAGCGCCCCCTTCCCCCTTCTCTCTCTTTCTTACATATATATATTTATGTTTGCTTGATCATTAACGATACACTTCAAAGCATCCCGAGCACCATCTCTCTCTCTCTCTCTCTCTCTCTCTCTCTCTCTCTCTCTCTCTCTCTCTCTCTCTCTCTCTCTCTCTCTCTCTCTCTCGTGTTTTAGTGTGTGAGAGTGTTCCATTGGTGTTAGGGTTAGTGTAAATTCCTTGCTTGTTTGTGGGTTGCTCTAACGATTCTCCTCTTTTGCGTCCTAGTTCGCTCTTAAACTAGGTGGTGCCCCTTGTGTAGTTGGGATTTGGCTGGGGGTTTGTTGTTTTGGTTTGTGTTGTGTTGTGCCCCAGCCCCATTGAGCAGCACGGGAGCCTTGAAGGGTGTCTAGAGGTTGCTCTTCTTGTTGCCCGCCCCGGACCGCTTCACTACCTGCAGTGTACACGGGTAACCTGTCTGCAACAAAGAAAACAACAGAGCTCAAAACTCTCCTGAAAAACAGTCTCTGTGTTTTTAATTTCAGACCCACCTGCACTCTGAATCAGAAAATGACTCCTTCTACAAAGTCGTAGAGCTTGAAGCTAGCTCCATTTTGAACCAAAAAGTTTTGGAATCGGAGCTGTGTAGCTCAAGTTATGAGCAAAACAGTAGACTGCTATCAAACTGGCAAAAATTGAACGACTTTCTTCTATGTTCTTTGAGCTCATAGAAAGGCTCAAACTCACTTCCCACCTCGATACATGAGTTGAATGCATCAATATCACAATGCTTCCATGTCTATGGAAGCTCCAAGCTCCAATCTGTCGCCGATGTAGCCGTTGCAAAGCTTGCCGAGAAGAGGGAAAATGCTGTACACAGTGGGCTGATCTGTAGACGAACTGTGGACTGATCTGTGAGCACTAGGAAGCTCCTGAGAGCTCTCCTGCAAGCCTCTATATGGCTTCCCATAAGCCTCCTCTATTTCTTTTCTCAGATCTGTGACCTCTCCGCCATAGCGGACGAGTTCATCGCGAAGCCGTCCATCTACTCTCTCACACATGTCGCTCTGATACCAATTGAAGGGGATCGGAGAGCACCACAGACGGAGAGTGAGAGAGAGAAGGAGACACACGACACACAGATATGGGTGGGGAGACTCAAAGAGTGAGCAGCCCCCTATACACTTATGCTATGTATAAGGTATACAAGTCAGTGGGCGCCCAGACTCTGCGTGGCCAAGCAAGGCACAGGTGCCTATACCCCAACACTACCTGAGCCACCTGGGGCCATCCATTCTTTGAGTTGCTCACACAAAGTTCTCCAAGCATGGTACTTGCAGAGTTGCTCAAATGCAAAGCATTAAGTTTCATCCTCTTTGACGATTCCCTTCCCCTTAATGCTCACAAATGTATATTGGTGGATCGGAAGGCGGCATTGTATGTATTTACAAGTAAGTACCCTAGGTCAGTCCTGTCCCATTGTTCCTTAAGCCTAGGTCAAGGGGGTGACAAGCCCAGAGGACATTGGCATCAAATCTTCCATTCACTCCATACCCACATATGTAATTTGCAGAAGAACTAATCAACCATGATGTAATATCCAAAGCAATACAAAGAATTTTGTCTTTTAAACTTTTTTTGTCAACATTTTGTACTTGTTTTTTTTTTACTCGTATTGTCTATAAATTTTATTATCGCAACGTGTGCAGCTCTCCTTGACCATTCAAGCACCCGACAGACGGGGGGTGTCTCTTGGTGAATTTTTTATGAAACGGGACAATAGGGGGAGCATACGTAGGCCACGGGACCACCACAATGCAAGACAATGTCGCTCGGTGCAAAAAGATGCCTTGTGCGCCGTGGCGCACAAGGCATCTTTTTGCACCAAGCGGTGCCGCTAGGCACCGTCGTGCGCTGTGGTGGCCCCTGGTTAAAATTGCTCCCTATGTGCTATGGCACATAGGGTTTTTTTTGTGTCGGGCAGCACCGCCGTGCACCGTGGTTGTCTTGTGGCCTCCATACACTCCCCTCGTTGCCCCGTTTTGTAAAAAATACACCGAGAGGCGTTCCCTGTCTGTCAGGTGCTTGAATGGTCGTGAACCGTGGTGGTCATGCGGCCTCCATACACTCCCCTCATTGCCGTGTTTTGTAAAAAATACACCGAGAGGTGTTCCCCATTTGTTGGATGCTTGAATGGTCAAGGAGAGTTTAAATTTAACTACTGGATCGATTCAAATACTTTAAGAACACAATGTGCACAAACAATTATTACAATTGCACTAAATGGTAGAGATTTGACTTATTGATATTATATGCAAAGATTACAAATCTCATAAAGAGAGGTCACATGGGATAAACTAATTATTATGGAGGCATTCTTCATTTTGCAAATTGACTGCTAGAGATAAATCCGTATTTTTTAGGGTAACACGCTTAGCATGCACCATAGAGGAAGCACCATCCTAGAATAGCTACACCAAACTGTCCTCGATGGAATCCTATAGGGCCAATAAAGCTGCTCATTCTATGTGTGTAACGGAATCTGTATATTCATCCATTATCTCTCTCACCACCCGAGAGAATGCCGCTTTGGGTATGACTGGCTCAGTGCTCTTTTGATACTTTTGGATCTCCCTCAAAGAAACTATGCCTCGCCTCCATCTCCCTTTCTTTTGTGTTGTTGGTGGTGGTGGAGCAGCCGCCTGCCTGGCCCATTGAGGAGGATCATTTTTGTACTTTTTTCTCCTCTCCTCCTAGGCCCATTGCTCTTGTGGTGTCACCTTGTCCTTCTTCCTCTTTCCACATTGTTTGGCTCTTTGAGGAATTTTAGAAGGCGCCTTTGCTTGTTGGGCAGCTTGAGCTCTACCGTTTACCGCTTTCGTATCTGCCTCTGCTTTTGCTTGTAAATTAGCCAAGTGAGCTCTCTCGGACTCCGCTCTCTGCCACCTCTTCCTCCCTCTGTCTTCTATCTTATTCTTGTGTTCTTTGTGCTTCCTTTTGAGCTGCCTATTTCTTTTCCATCTCTTCATTTTTCTTCCTTCTCTTGGTCTCTCATGCTTCGGAAACGAGGTCGCCTGGTATTACTTTGATTACCGTTTGCTTGTACCGCGGTCCAAATCTTTGTGGCATAGTTTTCACACTTGCTTGAGCACCACGTGTTGTGACAGCAGGCATTGGCACCTTGTTTTGCAGCGTTGTTACTCTTGTTTCTTGTGTGGGTCTGTTTAGAGATGAGATTGGTGGGGGATCTTGCAGAGATGTGCGGCTGGCATGATGTAGTAGTTGAAGATCACCAAAAGTGTGCCGCATGGTGGTTTGATCATCTGAATTCGAAGGTTGGGGAAGCTGTTGGGTGTCTGGAGCAGGTTGTGGTCGATTTGAAGTGGTGGATTCTACACGAGGTGCTAGCTGCGATGGATTTGAAGTGGTGGATTCTGCATGAGGTGTTGGCTGCACATTTTGTGTGGTGTGAGTGGCAGTGGTGTCATTGTTGTGCATAATAGTCTGCTCCTATGTATTGTCCATGTGGTGCAAGATATGAGTGCATGCTCGTTTGGGCTTGAGAGGATTTTCTAGAATGTGCAAACAAGAAATGAACTACGCTAACCACTTTTCGTATTCTACACTTCAAACTTCTTTTCCCTCTAGTCTTATTTCTCTCTCTCCTCGCTAAAACTCTGTAGAACCAATTGAACATCTCGTAAAGGGAATTGCTCTTTTTCCTTCCACCTCGTGTATTTTTAAAATACACTACTTTTGCTTGATAGTGTGAGCACTCCATTCCTTGGCTGCTCCGGAGGCCCAATGAACCGTAGGTGTCGATAAGAAATGCACTATGTCATAGGTTAGCTTTGACTTTTCAAGCAGACAAAAAAAATCATGAACAAACTACCACACACAAGCACGCTTAATTCCTAGGGCTGCTTCCTTACCTCTATAGGTGGTAATGTCACACACCTTTTTCCACAATTGAAACTCGTTGGAAATTTGAGAGTCAGAATAGTCTAAAAGAAAATGTTTAGCTTTACTACCACTCATACATACTTTATTAGGGTGATCCTTTGTACTTCCAAATCCCTTCTTCCTTTGACAACTCAACTGTACCCCCATGTAGATCAACACTTGATAGAACAGATTCGAGATCTCTTATACACTCTTCTCTTCTTTCTGCGGGCTCCATATTCCAAACATAACTAATATGGAGCATAAGCAACTTGTCAAGAATTTGTAGATGGGCATGAAGGGTGCACACATGCACATTTATCGGTGGTATCGGAAGAATAGGATCCCAATTTGAATTTTCCATGTCTCACTTAGGGGGGACTTGCTGGTCACAACTGAGGATACCTTGAAACCATTGTTGTAGTGCTTCACCCACTCTTTGTGTAGTAGGAACACCTTTTGCAGAGTTGGTTGCAACTTTGTCACCCATTCCTATGTCAACCCATAAAACCGTATCATTGACTTCTGGAGCTTCAACAAGTCAACACACATTGTTGAACTGGTTGTAGCGAAAGGATTTGTTGTCTTCTAATGGCATGGTATCCTCCACATACTGAAATCCACCCAACAAGCTTGGAACATCATTATTGGCGCACTTTTTTGCAATGCTGACACTATAAGGTGTTGACAGCAACCTAAACAGACCTTTTGCCATGTGACGTAGTGCGACAATTTTGCATAAAGCTTCATATGCCTTGAAACTTATTCATGCGTTGTCACACACCTCCGTCATCTCCTGAGACCACACAATGCTCTTTAGCTCATTGAAATACTTTTGGTGTAATACATTGGCAATGCCAATGTTGGATGGATCATCCAGTAGCTCCACCAACTCCTTGGTCTTGATGATATGCTGCAGTAGAGCACGTCCTGTTGTTTGAGCATTGGAATCGATTCCCACCATCATCCAAGCCAAGTTCCTAAATATTGAAATAAAGTTTCAACAACCTGCATAAAATGTAGAAAATCAAAATCTTGCATCCGTATCCTTACTTAATGTGATGGACATGTTTCTTTCTAGCTCCACTACTTGAGGATAGCATAGAAATTGCTTGTCTCTTGCCCTCACAAATGTGGTAGCCCAGGAGAACCTGTGTGAGATGATCGATTCACTGATGCATATCACGTGAAGTGTCTAGTAGTTGAATGTAATTGTCTAGTCAGCATGCCTCCTCTTTTTTTTCTACTCTACTTGTTGATTGAGCTTCACCATCTCATCATTCAGCTGCTTCGTCTTCTCGTTGGTTTCCTCTCTGACTTGATGTATATCTTTCACATACTTCTCTTGCAATGACGAAAAGGAAGCAAAGAGATATTTACTTGCTTCCCTTTCATTTTTGAAAATTGAATACAATCTCGCACAGTAGCCAAACAATCTGTCTCTTCCATGTCCAATAAAACGCAATAGCTCGGTGACGTTACAAAAGGGTGATGATGCATTGGTCATTGGACCACGAGGGTAAATGTGTCCATCCACCCTTAAGTTGATTGCCTTGCACCCAATGCTCCATAGATGATCTGCAGCATTAGGATTAGATGTGCCAAGCCGCACAGTAGCATACTCCTACTCCAAATCAACGTTTAATTGACATCGTTTTGGCCTATACGTAATGTGTTGTAGTGGACGAGGATTGAATGACATGTTTGTTGGCTAGCAAGAGAGAGAGAATGTGTAATGGTGACTGTTGCAGGTAGAGAAAGCTGGCTATGGAGGGAAGAAGTGGAGAATACTCAGAGATAGTAGAAAAGGATTATGTTGCGGAGGGAATAAAAAGAGGGAGTGCATCTAAATCTCCTTTGAATTCAAATTGGTAATCATGAGAGATTTAGAGAGATAGATAGATATATAGATAGATTTTATTATCATCCTGGAGCTGGAGTGGGAGAAGCATGAGAGAGAGAGAGATAGATAGATAGATAGATATATAGATTTTATATCATCCTCGGAGGTCAAATATAACCTATGGGACCAAAGTTACATGTGATGTAGTATGTGTATGGCTGATGAGTGACTCTCGATGCTCCAAAAGTGTGGTGATGAGAGTCACAATGGAGAGCCCACACTGTACGACTGGGAAGGAAAGTGTGTAGGTCTAAGTCATGGCTGAAAATGTGAGAGAAGCAAGTTCGGATGTGACCAACATCTCAGCACTCTAGTAGTGTATGGTACTTAGACTCTCGAACTTACAGTGAGCATAATGTGCACAGTTGCTTTGACTCTTCTCCATTGCCCCAACACCCTGTCTCGCATCAAAGGAAATGGGAGATAAGCTGAATGGCTGCAATAGTGCGTATCGCCGACAAGGGGATAGGCTCAAGCATGTAAATGTGAGTACAATTTCCTCTTTCAGCAAAGAACATGGTTTTATAGTTGGGGTAAATATGGGTGGTGTAATGTATGAAGCGTGACCCACTGGATTTCTCCCAAGCCGTAATACATTGGCGTTGTAGAAAAGCTTCATTCACTTGGGAGTCAATTGAAGCATCATGTAGCAAGTGTAATGCATTCCATCTCCCAAACCAGCTCTTTATGTCTTGCATCCATCCCGTGCTCAAGATCTTGCTTTTATGCGTCTTTTGAACTTTTTTGCTTGCTTCCCATGCAATTGTAGGAATTCGATGTCAGGGGTTTTGACGCATCTTTATCATGTACTCCACAACCCTTTCCATGCCCATAACCTCACTTGGAAGAGATCCCGACTCAAGAAGTAGGAGCATTTATGGTGTTTGTGTCTTAACTTACAGAAAGTTTGTAAGAAAACGCTTTTAGACATTCTAAAACTCTTTCCAAGTAGACTTTGAGATGATCTCGCCCCACACTTCAACTCTATAAAGAAGAATCGGTGTCACTAATACATCAAAAAGATACTTCTTGAGAACGCAACACTTGATGTTTCCCGCATTACACATGTTCTCGAATGCATAATATGCTCTCTTTCCCGCTTCCAAACGACAATGAGAGAGAGAGAGAGAGAGAGAGAGAGAGAGAGAGAGAGAGAAGAAGAAGGGAGTGGGAGAGAGATACAAAGACAATAAAGGAAGAGAGAGTGGGAGAGAGAGCATATCTGCAACCTTGGAGGATCTGCACTTTTTGTCAGAAGTAGGATGCATAATATGCTCTCTTTCCCACTTCCAAACGACAATGAGAGAGAGAGAGAGAGAGAGAGAGAGAGAGAGAAGAAGGGAGTGGGAGAGAGATACAAAGACAATAAAGGAAGAGATAGTGGGAGAGAGAGCATATCTGCAACCTTGGAGGATCTGCACTTTTTGTCAGAAGTAGGAAGCATAGAATGTTCTCTCAATGATTAGGAGGTGAAAGTGACAAGAGAGAAAAGGGGGAGAAAGAGAGAGCGTTGGCTAACATTTTAGAGAGAGAATACAATGAGAGAATGTGAAAAATCTGCTTTTCAGACGGGAGCTAAAATGTGCTTCCTTTAATGAGAACTAAGTGAGAGAGAGAGTGTTTCATATGTTAGAGAGAGAGAAGAGGGAGGGAAGACTTCTTAAAATTGAGTTACCCGCCTCTCTTTTGGGTTAAAATAGACTATTTTCAAATACAAAATATAAGAATGTACTTGTAAAAATCCCAGTATAGTCCGTTTTGCCCTCTCTTTTAGGCTTGGTCAAACTTGGCTTAATCTTTAAGCATTTCCTTAAATTGCCAAATAAAAAGGCCCTCCTATACCCCATTCACTTCCTAATGTGTACTTGAGTACTTTGTGTTGTCTTCCATCGGTGACCATTCTTTGTTGTCTTTGAAGACTACATCTTGTTTGCACTCTGTATGTCTATAATCTTCTTGGCCAATGGCATTCCCAATATCATGTTTTTGGCTATTTTCACATGAAATTGAGTGATGAGGGTCTATGAACCTATCTGATGGCGGTGGAAATGAGAAGACGGCATTTCAAACGGACACTTCACAACAATGCTTTGCAGAACCGTTGTAATGCTTAATGTCCAAAGCCTACAAAACCCTTATAAAAGTTGGTTTTTATATCTTAGCCACAGGATTTTAAAATGTGCAATGTCGGGTCGCCCAAGGCCTTTAGGGCTCCACAACTTACTGTATCTGTAACTTAGGCACACTAATTGATGTATTCTTTACAACTTGGAACTCTCATTGAGCTTATAACACCTTACAATTATTACAATGGCTTGAAATAAATCAAAAAATTACAATACATGGCCATTTTAAAATGTGTATCTCCAATATTTATTGCTTCTTCGTGTTTGCCTTTGACTTCGGCTCAGTTAACACCCACTATCCTCTCTCTTTCTCCCCTCTCCCTTTGTCTCTTTGGCCCCCCTCCCACCCCATATGCCTCCCCTTGCTCCCTCTTTATTGGTTTTTTCCATTATCAATATCATTAGTGGGAATTGGGGGGTTAAAGGAACCTCTCTCTCTCTCTCTCTCTCTCTCTCTCTCTCTCTCTCTCTCTCTAAGTTACAGTCTTTATCCCTCCATCTCTCAACCCCCAACTCCCACTAATGAAATTAGAGAGAGAGAGAGAGAGAGAGAGAGAGAGAGAGAGAGAGAGAGAGAGTTGAAAAAAGTGATGAGGAGATAGCGAGGAAAGAAGAGAGAAAAAGTTGTGAAGGCAAGGGGAGAGGATGAGATAAAGAGACATGTAGTGAGAGGGAGGAGGTGGAGAGAGTGAATGAGGATGGTGGTTTGTTTTGGTAGCCAAGAGGGGTGGCAAAAGGTGTGCATGTGTGGTAAAGAAAAAAAGAAGCTCGCTCCAAATCCCCCCTTGGAAAAAGGAACCTTGCTTGGCATTTCTTGATCCACGTGTATGCCGATAGTGCGCTACTCATCAAAACAACAATATTGTTCATGGGGTGCATTAAGCCGAACAATATGTCATCTAGGGTATTGTTTTCTACACTAGGTTGTTTAGAGCAAACGTGAAGCGATTGTTTCCCCTTAATTTAATCATCTATGCTTGCACCTCAAGATTTGAAGGCTTTCATAATCAAATTTTTAGTCATGTATCTCTTTGACAAAAGTGATGATTAGAATTTTTTTTCTTAGTATTTATGAAATGTGTGGTCAAGTCTAGAAAGCACAAAAGGTTTCTAGTGCTTGAAATTCCATCTGCTGGAGTGCATTGATTGAAGGGTATGCCTAGAGGCTAGCAAGGTTTTTTTTTTTTTCCATGAAAAGCAATTTGAGGATTATATTAGAAAAGAAGCAACATTACATGTAACTGGTGAAATGGGGACACGCTAAAACCGTAGCAAGGTATTTTTACAAAGTGCTAGATATGTACGATTATTATGGTAGGTGCCTTCCACACAGTGTGTTTGGAAAAGGAATTTAGGCGAATTGTTTCAATTTTGCTACATTCCCCTAGTGAGTTTGGAAACAGGAACGTAAGTTTCCACAAAAATAGGAGGAATGGTTCCTTTTCATAAACTTTGGCCTTTTAGCAAAAGTTTAAGAAAAGGAACGCTAGTTTGAAGTGACTTGACCCCTTGCTATAGGTGAATATCGGAATTAAAGGAGTTGTGCCTTACCTTTCAAAGGAAAATGGCTTGAAGCAGCAAGTCTTAGTGAATACCCTTCACGTTCCTTTAAGGTAAGTTTGGGAGCAATTTTGAAGTTGTCTCGTGTGAATGCCCTCTTAACAATTATTGACAAACGCTGCAAGTGGGGCCTTACTGGACTCTTAAACTGAAGTCTCCATGTGCATGCTCCTCGCAAGCAGGTGGCCGTGGAGCCACTCTCTACAGATGTGGGTAGGCAGAGAATTGATTATATCTCTCAATTGCAATGCATGGACTCATGGAGTGTCCCACAAATCACTCCTCCTCTCTCTCCTTGTTGAGCTAATTAGTGATGAGGCTAAAGGCCCCCGTCAACTATCTTTGTAGATTATTTTTTTCCCATAAAGGGGGGCGCTGGTGAATTATATTAGAAGAGCCAAAGTTACAAGATATAACCAATACAAAGCGGGTACTTTTGGCAAAACATTACCAGCCCATACTGATGACCATCCGCCATAGTTACGTGACTAGACCCAATACAGAGCATACAATTAACGGATGGCAGCATCCAAGGAATTAGGCAATTCATTAAGCACTTGATGTACATGTTGCATTAGTCTTAGACCATTGCTATAGTGCCTTATGAATTTTTCTCCTTCATTCTTGCAGTCATCCATCATTCGTTGCATGTGGATGTAGGAGCCATCCAGAAGCACTTCTTGTTGTTTATTGGTATTGGCACTATTGTAGTAGCCCATGCAGTCCAAGAGCACTTTGAATTTGGATTGATAGATCCGACTAATCCAGCTTCAACTGATTTACCTTCACATTAAGATTAGCAAAAAAAGTTCTCAGACTTTTAGTCTGGTAAGAGTTGTCAAACACCATGTTATTCCTTTCCTTCCACATGATCCACAAGAATTTACCCCTTAATTTATTCCATACAACGGAAAAAGTGGAGATTGAATCACCAAGCAACAACTATTTCCAGCTAAGGTTGTATCCCAATGTTGAGATTAACAGGGACAGGATTCTTTGACCGCCTACATAGTTCAGAAAGAGGTGTGGAATGTCCTCCACTGCTGTGGCAACTGACACACGTTCTAGGACCTAGTCCTGCCTTCTGCATACGGCTACCTGTCCAAACTGCCTTGTGGAGTATCAACTAGAGCACCATCAAATGCTTGGCTAGGATTCCTTGCTTCCAGACTGTCTTGAATTTAAAAAACCATTGTCTTCTGTCTAGAGACACTTTCCATCTAGCATTAAGCAGTACATGAACCGGAGTAGGAAGAGTAGGGGCGAGAGTGGGAGGGTTGGAGAGCCCACTCTCTTCTTTCCAGTAAAGAGCTTTAGTCGTGGGGGAGTCAGTGCAGAGGAGCATCCATTCACATTCTTTGGGGAGACTATCCCTTCTAAGTTTAACTAGATTTACTTCCCAAGGCTGAAGTTGTGCCTTGTGGATGAGTTCAGAATTGGACAGCCATCTGTGTTCCTCCTTGTGCCAAATATCTTTCCATTTTGCCAGTCCTTTATAGTGGATTCTCCTGGCTGTACGGAGTTTCCTAGGGCTGAGAGGAGGTGTGGGAGGGAGGGTATATTTAGAGTTCCAATTGACTCCGAGACAATTTTTGTACCTGTTCCAAGAGCTCCACAAGGATTTGAGAAGGTACGAACCACTAGCATTGACTTCAGCTGGTCCAAAGAAAATAGTGACCAAGGGGAGGCCAGCCCACCCTTTTGCCTCTTTAACCTTAAATTTGGGCAGGTTCCTGAACAGTAGCACTATCCACTCTTCTTCCTGTTGTTCTATGGCCCTGATGATTAGCTTAGCAGTTAGTTTTTCTGCCCAGGAGTTAATGTTAGTAAGACCTAACCCCCCTTCTTCCTTTGGGAGACAACAAATGTTCCATTGGACTTTATCCATTCCTTCTCTAAGAGGGTCTCATGACCATAGGAAATTCTTGCAAACCTTGGTGATGCTTTTCAAGTGTGAGTCTGGGGGATGCCAGCATGAGAGGAGGAAGAGAACATAGCTAGATAAGAAATGTTTAACCACAATGGCCCCACCTGCTATATTAGCTTCGAAGCCCAGCCACCTGTTCAGCTTGGAGGAGAATCTCTCCATAACCCATTGCCACTCCTGTCCCAAAGACACTCTAAACCCAAAGGGTATGCCTAACAGTCTAAAGATGGCACCATCTTGTAGTATCTTGCAGCCCTGGTTAATTATCCAATCAGGGAGGGGTGAGTAAGAGGAACGAATACTAGTCTTGTTGTGATTTATTCGGCAGCCTGATGCTTTGCAAAAACTGTATAAACACTCCCAAAAAGCTGTTAGTGGTTGATTGTCATTTTGAAGAAGTCCATTAGTGTCATCGGCAAAATGGTCCAGACATTGTTGTTTACCATTCGATAACAATATGTCTTTCAGTATACCACTGTCCATTCTGGCTTTTACTAGCTAATTTAGAGCATATGCAGAGATAGCAAACAGTAATGGTGCTAAAGGGCATCCTTGCCTGACTGATCGGTTTAGAGGGAAGGGGTCCAAGAGGAGGTTATTGAGGGCTACCCTAGCATGAGCATTGCCTAGCAAAGTGAGGACACACCTTACAAGAATGGGACCAAATTCCATAATAGTCATACTCTCCAAAATAAATGACCATTCCAACCTGTCATAAGCCTTGTCAAAATCTACCTTTATAAAAACAAAGTCCTGTTCAAAAGATTCAGCATATTCAGTACCTTCCCACATAGAGATAATAGCTTCCATGATTCTTTTTCCCTTTATAAACCCTTTTTGTTCAGCACACAACCACTCAGTCAGGGCGGGGGTGATTCTGTTGGCTATAACTTTGGAAAACACTTTGTAAGCCGATGTTAGCATGGTTAGGGGTCTCCAGTTGGCAAGCAGATCTTTAGGGCCTTTCTTATGCAGGAGCTTGATGATACCTGTATTAATTGTGGTAGGCAAGGCAGAGTAGTGGGTTGCTTTCTCCCATACTAGCAACAATATAGGGGCCAATGTATCTTTGAAGGTCTGATAGAATTCTGCAGGCAGACCATCAAGGCCGGGAGTTTTCTTGATTTTGAGAGCATCGATACCTCTTCTAATTTCATGCTCGATTAGAGAATCATCTAGTTGTTGGGCTTTATAGGGGGGAATGACCTGTTTTTGACAACTCTTGATGAGGGTTCTTGCCAATGTAGCAGAGTGGTCAACTGTTTCAACCAGTCTGAACAATTTAGAGAAATGCTCATGGACTAATCTGAGATTATGATTTTATGATGTAGCCTGGCCTGCCTCACCAGTTAGCAAAGGATATCCCTTTGATGCTTCTTCTTGAGGCTTTTGAACATGGCTTTGGTGGACGTATCCACCTGTCCAGCCCACCATTCTCTGAAAAAGGCAGTCATGTGGAGCAAGGTGAGATCCTTCTCCAATCTTAGCTGATGTCTGAGCGTACAAATTTGATCCTAAATGATTGCTTGCCCATTGGAGGAAGCTTCTAGCTCGTTGAGCTCATTATAAATCTGATCCTTCCTTCTCAGTCTTATTTCTATGACCATTAGGAAGAGAATGGAGTCTAGGAGGGCCTCTTTATTTGGCAGTTTAAAGGAGTCAAACTTGTATTAAGTAAACAATATAAGGACAACTTTTGAATTCAAACAGGTAAACTGCTAGTTTATTTGAATTGAATTTTTCCCCCCAAAATGAAATTTAAAATCTAGCAGGCAAAAGTATATCATGTAACATATCTATGAAAAGAGCTCGCCGTGTAGATTCTAGATCTACAATCTCCGTTCAACTCGGAGATCATATGTAGGAGTTATGGAAGGCCAAAAATCATAAATTTGTCCTCCCCCTTTTTGGGTGGAAAAGTGCATCCTTTGACCACTCTTACACCTCTCTTACACACCCACCATTCTTGCACACATTGCATGTATCTATTCATCCAAATGTTAATCACCTCCATAATCTCATGGCAAATAAAGAGGCCCTCCTAGACCCCATCCTCTTCCTAATGTCTCTTTCTGAACATGATTAGAGCCTTCTGGGTATCTGCAACTGCTTTGGACCATGCTTTAGCTAGTGAGTACCCCTTGGAAAAAGATTGAGCCCATATGGCCCTAATATTATCTTGTACTTCTTCGAGTTGAAAGAGGGAGGAGTTTGTATGAAACCAATGGTTTCTAATCTTTGTGTGTTTTTCATCAAGAGCGATAACAAGAGGGTAATGGTCTGAAGTACAAGAAGTGAGTCTAGGTTTGGCCTTGACCCTGTTATAGATTTTGGCCATACCAGGCTAATATAGCATCTCTCTAAGTGGGATTTTCTGGCATTATCTCCCTTCGAGTACGTAAAGTCACCTAGATTACCTATGTCCCACAAGTCCAGTTGAGTCTTTAATACCTCCCACTCTTTAAGCTCAGCACCAAAGACGGTTAGCCCCTTCTGTTTCAATCTGTCTTCCATACTTTCCACCATATTAAAGTCACCAAAGAGGATGACTGGGCCTACTAGGTTTTGAAGCTCATGCCAGAGATCTGTCCAGTTCCTGATAGAGCCCCCGGCATAGATTGATACTAAGACACAGTTAGTAGGGTCTTCAACCTTGATTGCTACCCAGAACTCCCTGATAGACACACTAGAGAGGCTCTAGTGAATGGGAATACCCAATGTTGTACCCCTTACCCTCTTGAGTGTGAGGAACAATGCCACACATGGTCCTTTGAGACTATTGAGAGCCTTTAAGAGAGTTCATCTCCATTAGTCTTAACTTCCTGAAGAGATATCACATCTACAGGATAGTCGAAAATCCAAGACTTAATTTTCCGAGCTTTAGAGGGGTTGCATAATCCCTTGATGTTCCAGGACAAAATCTTCATCTATGGTTACGACGGTCTTTGTGGTTCTTGTTTTGGGATCTTGGAGAGGTCTGTACTACAGAGTTATGGCCTCTCTTGTTGTCCTTATGCACATCCATGGGGCTAGGTCCCGCTTTTGCATTGCTAACCTGCATAGGGGTCACATTGTCTTTGTTCCCTTTGGCTAATGAGGATTTATTAAGGTCAATTAGTTTTTCATTTTCAGCCTTGTGACCTATGATTCTAACCGAGAAATGGTGTCTTCCTCCTCCTTTGAGTCAAGACCCGTGGACTTGGCTACTTCTGAGTCTTCCCATTCTAGGAGAGAAGCTAACAGAGTGAATTGATTGGGAGCTCTCATCTTGGGTTTATCAACCATGTGTCTCTCTTGGTTGGTCCTGTCATTCCTGGCAGCTTGCTAAGCAGAGTTGGTCGGGGGTGGATTAGGTTTCGGGAGATGGGAGTCCTTAGACTCTTTGGGTTGCTCTGGCTTGGGTTTTTTGCTAGGGAAACCTCTAACAAAATGACCCTTGGTGCTATAGTGGAAGCAGGCATTAGGGAGGTACTTATAACTGAGAGGCTGCTCGAAGAACTCCCCATCGTCAAGAGCTATGACCATAGACTGAGGCAGCTCTAGCGAGGTATCCATTTCAATCAAAGCTTGCGGGTGCCAAAAGGGAATGTAATCCCCTCTTGGTCTCCCTCCTAGGACCCTACCCAACTGAGAAGCTATCACTCTCAAGTAGTTATGAAAGTGAAGAGGCAGGTTCGAAAACTTGACCCACACAGGGAAGTGAGAGAGGGCATCTCTTTCATCAGTATAGTTCTTGTTCCACTTGAATAAGCACAAAGGGGTAGTCTTCAGAAGCCATTTCCCCTGAGCTTAGAATACGAAAATCCATCTCAGTTGTTCGAAAGACGAACAGATACTGGTTCTTGGGAAGAGCCTGTATGGTTTCGACCTCCACCCCTAGCACCCCCCATTGATTCTTTATCCACCCTCTCAAAACCTCCGCAGGTGGTCGCAGGCCAGCGAGGAGACCAATCAAGGCTTTGTTCTCTGAATCAAGTTGGGTTATATGGATTTGAATAGCAGGGATCACAACAACAAGCTTACCTCCTGCATCCTGCAGGTTGCAAGTTGGAGCAAGGCCTCTGCCTCGAGGCTGTTCAGGGCTTGCAGCATCCCCAACACGTAGCCATGTTTGGTGTGAAGGAAGGGGAAGATTGAGTGAAGAAGCCGGCTCCATGACATATAGGCGCTCTGGCAGCTTCTAGCCTTTCCACAATGTTAGGGGGCAGTGAGTGCTCTTGAAAGCGACCTTCTGCAGAAAGATGGTTGGCGAAGTGAACTTGAGGGAGAGCAGTGAGGCTAGTTGCATGAAGGTGCACAGTAGTGTTCGGAAAAAGTTGTGCCTCAAGCTCAGCCTTGAGCCGGTTGCAATTACCCATTTGCATTTTGGAAGCCATGCCAAAGGGAAGGTGGTGGAGGCTACATTTTTTTTCAAAAGGAAATTGGAGGTTTTGAAACAAGAATATAAGGAATTTAGGAAGTCGAAATAGTTACAAAAAGGAACTAAGCCGCCTCTTGCAAACATGAGAGGTAATTGTGTGTGTATGTGTGTATATATATTTATTTATTTATTTATATTTATATTTATTTATGTACTCATTAAAATGTTTGAGAAATTGGAACTTAAATACTATAGCATAGGCCATAGATTATAACTTATAAGGCCTCAATTCATATTTTACTCTATCTCATCAACTTTGTATCTATCGCACATTTAATTTGAAGCCAAACTTTGAGGTCTCCAATGTCCATACAAGATACAACTACTCTTGAGCGTGGCTACTAATGTCTAAACTTTTGGAATCTGGATTCTAAAGCAGAAGGAGGTACTGGTCTCAAGACTCGAGGCCTGAATTTCAAGGTTTACTTAAATGTTACCCAATTTCCAAAGGTTCTTGGGCTTATTTAAATCTCCCTTGCAGGCTAAAGTTGCAGCACCAAGCTTGCAAATTACCCTTCAAACTTTCAAAGTTCACTATGAACGAGGGGAAGTTTAGGCTTGCCTGACTTCTGAGTCTCAACTCTCCTTACTCCTGAGTTCTGTAGGTTGCTGCATATACAGCATGTTGCAACAATGCTCATTGCTTGCCCACTGCCCACCGTCAGCTGCTTAAGCCTTGCGCGAGTTGCGCCCGTGAGTGAGTCGTGACCCGTCACCCAGCTTTCACCTGCTTCGAACTTCGAAGTTTTGACTTCCTGCTTCCAAGTTCCAAGCTGCACGCATCACGCCATGGCACTTGCATGAGCTACATAACCTCTAGCCTCTACGTTGGCGCTTTGACTGAGTTACAAACTTGCATGATGCATCACTTCTAGCTGCCTCTAGGTCGAGAGATCCATGCTAGCTTCCAGCTTCCAAGCACTTACACAACTGAGAAGTCACCACTGAGTAGGTCATGACTCGTGACCTACATGCACCGTGCACGCTTCAAAGATCACAAGCTAGTCTTGTTGCTCTGTCCTCAAGCTGGCTCAACAAGCTAATTACTTGCAAGTTGCAAGTTGTGTGGAATCTGGACGCCGAACGGTGGTAGTCTGCCCATACTCGTAGACCATAGCCCTGCAATCTGCACATTGCATAGTACATACATCCCGGCGCAATATAACCTAATCTGCATGCAGGTCTGTAGCGCTCTGGAGTTCTCTCACGGCCAGTAAGTTGTATCCGGATTCCGCCCACGGTCGGTTGGTTGTTGTATCTGCCCACTGCCGGTTGCTTGTTGTATCCGCCCGCTACCCAACCACTTGCAATTATATGCCCATTTTCCACCTTGAGGCTTGAGCTCCCATACTCTTCCAAGTGTGTCGAATCTTGACCCTCTCTTCCCACACTAGTTTCACGAAGACATCACTTGACTTCAAACTACTGCAGCCTCACCTCTGTAAATCGAGGCTCCTTTTATTTCCATTGTATTATAGTGTAATAAGGTACATCAAAGTAGTGAAATGTCTTCTGCCACTTCTAATTCAAACAACGAAGAGATTTCAAAGATAAAACTTGCGCTCTTTGGTTGTCCATCTTTGAAGCTTGCTATCGCATCATGTGCTACTCGTGTAATGTTGTAACTTATGTTTTTTTTTTTTAGGTCATTATGAGAGATGTGAAGCAAAGCACACTTCTCAAATTTGGGAGTGTCACACGAACACTAAAATGGCAATGTGCTATTGAGGGTACACAAGACATGGCATGCGAGGACAATGGGATGGATGAAGAGTTGGAAGAAAATAAAGAGCCTGATTCTTCATCTAAAAAAGTTGAAAGAAGGGAACTTTGGCAAGATGAGTGGTTGCATAAATTCAAGTGGCTCATATATAACAATGAGAAGGTGAGACTCTTTTGTAGTTTTTGCTTGGATTACCCACATTCTAAGAGTGCTTATGCCAAGCAAGGATCCAAAAACTATAAAACTAGCAATCTCAAATCACATGCATGTACACAATGCCATCATGATGCACGTGATGCAAAGATCTTTGGTAAGAGGGCAGTGAAAGAAGGTTTGAAAAAGATGCATGTTACACAAGAATATGCTTTGCTAAATTTGTTTAAAGCGGCCTTTTTTATTAAAAGAACAATTTGTCTTTTTCCTTGTACCCATCCTTGCTTGAGCTAATGAGAGACACGGGGGTGCAATCCATGACCTCTCTTTACAATGATGATAAGGCATGTTCCGAAATCATTTATTGTATAGCACATGCCATAAGGGAGGAGAATTTAGCAAAAGTGAGAAAAAGTCCTTGGTTTGGCTTGTTAGTAGATGAATCTACTAACATTTCTTTGCATCACCACATGATTGTATACTTTTCCTATTTAGACCAAGGATGTGTGCCTTGTATGTCCTTTTATGGAATCATGCGTACACATGATAGCACTGCTAAAGGCATTTATGATGTTCTTATGCATGAGATAACAAATGCCAAAATAGACACTAGTAGGTTAATTGCCTTTTGTTCAGATGGGTGTTCAACCATGGTAGGCCGCAAGAAAGGTGTAGCAAACCTCTTGAAGATACTTAACCCTAGGTTGACTGCTATTCATTGTGTTGCGCATTGCACAAACCTAGCTACTTCAGATACTTCAAAGAAAATCCTTTATGCTAAGCAAATTGACCAATTAATAAATGGATTTTCCAATCACTTTGCAAGTAGTTCCAATAGAATGGAGAATTTGAAAGAAATTCAAGAGGAGCTTGACTGTGAGGCAGTGAAGATGCAACGGATTTTTGAGATCCGATGGTTAAGTAGACATGCTTCTGTGCCCAAGATATGTAAATCTTTGGATTCTTTGCTCGTCATCCTATCACAGGAAAGGCAAGATTTGTATGGCATGCTAAGTAACTTTGAATGTATATATGCTTTGCATTTTCTTGCTGACATTCTAGGAAAGATTAGTGACTTGAGTAGACGTTGTCAGGAGTTTTTTGGAGCAAGGGATTGCGCATCTGTACATATCCATGCATGGTGCATCAAATAAAGTATTGCCCATTTTCCAGAGCCAGGTGGTTACGTGGGGCCCACATGTGTACAGGTAGGACACCATGTACATAGTGCATCGATTTTCATCGTTACTAGTACCATTGTGTTTTTCTACAATAAGGAGGAGTTGGTAGCGCGTAAAACTTCTCGAGGAAGCTATCCGCGGGCCGACGACGTGAGGTCAGCAGGTGCGTCAGATGGCATCTAGTGGCGTCAGGAGGGCGAACGAGGTCAATATTTGCACGCAGATGAGGACGGACACAACGTGGGTGTTTGCTTGTGAGAATTATGCAGAAAGGTCATCATGAGGACCTTTTTTTGGGGCCACTTCACATGGTGGCGAGGTGCATTATTGGAAAAAAGCTGAGTGCCAGGTGTGCGAATGATGCAAAAAGGTGACAACTATGCACTGCGAGGTCAGTTTTTGGCCTGTTCGGGGTCCGTTTGAGGTCATCTAAAAGGCCAAGGGTGCCCAACTAAAAAATCTAAGTGTGGGAACTGAAAAAACTGAGAGAAGACCAGAAAAAACGTGGAGAAGAGAGGAGGAACAGCCGCAGCTGTGTTTTTGCTCATTTTGGAGCCTGTTTTGGCCGTAAACTGCTCATCCGAGGTCGGATTTGAGCACTTTGACATTGTAGGCTGGGGTTTTGGGCCGTTTCGGACGCGATGGCGCTGTCCATTTTGCCAAATTCCTCACTCTTTTCCTGCTGTTTTTCTGTGTAAGTTTCTCCTATGAGCGAAGTTTCTTCTCCAATTTGTGATTGTATCTGGCTTCTTTTACCCATATTGTGTGAGCTATTTGCCCCATTGGTGTTGGCCCAAGCTCAATTGTATCTAAACATCAGAAATTCTCCTCTTTTGATCTGAGTTTTTTGGGTGTGTGTGTGTGTGTGTGTGTGTCTGTGTGAAGTGGACAAGTGGATAGTTTCTCTCCTCTCACTCCAGAGGTGTGTTCCCTGTCTCGGCCAGGTGTGTTGTCTAAGCCGAGTGGTGCCCCATAGTGTGTGTGTGTATCTTCCCAAGAGTGTGTGTCGGGTCGTTATAGAGGCGCTGTGTGTGTTTTCATCCCGCTCACATTCTTTTGGCGCCCCCACGGAGGATCTTCTTCGAGTACCTTCTACTTCGAGCTTCGAGCTTTGAGCTTCGGGATTACAAATTGCAGGTTGCAGATTACAGGTTACAGGTACAGGTACAGGTGCAGGTGATTAACACAGGTACAGGTAGCTGGAGTACAGTGATATACTAGCAGTGATGTCACTTGCAGTTGTTGTGGGCATGTATCACTTGGCGCCTATTTGAGCGCATTGTCTGCTAGATTGTACGTTACTTGTGGAAACTGCCATTGTACGCATTTGTGGAGCCATACTTGGTTGTATTTGGCAGTCCCAGCCATTTCTGAGACTTGGTCTGGAAGATAGTCATTTCTGAGACTTGACTATATGCGATTTGCATTAGCCTTCGTGTGAGAGTCGATAGCGTGAGGTTTTTATTGAGCTGGGGGATTCTCAAATGTGGAGATCCTTTCGGTGATACAGGTAGCTGGAGCACCCTTTTTGTGACCTCGCCATAGGCTATGTACTAGTGAGTCCTATTTGATGCTCGGGTTCTATTGTTGGCAGTTTATGCATACAGATACAGTCTATATTTTGGGTTCTCATTGCTCTATTTCTGGGGAAATTCTGTCGAAATTTTCCCAAGTTGTGATGGCTGGTTTTTTGGTAATTTGAGCCATTTATGCTGTTATGCTGCTGAAATTTTGGCAAAATCAGAGGTTGAGTCAGGTGTGCCTTCTTGGGAGCTTCATGGTTGGCTTTAATGGATGATCAAAATGGCCCTCAGTTCACTCCTTTTCATTTAACTCAAAGAATTCAGATTAATGTTCATGTGTCCAGGAAGATCTTTTTCCAGCAGCGCATAGTCTTTATGTTTGGGCCAAGAAGATTGAGAGAGATCCTGGAATGTCCTTTGCCTGTGGTAATTCCAATGATCAACTATGAAAACTCATTTGATGTGCATGTGTTTGTCCTTATCTAAAGTTGAGCTCCATTGAAGTTTCTGGGGATTGGGTAGTGAAAAGTTTTGGGTTCTTACACGTGTGTTCGAAGGGGTTCTCAAAGCATCATAATTTGGGTAGCCATGGGTTTCTCTTATCCCGAGTTTCATGGAAGAAGTGATGAAGATGTGGAAGAATTTTTGGAAAAGATGGAGGTTGCATGCATTAGCAACCAGATTCATGACCCTACGCAAATGTTACGCCTTCTCCAAATTTGTTTGAAGAGTGATGCACGAGCTTGGTCCAAAGCATTTGAAGAGGAGTTGCGTATGGTTGATCCATCTATAAGATTGACTTGGGACAATCTAAGGCATGGATTGGAAGTGGAGTTTGTGAAGATAGAAGACCCTGACAAGGTGTGGCAAGAAGTACAAGGTTTGGTGCAAAAGGAAGGTGAGCCAGTAGATGCGTACATACGTAAGTTCTCATTGGCATGGGAGCGGATGTGCAAGGCCTTAGCACCACAGGTACCCCCGCCTGACATGATGAAGAAGGACAGGTTCTTAGCTGGTCTTTGGGAGAATATACGTTGGAGAGTGGAGCTAAAGAAGCCTAGGACATATGAGGATGCACTAGAGGTAGCAAGGAACAAAGAGTGGAAGCTGAGGAAAATGAGCCAGTTAGGGGTGGAGTCTTTGCCAATGAGGTCTGAATTTCAGCCTATAGAGTCTTTACAAGGGCGCATGTCAGGGGTTCATCATGAACCAGTGGTTCTTGTTACTACTTAGGTTATGCCAGCAGTGGTCACTACAGCAGTGCAAGATGATGGCCTAAGGCAAGACATGAGGCAAGTGGTTGATTTGATGAAGAATCTCAGTCTAAACATGCTAGGTCAAGTGGGAAATAATACAGGTCGAGGGCGGTTTGCAAATCAGCCAGGAGGTGAAGAAAGGCCTAGGAATGGTGTTGGACAAAGCAATGGTAGGTTTTGGAGGCAAACGCCCACATGTTATAATTGTGGAGAGTTGGGTCACATCAGCCCGCAATGTGATAAGCCACCAAGGATGGGGGGAGACATGTATCCATTGCCAAGACAGGTGCTAACTAGGTCAAATGATTATGGCATCGAAATTAAGGGAGACGAAGGAACCAGTGGACTGACCCAGGAGGAAAAGGGAAAGACAAAAGTGCTAAGTGTAGTCACCTTGGAGAAGGCATCAAAGCTAGAGGATACATTAGTGATGCCTATTGGGAAGAGGACCACAGAGGAAAAGGAAGGAAGAAGTGCCCCAGGTCCTAGTAAGAAGAAAGGAAAGAGCCATGAAGGCGAGGATGTCAAGGCCAAGAGGAAAAGGAGAGCTCGTCGAAAGTTTCATGTTTCAGATTTTCCACTAGGGGATGGGCAATTAAGCTATGACTTGAAGGAGGATCTGACGAGCAGGAAGGCAGATGTTAGTTTTGGGCAGCTTATAGAGATGGTGCCTAAGCTAAAGCGACAGTGGAAGAGGATGGTTAACCCAATGGAGAAAGAGCCAGAGAGAGGTTCAGTAAAGGTGTTGGCAATGGATGAGCTACCAGACATTTGTCCAATAGTAGATGTGTGGCATAAAAGGAAAACTTTGGGACAAGGTTATGTGGATGGCGGAGCCCAAATATGCGTCATAACACACTCATGCGTTGAGAAGATGGGTCTCACAGTGGCTGGGGTGTCAGGTTTTCGGATCAGATTGGCAAACCATCAAAAAGTAAAATGCTTGGGTGTTGTAAAGAGCTTAGAAGTGGAGGCATATGATGCAAAGGCAGTGGTTGATTTTCATGTGATGCCAGCAGGGTTGGGAGCATATCCTATTATACTGGGCAGACCATGGTTACGTGCAGTGGGAGCTGTTCAAGATTGGCGACATGGTACGATTAGCCTCTATGGAAAGACAGGTACCAAGAAGCTTTATAATATGGACACAAGGAAACGATTAGAGGAGCTTTATGAAGATGAGGATGAGTCTAGTGATGAAGACTCTTCCACGGTGACAGATGAGGATAGTGATAGCACTACCAACAGTGATGAGGATGCTGATGTTGCATTTCTTTTGATGGACAAAGAAATTCAGGAGATTGGTTTAGTTGCATTTGCGAATCAGGTTGAAAATGAAAGTGAAGGGCCTTATGAAGTGATTGAAGGGCTGATGCAAACCAAAGTTGAGTTGTCAAAGAAGCAGGAATTAATGACACAAATGATTAGTGGAGACCTCTCAGCTATGGAGAAGGATATATTTTTGCATATGCTGGCTAGTTTTCCTGATTTTTTCATTACTTCATATGAAGAGATCAGAGGGTTCAAGGGTGAAGAGATGCATATAGAGCTGAAAGAAGGTGCTAAGCCAGTGCGTCAAAGGCTAAGAAGGATGGGTCAAGAGAAAATGGAAGCCTTGCAGGTAGAGGTGGACAAGTTATTGAAGGCAGGGTTCATAGTTCCAGTGGAGACCACAGAATGGGTGAGTCCATTAGTAGTCAGTCCAAAGAAGGATGGGAAGTGGAGAATTTGTGTAGATTTTAAACCCTTAAACGCAGCCACTAAGAAGAACCCATATCCTCTTCCATTCATCGATCAGATCTTGGATTCAGTGGCAGGTTATGAGAGGTACAGTGTGTGTGATGGTTTTTCAAGCTATTTTCAATTGAAGATTGCTCTTAATGACCGCACAAAGACATCATTTATTACGCCATGGGGCTGCTATTGCTACATAGTGTTGCCGTTTGGGTTGTCAAATGGACCATCTTTCTATCAAGAAAGAGCAAATTGGGTGCTGGAACCATTCATTGGTAGTTGTGTTAAGGCTTTTATGGATGACTTCTGTGTTTATAGCAGTAGGGCTGAACACCATGAGAAGCTGCAGATGGTATTGGCTCGATATGATGAATGTGGAGGACAACTAAATCCAAAGAAATGTCATCTAGCACAGCCAAGGGTGAAGCTATTGGGCCATATGGTGTCAGAAAATGGCATTGAGGCTGATCCAGATAAGGTGAAGTCTATTATTTTTCTTCCATCACCTATGAGTACGAAGCAATTGGCAACCTTTATACACAAAGTGAAGTACATGGCACGGTTTATTCCATTGTCTTCGCAGCTTCTTTATCCATTACAGCAAGTGGCAAAGCATGATTCATTGCAATGGGATGACAAGTGTGAAGAAGTGTTTCAAGAGGTGAAAGAGGTGTTAGGGGGGTTGTCAGCCATGCAGGCTCCTGATTGGGAGAAAGTTTTTTATGTAAATCCATCAGTAGGGGATGATGCCATTGGAGCCATGCTATTGCAAAAGGGGAAGGGCAGCCATTATATGAGGCCAGTGTATTGTGCAAGCCGAGTGAAGTTGGTAGCGGAGAGAAAGTTATCGGAAGTAGAGCTAGTGATGGCCAGTGTAATATTTGCTTGTCGACGATTTTGTCATTACTTGCTACCACGGCCTTTTGTTTTCTTGATGAGTTATGCCTTTTTGCCACAGTTAATTAATGGTATTAACATGTCAAATGTGGTGAAGAAATGGGTAATTGAGCTACAAGAGTTTGAGTTCTCTTTTCTAGTGGAAGATAGTACAAGGGCTACCCTAGCTGATTTGTTGACCTACAAGGAGAATCCCCTTATTGTTAAGGAAGAGGTGGTGAGAAAGGTAGTTGAAGAAGTGCCACAGATCAGCAATGCACATGTGTTGTTCTTTGATGGTTCATACAGAAAGAGCCACGATGCAGCTTCAGGGGGTATAGCACTTTATGATCCAGAGGGGAAGCTAGTATGCAAGAGAGGGTTCAAATTGGATGCTCATAGTAACAATGAGGCTGAATATGCTACATTGGAAGCCGGATTACACATTTGTTTGAAGCATGGGGTTCGAAGGTTGAGCATAAAAGGTGATGCCTTGTTAGTGGTGAAGCAAGTGCTGGGTGTGTGGAAGAGCAAGAACACCTCATTGAAGGAAATGTGCTTCAGAATTAAAGGCCTGTTAAACAAGTTTGAAGCATGGAGTATCAGACACATTGAACGTGCTCTAAATGGAGAGGCACATGAAGCAGCTCAAGGCATGATTGGGGAGCTATTTGTGTTGAGGACCACTTTACCTCTTTATCATGGCCGGGAAAGTTTGGCTCAAGAAGAGGAGTTTTTGCTAACAGGAATCATTCCAAAGGAGATTCAGAAGTCTAAGAAGTATGGCTTTGTGCGTAGAGCATACAGGTACAAATTGATTGGTGATGTCTTATACATGAAAGGGGCTGATCTCGTGTTGAGACGTGTACCTTGGCGGGAGGAGCTTTACAGAGTGTTGGAAGAGAATCACGAAGGCGCATGTGGTGGCCATTTTGCTCTAAAGATCACCTTGCATAAGATTTTGCAAGAGGGGTATGTATGGCCTAGTTTGCACAAGGATGTTCACCATTGGTGTAGGTCTTGCAATAGGTGTCAAGCATTTGGGAAGAGAGTGTTGAAGCCAGAGCTACGAAAAACCATTATGGCGTTTGATGTGTTTGAAAAGTGGGGAATTGATGCAATAGGCCCGTTACCTATCACAAGCAGGGGCAAAAGCTATATTTTGACGGCAGTGGACTATCTCTCTAGATGGGCAGAGGCTATAGCAGTAAAACAGATCACTGCAAAGGATGTGGAAAAATTTGTGTATGATGAAATATGTTGCAAGTTTGGGGTGCCACTGGAGTTACTTTCAGATAAGGGGCCTGGCTTTAGAGCTAAACTGCTAGATTTTTTATGTGCAAAGATGAAGATTAGGCACCAGCATACCACTCCTTATTACCCGCAGTGTAATGGCTTGAATGAAAGATTCAATGGTGAGTTGGTACAGATTCTTTCGAAAGTGACAGAGCACCAAGGAAAGAATTGGGATTTGGAATTGCCTAGTGCATTATGGGCTTACCGTACTTCGGTGAAGACAGCTACAGGGTTTACTCCATTTCATTTGGTGTATGGAAAGGAAGCACTATTGCCTGTGGAGGTAGAGTTGCCTGCGGTCAAGATGTTAGAGAAGTTGCTTGGGCCGCCTAGTGATGCATTCAAAGAGAGGCTCTTGCAGTTACAAGAGGTCCAGTTGGATAGGATGAGCGCATTGGAGCATTATGGGCAGATGCAGGATAAGGCTTTGACAAAGATAAATGAAAAGGTCAAAAGTAAGGGTATCAAGCAACATGACTTGGTTTTGCGCTACAATAGTAAGCTGGACAACACCTTCCAAAAGAAGTTTCAAATTAAGTGGGAAGGCCCTTTCAAGGTAGTAGAGTGTTTTCCAAATGCCACATATCAGCTGGCTAACCTGGATGGTGTTCTACATAAGTCAAGGGTAAATGGATTGCGTATTAAATTGTATCATGCTAGATTGATGATGGTGGAGCAAGATGAGTTGTCGGTGGAGCAAGAAATGTTGGTGAAGGATGAGGAGACTTGTGATGCGGCGAGTCTCATATCTCTCTTTGTTGCTGCTGATCATGAATGATCTAGCAGGCTAGGGGATGGGCAAATTATGTCAGGAGTTTTTTGGAGCAAGGGATTGCGCATATGTACATACCCATGCATGGTGCATCAAATAAAGTATTGCCCATTTTCCAGAGCCAGGTGGTTACGTGGGGCCCACATGTGTACAGGTAGGACACCATGTACATAGTGCATCGATTTTCATCGTTACTAGTACCATTGTGTTTTTCTACAATAAGGAGGAGTTGGTAGCGCGTAAAACTTCTCGAGGAAGCTATCCGCGGGCCGACGACGTGAGGTCAGCAGGTGCGTCAGATGGCATCTAGTGGCGTCAGGAGGGCGAACGAGGTCAATATTTGCACGCAGATGAGGACGGACACAACGTGGGTGTTTGCTTGTGAGAATTATGCAGAAAGGTCATCATGAGGACCTTTTTTTGGGGCCACTTCACATGGTGGCGAGGTGCATTATTGGAAAAAAGCTGAGTGCCAGGTGTGCGAATGATGCAAAAAGGTGACAACTATGCACTGCGAGGTCAGTTTTTGGCCTGTTCGGGGTCCGTTTGAGGTCATCTAAAAGGCCAAGGGTGCCCAACTAAAAAATCTAAGTGTGGGAACTGAAAAAACTGAGAGAAGACCAGAAAAAACGTGGAGAAGAGAGGAGGAACAGCCGCAGCTGTGTTTTTGCTCATTTTGGAGCCTGTTTTGGCCGTAAACTGCTCATCCGAGGTCGGATTTGAGCACTTTGACATTGTAGACTGGGGTTTTGGGCCATTTCGGACGCGATGGCGCTGTCCATTTTGCCAAATTCCTCACTCTTTTCCTGCTGTTTTTCTGTGTAAGTTTCTCCTATGAGCGAAGTTTCTTCTCCAATTTGTGATTGTATCTGGCTTCTTTTACCCATATTGTGTGAGCTATTTGCCCCATTGGTGTTGGCCCAAGCTCAATTGTATCTAAACATCAGAAATTCTCCTCTTTTGAGCTGAGTTTTTTGGGTGTGTGTGTGTGTGTGTGTGTGTCTGTGTGAAGTGGACAAGTGGATAGTTTCTCTCCTCTCACTCCAGAGGTGTGTTCCCTGTCTCGGCCAGGTGTGTTGTCTAAGCCGAGTGGTGCCCCATAGTGTGTGTGTGTATCTTCCCAAGAGTGTGTGTCGGGTCGTTATAGAGGCGCTGTGTGTGTTTTCATCCCGCTCACAACGTTGTTAAAAGGACTATGTTGATGTCACTACAATACATGGGATTGTCCAAAGCACTATATTATGCATTAGAGATGAATATCTAGAGGAACGGAATGTTGACCTCAATGCATCTCAAAGAGGTGTGGGAGACTATCCTATCATGCCAGACTATGGATCAGAAAATGGATTTTTGCATGCCTTGCGTTCTTCATTACGAGGTGATATGTTTTTCAGTCAAAAAATTGTCTGTGATGTTGAGGTGATTTGGTGTGTGCATTGGAATTTCAATCCAAATATGCTCAAAAGTTGTGTGAATGGTTAGAGAAAATATTTGTGGATAATTCTATCATGAGATGTATAAAAATTTTGGTTCCGGCACAACATCCAATGCATGAGAAGTTGCTAAAGGATTTTGGAATTATGGAATGCTCTGAAATTGCATCTTTCTATGGGGAAGAGAAGATTGTAAAGGGCAGGAGGTTTACTCCTCTTATTGATGGAAATGCGTTTAAAGATGAATTTAGAAAAATTTAAACATCCAGCTACAATTGATTTTTCCAAAATGGGCCTTTTTGAAGTTGCTTCTTTGCTCGCGAACAATGACAATTGGAAAGGTATGTATCCAAATGTGTTGAAGATTGCTCAAATTGCCTTGGTTCAATGTTGTAGTATTGTTGTATGTGAGCATGGATTTAGTAGTCGAACAAAGATCAAGAGCAAGTGGCGCAATAGAATGGAAATAGAGAGTTTGGATGCACTATTAACCATTTCTATTGAAGGTGATGATGTGACGGATTTCCAATGGAGTTATGGAAAAATATTGCAAATCGTCATCTTTTTGCTCCTCATGACATGGAAAAAATTGATGTATGTGAGGTCATTTTTTTGCTTCAATGTTTTGGTGGGGCTCTTTTTGTTGTCACGGTGATGTTTTACTTCACTTGAATGAAAATATCTTTTTTCTATCATCTCTTTCTGTGGATCTTACATACCCACCTCTAATGGATGATCCATATCTTGATCTCATTGTATTTAGAGTGTTGGAGCCTTTAAATTTTGTCAATAATGTGTTCAAATAGTTTCTAGATGTAAAGTCGAGTACCTCGATAGTGAATGGCCTTAGGCTTGTAACACTGTTATGTTAAAAACAATCTTGTTGCATTGTTGAAGGGAAATATGCCTGGTCAAAAAGCATACAAAGGGAAAAGTTCTACTCTTAACCAAGGTAAAAGGATAGTAGCCGGTTGAAATTTCTACATGCCGCTTGGAAACTTTAGTAATAGGAAAATGAGACTTATCCAATTGATAAATTTCCCAAACACTGGTACGCAGGTGAGTTGTTTTGAATAAGTGATTGATGCGGCAGCACTCCCGAGGCCCAAATATTGCTGACCTGTTATCATGTCCAGTAGTTGGTGAGATGGACTGGGTGGTCATCTCACGGTGACGCTCGTTGAGGGTGACTTGATGCTTGGCAAGGACTGCAAGGGTGCTTCGAGGCTTACGCCATCGCTAGGGTTCCGAGAAAGCTCTCTGTGTGTTTTCACGTAAGCCTTAAAAACACTCCATCTTTGTAGACTATTCCTACAACTTCTCGTCACCGAGGATTAACTGCCCCGAGTAGCTCAGCCTCGGGACTAAGTGGCGCGGGCATGGGAGGGTGGGATCTACGGCCGAGGGATTGTAGGCCGTAGGTCTGGAATGCCGGTACCCTAGATTACTTTTGTAAAAAGTACTCTAAGGTACCCGAGTTTTGAAAGTAATCTAGGGTACCCACTTTTGCGGGCGTGAGTTTTGAACCCATGACCTCACCCATGAGAGACACATACCCTAACCACTACGCCATGCGCGCGTTGTGAAACGAGGGGGGCCTAATTTACTTAAAACATGTATGCACAAGGGCGGCAGCTAAAAGTAATCTAGGGTACATCTAGGGTACCCTAGATTACTTTCGGTGCCGCCACTAGGATCTACGGCCCACAATCCCCCGGCCCTAGATCCCACCCTCCCATGCCCGTGCCACTTAGTCCTGAGGGTAGCCCAGGCTACAGCTCCTGAAGAATCGCCATAATTTTTTGTAGACGTCACCTTGTGTCCTTCACCATATTTTGTTCATCAACTCAACTACTCATCAGCCTCCTCCTCCCATCATCTGCTCTCTCCCTCTCTCTCTCTCTCTCTCTATATATATATATATATCTATATATATATATATAGTGTGGTAGATTGGTTATGCCATTTCCCTCTTGAATAACAGGTCTTGAGTTCAACTCCTCGTCGGTTAGATCTTTAAGGTCTCTTGGGATAGTTTCCTATGACATTAAAACTCTCTTCTTCTTCTTCTTCTTCTTCTTCTTCTTCTCTTTCTTCTCTCTCTCTCTCTCTCTCTCTCTCTCTCTCTCTCTCTCTCTCTCTCTCTCTCTCTCTCTCTAGTATTGCATGGAGTTCTTGGAGGGATATTAGGAGGTCATAGAGTCCGGCCTTTGCACGCTCCTCTCTCACTACTTTGATTGCACCGCACATAGCTTTGATCTTAGAATTTGGCCCTCTTCCAGTTTGTATCTTCTCTCAATGTAGCAGGTGGCGCACCTTTGGACTGCTTATCTATGCCAACTCTCTAACCTAGGCTCCTTCTCTAGTCCTCCTTATCAACAAATTCATAACAACATGCTCCTCTCTAGCTTCATACCGCAATGTGAAAGGGTGGGGGCCAACATCCTCATCACCAATAGGAGCCTCTCGAGGTGCCACCATGTCTGCGCCACTGCCACAAGAAGATTGCATGCTAGGAGAGAGCCACCAAATAGAGCGGAAGTAGGAACTTCAAAGATGGAAGCAGAAACCTTCAACAAAACAAGGAGCCGAATCCAAGACAAGGCTCCATTGCCCAAGAACAAGTGCCGAATTGAGCCACAGTATCCTCATTTTTGTGAACATGCAGAATAGACAATTTCATCATTTTCTCTATGTCATATGGAAGGCAAAGGTCGTAGTAAACCCATGAGCATCATCAATAAAGACAAACGAAGATCAAGTAAAAGCCCTAAGACTTCATGGCATATTAATTAATTTAGGGTTTGACAGGTGTATTGATAACTACAAGTTTGTTGGCAGTATGGGTAAAGAAGCAACCTGATGAAGATACATGTTTTGCTGATTCTTTAATCTATGAAACTTCATTGACTGGTGCAACAAGAAGTAGTAGTGCTTGTCGTAAAGGAAATTATTGTGCGAAAGAAGTAGTTGAATGTCGTCCCTTTGATGGACTATTTGCAGAAAATGGAGACAAGCATGTGAGAGAGGAAGCATTTTCAAAATGATTCCTCTCTGACATGTCTCCAATTTCTGCAAATAGTCCATCAAAGGGACGACATTCAACTACTTCTTTCGCACAATTTTCTTTACGACTAACACTACTAAATAAACAGGGATTCTTCTTTATCGGACAAATTCAAAAAAAATGTTCTTAAACATACCTTTCGTTTGGAACATCTTCAAATTCTGCATTGAAGGTGCTCCAGTTAATGAAGTTTCGCAGATTAAAGGATCATTAGAGCATGTATCTACATCAGGTTGCTTCTTTACCCATACTGCCAACAAACCTGTAGTTATTAATCCGCGATTGTACACTTGTCAAACCCTAAATTAACCAATTTGTCGTTTATCTTTATTGATGATACTCACACGTTTACTACAATCATTACCTTCCATATTGCACATAGAAAATGACGAAAATGATTATTCTGTGTGTAGGGGTATAAAGCCCAATGTGGTCGCTCAGGTAAGTGGGCGGGCCGCCAGGTATGTACACATATTCTTTTGTAAAAACCTAATAAGAACTCACTATGCTCTACACATTACAGTAGAGCGAGTTCACCATATCGCCGTGCTCTTCTTCTCTCTCTCTCTCTCTCTCTCTCTCTCTCTCTCTCTCTCTCTCTCTCTCTCTCTCTCTCTCTCTCTCTCTCTCTCTCTCTCTCTCTCTCTCTCTCTCTCTCTCTCTCTCTCTCTCTCTCTCTCTCTCTCTCTCTCTCGCGCGTCACACTTCCGCTCATACTCCTTCAACTGGTATCAGAGCTCAAATCGAGGCTCGGGGCAGCATTTACAGGTAGCCAGAGTCACCTACTCAGATTGGAGTGAGATTCGACAGGCGAAGACACGGCCCCAAATCTTGTGGGAGAGCCCGAAGGACTTGGTGTTCTCAGAATTTCATTCTGAGGTCATCTCGGCCACCGTTCGGCTTTGACAAAGTTCTGCGCAGGCCATTTTCGACTACGTGGTCTCAGCGGGTGCAGATCCGACTCAGCAAATTTGGGGTTTCGGCCTATGACTCCAGCTGCTGAGGATATCGTCACTCCCAGAGTGTTGATTTGTGGCTGTCTACACATCGAAGGACGACTCACAGTTCTTGGAGGTGTGTCACATACGACACGGGCGCATCTACACACAGACTGTAGGCGACATCCACTGGTTCACCAGGTAGCTTGTGTTTGCTACTTGATATTCCAGATTTCATCCTGACATTGCAGGTACTTCCACATGGGATGTATTGTCAGATATGATGTATGTCTGTTGAGGGTTTGCTGGCTGTGAGTCACGCAACAAACAACCGTCGCAGCGGTTACAGCATATAGTGGGAAATTTGTGGATGTATGATTTGTGGGAAGTCTATGTATTGTCAGATTCACTGCAGCCTTTGTTGAGGGTCGAGTGAGGTTTTATTGAGCTGGGGGATTCTCGACTGTTAAGATCCTTTCAGTGATACAGGTCTTGGAGCGATCCCTCGAGCACCCTTAGATAGGCAGCTAGGATGTATTAACTGTGAGTTAGACAGTTGGGATTGCATCTTTGCTTTACTGCCGTTGAGGCATTGTCACAGTCTATGCTTACAGGACAGTGAGAGACAGTACAGGTGCAGGACAGGTTTACCCACAGCTTACAGTGTTAGAGAGACAATGGTTTTTTGAGCTATTTTTGGTCTGTTTTTTGAGTACACCATAGCCATTTTACAAAGGAGACTCTGCCGAAATTTATGCAGAATCTGAAGCTTCCTTGGTTCATTTGACAGGTTGATATTGGTTCAGAGGTCAGTTTACAGGGGAAACTCTGCGGAATTTTTCCCAAGAAAGTAAACTACTGTGAAGCGTAGCTATGGCTGGATCACAGGACACTGCTCTTTACAATATCAAGAAGCTGGATGGAACCAATTTCCTATTGTGGAAGAAGCAGATTTGGCACGTGTTGGTACAAAAGAAGCAAAACCTATAAAGCTCAAGGGGATAAAACCAGAAGATATGGACGAAGATGAATGAAGCTAAATGGATGAATTGGCACTTTCTAATATTATGCTGACTTTGACAGAAAGTGTTTACTTCAATGTAGCAGACGAGATGTCGGCTTATCAAGCATGGACAAAGCTGAGTGATCTTTATGAAAAGCAGAGTGCAGCTTCACAGTTATAGTGGCTTAAGAAGCTTGTTGACTTGAAGATGAAAGAAGGGACCCCTATGTCCAATCATCTAAATGAATTCAACACCATCTACAGTCAGTTTTCATCTCAAGGTGTCAAGTTTGATAAACCTGTTAGAGCTATGTTCTTGTTGATCACATTGCCGGAAAGTTGGGACACTTTTCGCACAGCTTTGAGTAATTCTGCACCTCCAGATGGTTTGAACATAGCAGGTGTAGAAGGAAGTCTGCTTAGTGAAGAAACCAATAGAAAGACAATGGACAAAGGCAAAGGAACAGCCTTCGTTGTCAGGGGAAGGACCAAAGAAAATTACAAAGGTGGAAAGAGGAATCAGTCTCGTATCAAGTCCCGCATTGCTAAAGGCAAGAGTGACATAGAATGCTACCATTGTGGCAAGAAGGGTCACATGAAAAGAGACTGCAGAGAATGGAAAGCAGAAAAAGGCAAAGAGAAAGCTGAAGACCATGGTGAGAAGAACAAGTCCTCATTGAAGATTCAAGAAATAAATGTGACAAACATTGTTGCAGAGGATGACAGTCTAGTGTCAGGAGAAATCTACTTCTTGAAGAATACAATGGACTCAGCTCTTCTTACAGCATCTAATGGAAATACACTGAGTGACTGGATTATAGACTCAGGGGCATCACTTCATGTGTCTCCAAACAAGGAGTGGTTTACCTCTTATGTGACCACTAAAGATCATGTTCGGCTAGGCAATGGGCAGACATGTGAGATCTTAGGTGTTGGAGATATTCAATTGAAGTTTCAGAATGGCTCTTCTTTCACGCTGAAGAATGTGAGACATGCTCCCGCAATTACAAAGAGCTTGATCAGCACAGGTTTACTTGATGATGCTGGCTACGTCACCACTTTTGGACAAAACACGTGGAAGATATCCAAGGGTTCGATGGCAGTAGCACATGGAGAAAAGTCTGGAGGACTTTACATGATTTATGTATCAAATGTCTCTAAAAATGTAATCAATGTAACCGAGCAACCGAACGTTTAGCCGGTTAGGACATATGTCCAAGAAGGGAATGGAAATCTTGTCTCATTCTGGTTATTTGCCTAGCTTTTCATTTAATGATTTTGAATTTTGTGAACATTGTCTGTATGGTAAGCAAACACAGCATCCACATAAGCATAGAAGCAGTAGAAGAGATACACAGTTGGCACTTGTTCATATTGATTTGTGTGGACCTATGCATAACCTATCTCTAGGGGGAGCTTCTTACTTTATGACATTTATAGATGATTACTCGAGGAAAGTATGGGTTTACTTTCTCAAGCACAAGGATGAAGCGTTTAGTGTTTTCAAAACGTTTGTGACACTTGTGGAGAATCAGAGTGGCAAGAAGCTTAAATGATTACGCACTGACAATGGTGGAGAGTATGTTTCAAACGCCTTTCAGGACTTTTGTGAGTCAAAAGGTATAAAACGTGAACTTACTGCTCCTTACAATCCTCCTCAAAATGGTGTTGTTGAGAGGATGAATAGGGCCATACAAGAGAAGGTCAGAAGTATGTTGTCTAATGCACAGCTGCCAAATGGGTTTTGGGCTGAAGCTGTGTCAACAGTTGTTCATCTTATAAATAGATCTCCTAGCAAGGTTTTGCAGAAGGATTCAGTGCCAGAGATGGTATGGTCAGGCAAAATGCCCTCTTACAAGCATCTCAGAGTCTTTGGCTGTGAGGCATATACTCACGTTCCAAAGGAATTTAGGAACAAACTTGAGCCAAAGAGTAGAAAGTGCATCTTTTTAGGCTATGGTAATTCTGGTGAGATGGGGTACAGACTATGGGATCCCGAATCCAGAAAGGTTATCCGCAACAATGATGTTCCCTTTAATGAATCCAAATATCATTCTAAACCAGAGAGGGTTGAGGAGATTAGAAGAGTTGTCTTCCAAGAAGATGGACCTGCACGTGTAAGACAAAATGTCAGGGCTCAAGAGGAGCAAGGACAGGATAGATTGGAACCACAGGTTGTGGCTAAGCCTGAGCCACCTGTTGTGCGTAGATCTGGACGTGTCACGCGACCTCCTGATAGGTTTGTTCCATCTATGAACTATGTCATGTTGACTGATTGCAATGAGCCTTCATGTTACAAGGAAGCAGTGAAAATGAAGGACTCCGGGAATTGGCAATTGGCCATCCAGTCAGAGATGACAGCTCTGCATAAAAACCAGACATGGTATCTAATTAAATTACCACAGGGCAAAAAGGCTCTACCTTGTAAATGGGTTTACAGGTATAAGATCACCGCTCATGATAGTCAGTCAAAGTACAAAGCAAGGCTTGTTGCCAAGGGCTTTAAGCAAGAACAAGGCATTGACTTTGATGAAGTCTTCTCTCCGGTGGTCAAGATGACTACATTGAGATGCTTTCTTGCATTGGTTGCCATATTAGATTTGGTGTTGCACCAAATGGATGTCAAGACAGCGTTCTTGCATGGTGATTTAGATGTGGAAATTTACATGCAGCAGCCAGAAGGGTTTGTTGAGAAAGGCAAGAAAGATTTGGTATGCTAGTTGTTAAAGAGTCTTTATGGCTTAAAACAATCACCGAGGACATGGTACCATAAATTCCACAAGTTTATGCTTTCTCAAAGCTACAAACGTAGTGAGTTCGATCACTGTCTATATACAAAGAAGGCTAAGGATGGTAGTTGGTTGATCCTTATTTTGTATGTGGATGACATGTTGATTGCTGGCAAGCACTTGGAAGAAATTTCAGCTTTGAAGTCAAAGATGGAAAAATCGTTTGACATGAAAGACATGGGTGAGGCAAGTCATATACTTGGTATGCGCATTGAGAGAGACAGATCAAAGAAGTTGATTTGGTTATCTCAAACAGAGTATATTGACAACGTTTTGCAACGTTCCAATATGGAGAAGGGAAAGGCATTGAGTGTTCCATTGCCACCATATGTGAAGCTTAGCAAACAAGATTGTCCTGTGTCTGAGGAAGAACAGGCTGAAATGGATAAGATTCCATATGCTTCTGCAATGGGTAGTTTGATGTATGCAATGATTGCTACTCGCCCAGACATTGCATTTGCAGTGGGAGTAGTAAGTCAATACATGTCAAACCCGGGCAAGAAACGTTGGGAGGCAGTGAAAGGAATATTGAGATACCTGAAAGCTACAAAGAGTATGCGTATATGCTATGGGAGTCAAGAGCTAAGTGTAAAGGGTTTTACAGACTCAGATTATGCAAGTGACTTAGACAACCGAAGGTCTACGTCAGGGTATGTCTTTACATTGGCTGGTGGAGCAGTATCATGGCGTTCTAGATTACAAGATTGTGTTACTCAGTCTACTACAGAGGCTGAATATGTTGCAGCATCAGAGGCATGCAAAGAATCAATTTGACTTAATCTACTAGTAACAGATTTGGGGATCAAAGAAGAGATGCCCGTGTTATATTGTGATAGTCAGAGTGCTATACAACTGGCTCGCAATCCAGTTTATCACTCAAAGACAAAGCATGTGGATGAAAAGTATCATTTCATCAGGGAAATGCTCGAGGATAAGCAAATTCAGTTTGTCAAAGTTCACACCACAGAAAATCCTGCTAATCTACTTACAAAAGGACTTCCCTCAGAGAGCTTTGCGCACTTTCGCAAGCAGTTAGGTGTAGGGTAGTACATCACTTCTCTACATCTCTTGTATATTAGCTTGTATAGTAGCTTCTCTCACACTTAAAGTACCACATTGGACTTTAAGTGGAAGGTTGTAGGGGTATAAAGCCCAATGTGGTCGCCCAGGTAAGTGGGCGGGCCGTCAGGTATGTACACATATTCTTTTATAAAAACCTAATAAGAACTCACTATGCTCTACACATTACAGTAGAGTGAGTTCACCATATCATCGTGCTCTTCTTCTCGCACTCTCTCTCTCGCGTCACACTTCCGCTCGTACTCCTTCAACACTGTGTGTTCACGAAAATGAGGGATACTGTGTGTAGCTACTCAAATTTGACTTTGATCGAAATGTATGCATATAAGTATGCGTTCACATGTACACCTATGTAAAAACAGGCGGACTGTGGATGCCCATATGAAAAAATTATGTAGTTTAGCACCCTCTGACCAAATGCGCGCACGTATATGATCAAGGGGCTTTGAGATAGTATTAATATTTTTCGACCAAAAGTTTCAAAGCTTTGAGATAGTATTATTACTTTTCGACCAAAAGTCTCTGCATCATTGAACTTGTAATTCTAGCAACCTGCAAGTTCAACATCACTAATGACTCTACAAGTCAATCAGGTAAATCAAATCGCTGACTACTTGTGGGGCAGTGGGCGTTGAGTGATATGTTTGTTGAAGGTCGAGCTAAATATGGTTGCGATAACGCCAAGTTCAGACAAGCCCATGCTTCCTGTTCAAAAGAGGCAAAAGCACAACTTTTTTATTCTATTCAAAAGAAGCATCCAATGAGGATAGGCTCATCTAGCCAAGATCGACTCCGATTTGTCTAATCGGTTTTTTATCGACTACTATAATTGGCATTCTGTTGTCCATCTTTCATTGGAGAATTTGCTCACATTATATCACTTGAGATTCAAACTAGATTTGATTTGCAGCTCCAGGTCTGGATCTGCAATGTCTAATTTACCAATTATATCAATCCACAACATCAAGCTATAACGCTTGATTTACCAATTATATCAATTTACATGTAATCTGCGAGGCTAACTGGTTGTGCTAGCACCTCTTCTTCACTTGGTGGTGGTGTTACTATTTGCAATATCCACAAGTCTCTAGTGCTTTTCTTAATTTCTTTTCTTTCCTTTAGGCGGCAGGACGGGAGTCTTCCTTCTAGCTCACACATAGAAGAGGGCACCCGACACCTAGGCAGAGGTTTTTGTCACTAGCTTCACCTACCCTTCTTAAGCTTCCATTAGTACTTCTTTGAAGACGGTGTTTCTCCTTCATCAAGCTTCGAAAGGAAAAAAGCCTGACATACCTTTCCAACAATCATGACCTAAAATCTGGCATTGTAGACACAACAGTCTCCTTGAAAGACAGCACCAAGGATTGTATGGCATGCCGTACAATAAACCATCTGAAATTTTCCATGAGCAAAGGTGGTCTATAAAACTACCAACTAGAAATTTCACTGCTTGACATGGAATTTATAGAATCCAAGACAGAAAGATGGACAGGAAAATATTTCTCGCTCCTCTCGTTCAACTTTAAGGATGGTACTGAGTGTGAGATTTCAAAAATGTCTTCCAGCATCTGAACAACAGCCGTCATGCTCGGGCGGTTGCTCGGATCCACCTGCACACAAGCAAGAGCCAGCATCAGCACACGAAAGAAGCTACCATTAGGAACACCGCCGTAGGATAAGTGACCATCCATAATCTTTGCTTCCACAAGGGGGACATCTATAGTGTCACAGTCCAAAACCTTGCTGTTGGCAATAGAAGTAAGCGTTGAACTATCTTTGGCAGCAGAGATTGCCTTCATAACCCATGTGGTTAGATGCCCATATTCTGGATCTATGCATCTCTTCCCTGTTAAAAGCTCCAGCAGTACTACCCCATAACTATACACATCTGATTTTGCTGTGATGCTCGCATCTTGTAGCCACTCTGGAGCAAGATACCCCCTTGTTCCTTTCAGCGTCGTCATAGCAAAGCTTTGGGCATCACTTCCTGTCAGCTTGGCCAAACCAAAGTCTCCAACTTTGGCATGAAAATCATCAGCCAGTAGTATGTTTGCTGGCTTCACATCGCAATGCACAATGTGCTCAGCTGCCTGGTGATGCAGGTATTCCAAACCTTTCGCAGTATCTAATGCTATGCGACATCTTTTCTCCCAATCAAGGAGCTCGGTTGATGACCTTCCACAAGCAATAGAGCTGCTTTCTTCGGCTTGCGGCTTATGAATATAGAGCCATCTATCCAAGGAACCTCTTGGCATGAACTCAAATACAAGCAACCGTGCATTCTTCTCCATGCAGAAGCCTTTTAGAGTGACCAGATTGACATGTGACACACTACCTATGGTAGCAACCTCTGCTTTGAATTGCTCATCCATGGTAGACAATGCAGAAGCTCCAGCTTGATCGAGCCTTTTTACTGCCACTTTGGCAATACCTGAGGGCACATTCAAAACCCCTTCATAAACAGATCCGTACCCTCCCATTCCGAGCCTGTTAGAGAAGTTGTTGGTTGCAACTTCCAACTCCTTGTATGTGAATCGCGGAGGCAGTTTGGATATGTCTTGCAAAAATTGATTTTGGGCTTGAATGTGAATGTAACGAGCATGCGACCGAAACCTCCAAAATAGCATCAAGCAAACCACAATGGAAATGAGAAAAGCACCCCCAATGGTAGCACTTACAATGATGGCAGTGGCAGAACGAGAGCTTCTGCCCACTACAGTAATTTTAAGGAACATGACCTGGCCTGTTGCTTTGTTGTGAGAAGGCAGAGCAACTGTGTAGAGGATAGGGAAGCAGGCACATGAAGATCTGTTGGAATCAAAAAGGGCAGCATTACAAGATGCATTCTCCGCACAGAGGTTGCGGCACGCGGCTTGAGAGGCCACGCGGACAGCAGAGGGTTGGGGATAGAAAGAAACATTTATGGGATGCAAGCTGTAGGCAGAGTCTACTGGGATGCATGTAGAACTCAACTTTGGCATTGAGAGATATTTCTGTGGACAACTACATTTACTGGTTTTCTCATCTGTCGCTGTGCATGCAGGCATAGTAAAACTGCGTTGGAATCCTGGAGGGCAACTACATTCTCTGGTTGCCTCATTGCATAAACCATATTCCCCACATGCAAGGGGGAAATCGCAAAAACCACTAATTGATGAATTGTAATACCATGGATGCTTATTCAGATTGGCCGGGCTAGGGTGATTCATCATCAGATTACCATCCCTAAACAGAGCAGAGCCTGTCAGATTAGTTGGATTGGGCAATGGATCATTGTCAAGGACATTATGAGCTACTGTGCCCATGAGGGTCCCCTGACTGCTATAAAACTCTATATCCTGGTTGATTACGACATAGTTTGCGATTGTGTTATTTCCGCTTGCTGATGTGTTAATGCCAATGCTGTGATACACATACATATTTGCCCTTGTGAACATCTCTAGGCGCCCCTGCGAGCCCATACGCAGCGCATAGCATCCTGGCATGCTAAAATCTGCATATAGAACAACTCTATCATAAAGAGTGATATTTTGCAAAAACCTCATACCAGACGGAATCAGGAAGAGATGATGGAAGTACTCAAAGCTTTGCCACAGGATGCCACCCGAATCATCAACAAGCACAAGATTGCCGTCATCTTGGAGAGTTAGGTTTTGCACGCTTAGACCGGCAGTGGGAGTTTGCCAAGCAACAACCCGGGAAGTCGATGAAGCAGTGGGGATGAGGTCAAAGGCGAGAACTCCATCCCAGCGAAGGGTAAGGTTGCAATTGGAGCCAACCAAGGGCTCTGGAACTGTGTTGAAGGACCAGATGAAGGCATTGGGGTTCTTGTAGGTGTAGCGCACGCCGCCCATGCAATATTGTTCGATGCCGTGCCAAGGGCGCAAATCGAGCTGAAAGATCGTATTCTGCGACTGCATCCAGATGGCCTGAGTAGTACTGGAGAAGGAAGTGCCGAGGGGCACACTTGAGGGGAGACCGGATAGGGCGCCTTCGGCGTTGCTGGATCCGTGTAGCAGAGAGTACATGCATAAATGGAGCTGAAAGGCGAGAAGGAGAAGGTGGGAGGACATGGCTTTCTTTGCAATCAGACGAGAAACGTGACGAGGCAACGATTTGAGCAATCTGCGTGCTTGTACGCAGAGCCGCCAAGCGAGTCAGTGTCAGTTTAGCCTAATAGTAAGACAGCTGATCGAGAAGGGAGTGAACTAGATTGCTTCGTTATCTCGCACCACATTTGGCATAGATATTGACCAAGGCATTGCCAAGCACATCATTTTTTTTGCAACAGCCCCTATTAAAGGGAATTTTCAAGCCAATATTGGCATCTTGCGTACAACCACATGCCTTCAAGATGCACGCGTATGTGATTGCATCTGGAGAGAGGCCCCCGCTTTGCATCCACTGAATACAGCCGAGAGCTTTTTGGCCCTGTTCGTGTTGTGCATATCTTGCAATCAATGCACACCAGGAGACGACATTTGGGACAGGAAGCTCCTCGTGCACGTTTTGTGCTTTCTGAAGTGCACCACATTTAGCATATGTATTGACCAAAGCATTGCCAAGCACGACAATTTCTTGCAACAGCCCTTGACTAATAATATGATAGTGAATTTTTAAGCCCACATCAACATCTTGTGTAGATGCCTCCGTAGGTGATTGCATCTATGGCTACGAAGGTGATTGCATCTGCTGACCCGCATGCCTGCTTAGGTGATTGTATCCTGGCTGCGTACTTGATTGCATCTGTCGACCCACATGCCTTCTAGATTCCTGTGTAGGCGTAGTTGATTGCATCTGGATAGAGACCCTGCCTACGATTGCATCTGTTGTCCCGCATGCCTTCGAGATGCCTGCACAGGCATAGGTGATTGCATTTGGAGAGACCCTACCTACCATCGAGACAGGAATCTTCTCAGGCACGTTTTGTGCTTTTCAAAGTGCACCACATTTAGCATATGTATCGACCAAGGCATTTCCAAGCACGAGAACTTTTTGCAACAGCCCTTGACTAACAATATCATAGCAAATTTTTAAGCCCGTATCAACATCTTGCATAGAGCCACATGGTTTCAAGATGCACGTGTATGTGACTGTATCTGGACAGAGGCCCTCGCTTTGCATGCGTTAAAAACAGCCGAGAGCTTTCTGTCCCTGCTCTTGTTGTGCGTATCCCGCAATCAATGCACTCCAAGAAAAGCCATTCGGGAAAGAAGCTCCTCAGGCACATTTTGTGCTTTATGAAGTGCACCACATTTAACATACGTATTGACCAAGCACAACAATGTCTTGCAACAACCTTTGACTAACAATATGAGAGTGAATTTTTAAGCCCATATCAACAGCCCATAGCTTTCGGCGCGTCCCATGTCGAGTATATCTTGCAGTCATAACATTCCAAGAGAAAAAATCCCGCACCACATTTGGCATACATATCGACCAAGGCATTGCCAAACATGGGTAATTTTTTGCAACAGGCACTATTAAAGAGAATTTTCAAGCCCATATCGACATCTTACGTACAGCCACATGGCTTCAAGATGCACGCTTGTGTGATTGCATCTAGAGAGAGGCCCCTGCTTTGCATCTGCTAAAAACAGCCGAGAGCTTTATGGCCCTACTCCTATTGTGCATATCTCGCAATCAATGCACTCCAAGAGATGGCATTCGGGGAGAGACCCTGCCTGTGATTGCATCTGCTAATCGGCATGCCTTTGAGATGCTTGCGTAGGCGTAGGTGATTGCATATGGAGAGACCCTGCTTGCCATCGAGACAAGAAGCTCCTCAGGCACGTTTTGTGAGGCCCTCACTTTGCATCTGCTATAAACAACCAAGAGCTTTTTGTCCATGATCCTGTTTTGTTTATCCCACAATCAATGCACTCTAAGAGACGGCATTCGGGACAAGAAGCTCCTCAGGCACGTTTTGTGCTTTCTCAAGTGCACCACATTTACCATACATATCGACCAAGGCCTGCTCTTTGCATCCGGTGAAAACAAATGAGTGCTTTCTGGCCATGCTCTTGTTGTGCGTATCTCGCAATCAATGCACTCCAAGAAACGGCATTTCGGACAGGAAGCTCCTTAGGCACGTTTTGTGCTTTCTGAAGTGCACCACATTTAGCATACATATCGACCAAGGCATTGCCAAGCACAAAAATTTCTTACAACAGCCCTTGACTAACCAATATCAAAGTGAATTTTTAAGCCCATATCAACATCTTGCGTAAAGCTGCATGCCTTCATGATGCCTACGTAGGTGATTGCACCTGTTAACCCACATGCCTTCAAGATGGCTGCGTAGGTGATTGCATCTACTAACCTGCATGCCTTCCAGATGCATGCGCAAGCATAGTTTATTGCATTTGGAGAGAAACCCTGCATGCGATTGTATCTCCTAACCCACATGCCTTCGAGATGCCTGCGTAGGCGTAGGTGATTGCATCTGGAGAGACCCCGCCTACCATCGAGACAGAAAGCTCCTCAGGCACGTTTTGTGCTTTCTGAAGTGCACCACATTTAGCATATGTATCGACCAAGGCATTGCCAAGCACGAGGATTTTTTAGCAACAACCCTTGAATTCAATATTAGAGTGAATTTTTAAGCCCATATCAACATCTTGCATAGAGCCACATGCATTCAAGATGCACGCATAGGTGATTGCCTGTAGACAGAGGCCCTCAGTTTGCATTCGCTAAAAACAACCGAGAGCTTTCTGTCCCTGCTCTTGTTGTGCATATCCGCAATCAATGCACTCCAAGAGACGGCATTCGGGGCAAGAAGCTCCTCAGGCACGTTATGTGCTTTTTGAAGTGCACCACATTCAGCATACGTATCGACCAAGGCATTGTCAAGCACGGAAATTTCTTGAAAAAACCCTTGACTAACAATATGAGAGCAAAATTTTAAGCCCATATCAATAGCCCAAAGCTCCCGGTGCGGCCCATGTTAGGCATATCCTGCAGTCATAGCGTTCTAAGAGACAACATCCAACACCACATTTGGCATACATATTGACCAAGGCATTGCCAAGCACGGATTTTGTTTTGCTACAACCCCTATTAAAGTGATTTTTCAAGCCCATATTGACATCTTGCATACAACTACATGCCTTGGAGATGCACATGTGTGTAATTGCATATGGAGAGAGGCCCCCGCTTGGCATCCGCTGAATACAGCGGAGAGCTTTCAGGCCCCTCTCCTATTGTGCGTATCTTGCAATCAATGCACTCCAATAGACGACATTTGGGAGAGGAAGCTCCTCAAGCATGTTTTGTGCTTTTGAAGTGCACCCCACTTAGCATACATATCGACCAAGGCATTGCCGAGAACGACAATTTCTTGCAATAGCCCTTGACTAACAATATCAGAGTGCATTTTTAAGCCCATATCAACATCCTCTGCATGCCTTTAGGATGCCTGCGTAGGTGATTGCATTTGTTGACCCGCACTCCAAGTGTTGGGATTAAAGCCCAAGTGGCCTCTTATGCGGATATGGCTGGCCGTCCGCCTAACTCACTTTGTTCTAACTATTTGTATATACTAACTTATACTGTGTGAATACTAAGGTATTGGGAGATAACCCTTCTAACAGTTCTCTGCGTACTGTACTGTGTAAGCTCACTGTGTGTGTGTGTGAGAGAGAGTCGACCCACGCTCCGCTCCGCGACTTCAATTGGTACCAGAGCCTTGGTTCAGTGCAGATTTGTGCAATCGCGCGCGCGCACACTTTTCCGGCAGATTCTGGATCCGGAGTTCGAAAATTCACACTCGGCGTTCCGGGAGCGTTTTCATCAGGCGACCTGGGGTTTTATCCCCCTTTCGAAGCCGTTTATGCCCTCAGAATTTCGTTCTGAGCACTACAGTAGAAGATAGATTTCAGCCGCAAAGAAATCCGTCTTGTGTAGATTGGCAAGCAGGAGGTGGTCGACATCAATATCGACATCGACATACATCACTTATTCGTCTTCAGAGCATCATCTATAGACCAGGTACACATATATATCATCAGATATATATATTGCAGTCTGCATTGCTACTTCTTGTGCTTGCCAGGTTCCAGGGGAGGTGTGGCCATACGACGGCTTGACACCACTAGCATGTATTGCAGATTGATGTACTGTGATTGTGGGTCTGCTAGTTGTGAGTCACGCTAGCAGACAGACCGCCGCAGCGGTCATAGGACAGTGATTGGTCTATTATAGGATGTATGCTAGTTCTGGGCAGTTTGCTGAGCCATCTGAGAGGGTCGTGTGTGAGGTTTTTTGAAGCCAAGCACTGGGGGCTGGGTTACCCAGTGTGAGGTGGATTAGGTTGTTGGAGTTCCCCTCTGCACGCATCCTCTTCGGCGACTTTTATCCCTTAGGATGTATGACTTTGTGTAGACACTGGATTGCATCTTATGCGTCAGGCCGTTGAGGCATTGTTCAGGGTTCAGTCTTGAGACAGATACAGGTTCTGTCATCGCTCAGAGAGGAGACAGTGTATGCTTACAGGACAGCATATTACAGAGATTTTTTAGATTTGTCACTGGTCAGCTATTTATGATTGTTTTTTGAGCTATCTTTTGGTTCCCAGAGCTCAGTTTACAGGGGAGACTCTGTCAAAAATTTTCAAAATACTGACAATTCCTGAGGAGAGGTGTTCAGCTTGTTGATTACAGCTTGTTTACTGTGTACAGAGGCCAGTTTACAGGGGAAACTCTGCCGGATTTTTCTCAGGAGTAAGCAGTTTGGCAGATATGGCATCTTCTCAAAGTGAGACTCTTTACAACATAAAGAAGCTGGATGGCACAAACTTTCCATTCTGGAAGAAGCAGATTTGGCAGGTTTTGGTTTGACGAGTTAGCTTGTTCCACAATCATGCTGACACTGGCAGAAAATGTTTACTTCAACGCAGCAGAAGAGACTACAGCGTATGGCGTATGGCAAAAGCTATGTGGTATGTACGAGAAACAAAGTGCTGCTTCTCAGATTTACTGGCTCAAAAAATTGGTGGATTTGAAGATGAAGGAAGGGACAGCCATGTCAAATCATCTGAATGAATTTCACACAATTTTCAGCCAGTTAACAGCACAGGAGATAGTCTTTCCAGATTCAGTGAAGTCTATGTTTCTCTTAATCACTTTGCCAGACAGTTGGGATACTTTTCGTATAGCGTTAAGTAATTCTGTCGCGCCAGAAGGTCTTACAAGTGCCAATGTAGAAGGCAGCTTGCTCACAGAGGAAGTGAACAAGAAGAACATTGACAAAGGCAAAGGCAATAGTGCTTTGGTTGTTCGAGGGAGACAACAGTTTAAAGAGAAGAAGGGTAAGAAGGCACAAAACCGAAGTAAGTTTCGTGATTCGAAGTCAAAGGATGACATAGAATGCTACCATTGTGGCAAGAAGGGTCACATGAAGCGAGACTGTACGAAGTGGAAACAAGAAAAAGGAAAAACAAAGAGTTCTGAGCAAGATGAAAAGAAGAGTTCAGTGAAGATTGAAGAGGTGAATGTCACAGGATCTGGTTCAGACAGTGATTCTGGTATAGCAGCTGGTGACATCTTCCTTACAAGCAATCTTGATTCTGTTTTCTTGACTGCAGAGGATGGACATGCTATGAGTGATTGGATTATCGACTCAGGGGCATCTTTACATGTTTCTCCGCACAAAGAGTGGTTTACATCATATGTGGCTACTAAAGATTATGTCAGAATTGGCAATGAGCAGGTTTGTGACATACTTGGAGTGGGAGATGTGCAGTTGAAGTTTCAGAATGGCTCTTCTTTATGGCTCAAGAATGTCAGACATGTTCCAGCAATCCGAAAGAGCTTGATTAGTACAGGGAAGTTGGATGATGCGGGTTATGTGACAGTTTTTGGGAACAGTGCTTGGAAATCTCCAAAGGTTCGATGACTGTAGCACATGGCAGCAAGTCAGGAACTCTGTACACTTTACATGTTTCAGAGGTTAAAAACCATGTAATTAATGTGATTGAGCAGCCAAGTGTGTCATTGTGGCATCGTAGGTTGGGACATATGTCAAAAAGAGGAATGGAAATACTTTCTCATTATGGTTATTTTCCTGGATTTTCATTTCAAGATTTCGAGTTTTGTGAGCATTGTGTTTATGGTAAGCAAACACAGGAACCGCACAGATCAAAGAGGAATCGTAGGGACGAACGGTTAGCTCTTGTACACAGTGATCTATGCGGACCAATGCCTAGTTTGTCACTAGGGGGAGCAGCGTACTTTTGTACATTCATAGATGACTATTCTCGCAAAGTATGGGTTTACTTCTTGAAGCACAAGGATGAGGTGCTCAAGGTCTTTAAGACATTCTTGCAGCTGGTGGAGAATCAGAGTGGTCAGAAGCTGAAGTGCTTGAGAACTGACAATGGTGGAGAGTACGTTTCCAAAGTTTTTCAAGACTTTTGTGAAGCAAAAGGGATTAAGCGGGAACTTACTGCACCATATAATCCTTCACAGAATGGGGTTGCAGAACGTATGAATAGGACCATACAAGAGAAGGTCAGAAGCATGTTGTCAAATGCTGAGTTGCCTGATGGATTTTGGGCGGAAGCAGTGGCTACAGCAGTCCATTTGATCAACAGGTCTCCTAGTAGGGTTCTGGATAAGAGTGCAGTGGCCGAGATGCTATGGACAGGCAAGGCACCTTCGTATAAGCATCTCAGAGTCTTTGGTTGTGAAGCTTATAGCCATATTCCTAAGGAGTTCAGAAATAAGTTAGAACCAAAGAGCAAGAAGTGTATATTTCTTGGCTACGGAGAATCGGGCGAGATGGGTTACCGGCTTTGGGATCCTGAGTCCAGAAAGCTTATTCGTAGCAATGATGTGCATTTCAATGAAGCCAAGTTTCACGCTAAGCTAGAGAAGACAGAGGAGACCAAAAGAGTTGTCTTCAGGGAAGATGGACCTAGTGCTAGCACATCAAGACAGCCTAGTCAGGCTCAGGAACAGCCTATAGTGGCTAGAGAGGCAGAATCAGTTGTGGTGAGACGTTCTGAGCGTGTCTCCAAACCACCTGATCGTTATGTGCCATCTCTAAATTATGTCATGCTCACAGATTGTGGAGAACCATCTTGTTACAAGGAAGCATTACAAGTGGTTGACTCGAAAAAATGGCAGTTGGCCATGCAGTCAGAGATGACAGCTCTGCATAAAAACCAGACATGGAAGTTGGTTAAATTACCACAGGGCAAAAAGGCTCTACCTTGTAAATGGGTTTACAGGTATAAGATCACCGCTCATGATAGTCAGCCAAAGTACAAAGCAAGGCTTGTTGCCAAGGGCTTTAAGCAAGAACAAGGCATTGACTTTGATGAAGTCTTCTCTCCAGTGGTCAAGATGACTACATTGAGATGCTTTCTTGCATTGGTTGCTATATTGGATTTGGTGTTGCACCAAATGGATGTCAAGACAGCGTTCTTGCATGGTGATTTAGATGTGGAAATTTACATGCAGCAGCCAGAAGGGTTTGTTGAGAAAGGCATGGAACATTTGGTATGCCAGTTGTTAAAGAGTCTTTATGGCTTAAAACAATCACTGAGGGCATGGTACCATAAGTTCCACCAGTTTATGCTTTCTCAAGGCTACAAACGTAGTGAGTTCGATCACTGTCTATATACAAAGAAGGCTAAGGATGGCAGTTGGCTGATCCTTATTTTGTATGTGGATGACATGTTGATTGCTGGCAAACACTTGGAAGAAATTTCAGCTTTGAAGTCAAAGATGGCAAAATCATTTGACATGAAAGACATGGGTGAGGCAAGTCATATACTTGGTATGCGCATTGAGAGAGACAGATCAAAGAAGTTGATTTGGTTATCTCAAACAGAGTATATTGACAAGGTTTTGCAACGTTTCAATATGGAGAAGGGAAAGGCATTGAGTGTTCCATTGCCACCATATGTGAAACTTAGCAAACAAGATTGTCCTGTGTCTGAGGAAGAAAAGGCTGAAATGGATAAGATTCCATATGCGTCTGCAGTGGGTAGTTTGATGTATGCAATGATTGCTACACGTCCGGATATTGCATTTACAGTGGGAGTGGTTAGCAGATATATGTCAAATCCCGGCAAGAAACATTGGGAGGCAGTGAAAGGTATCATGAGATACTTAAAACATACAAAGAGTATGCGCATATGCTATGGTAGTCAGGATTTGAGTGTCAGAGGATACACTGACTCAGATTATGCAGGAGACTTGGATAAGAGGAGATCTACATCAGGCTATGTCTTTACATTGGCTGGAGGTGCCATATCATGGCGATCTCGATTACAAGATTGTGTTACGCAGTCTACTACAGAAGCTGAGTATGTTGCAGCAAATGAGGCATGCAAAGAAGCTATTTGGCTTGGTAGATTGGTTGCAGACTTGGGAATCAAAGTAGATATGCCAGAGTTATATTGTGATAGTCAAAGTGCTATACAATTGGCAAAGAATCCAGTGTTCCATTCGAAGACTAAGCATATTGATGTCAAATATCACTTCATTAGGGAAGTACTTGAAGACAAGCAGATACAACTGCTGAAGATCCACACCAAGGACAATCCTGCTGATCTACTCACAAAGGGACTTCCAGGAGAGGGCTTTGTGCATTGTCGTGAGTTATTGGGCATTGGATAGATGGCAGCCATGTAAATCTTTGTACATTTATGTTCATAGATTTACAGTTACTTAAAGTGCCACATTGGACTTTAAGTGGGAGGTTGTTGGGATTAAAGCCCAAGTGGCCTCTTATGCGGATATGGCTGGCCGTCCGCCTAACTCACTTTGTTCTAACTCTTTGTATATACTAACTTATACTGTGTGAATACTAAGGTATTGGGAGATAACCCTTCTAACAGTTCTCTGCGTACTGTACTGTGTAAGCTCACTGTGTGTGTGTGTGTGAGAGAGAGTCGACCCACGCTCCGCTCCGCGACTTCACCAAGCGACCGCATTTGGGTGCGTAAAGTTGCATGCCTTTAGGATGCTTGCGTAGGTGATTGCATCTGCTGACGCACATGCCTTCAAAATTGTTTGTGTAGGTGTTTGTGCCCTCACTTTGCATATGCTAAAAACAGCCAAGAGAAGGCCTTGCTTTGCATACATATCGACCAAGACAGTGCCAAGCACAACACCTCTTTTCAAGCATGACACCTCTATTCAAGAGCCTCTGACTAACAATATAGTTGTGAATTCTTGTGCCCATATCACATCTTGCGTAGAACCAGAACCTTCAAGATGCATGCTTACATGATTCCATCTAAAGAGAGGCCCTCGATGAGCCCTCACTTAACATACATATCAACCAAGACAGTGCCAAGCACGACACCTCTTTTCAGGCATGACACCTCTGTTCAAGAGCCTTTGACTAACAATATAGTTGTGAATTCTTGTGCCCATATCATCTTGCGTAGAACCATAGCCTTCAAGATGAATGCATAGGTGATTCCATCTGAAAAGAGGCCCTCGTTGAGCCCTCTCTTCACATACATATCGACCAAGACATGGCAAGCATGACATCTTTTTTCAACAGCCTCTAGCGCAGGCTGGTGGGCTGCGTTCCTGCCTTGGCGCTATAGAGAGCCCTGCGTCGTCGATAAAAGAGCTGGTGCATGCCATTGAAAAGGTCACGACACGTGGAGCAAGGATATGTTTTTTGAATGGAGCCACGTGGGTTAACGAGATGGCAGCATTGCGATTTTTCCTTCTATGCTAACGAAGTAACAAGCTAAGAAAATTTCGCTTGGATTTTGCAAAAAAACTAGTTTAATTTTCACAATTTCCCCTCCCACCAGCTCGAACCTTGTTTTATTTAGGGGAAATTACCAAAATACCCCTCTAATTTGTGGAAATTCCCAAAATATCCCTCAAACTTTAAAAATGCCCAGAATACCCTTGTATCTATTTTGGTTGGATTATTCAAGATTTTCTAATCTTTATTCCTTTCCGACAAGTGAGATCCGTGTGTGAGTGCTTAGCATGTAATTTGACCTCCCAAAATGTACAAATAATGAAACAATTCATTTTGAAGCCTACGTAACCACAATTTTTTTAATCTTTGGAGATATTTGATCTCACAACGAGGGGTATTTTCGGAAATTCGAGAAATTTGAAGGGAATTTTGAGAAATCATGACAAATTATTGAGGGCCATTTCGGGAATTTTTGAAATTTGAGGGGTAACTTGGGAATTTACTCAAATAAAAGGGATATTTTGGTAATTTTTCCTTTTATTTATTTACCAGCTTGAGACCTTGCCCTTCAAAAGTAGGACGCAAGATACCAACCCTACTCTACCATGAAAATGAGCAAAGGGATGCCAGTCAGGTTTATTTGAATCCTACATGATTATTCAACAGTAATAAGGGCTTGCTAACAAGCCAATTTTAGGTTAAAATTATGCTAGATGCAGCTCTAGTGGACCAAAAGATGACTTGGTAATGCTAACAATGAGTATGCTTGAAGTGGTCATAGCTGGGATTTTATTGATCAAAGTTGAAGTACTTCAAGTGCTCTACAGGCCTGTCTTTACGGCTCGTCAATCGGAGCTACAGATAGGAAGTTATGTCAGTTTGAATTTGAGTCAGTAGTAACAGATCCATACCGGATTGGGTAGCTGCCGATAAAGGGTCAAGGATGATATAAATGCATGGGCCTGAAGTGCTCACTTCCAGGAGCATGTCAGTCTTTCCAATTCGTCAATCGGTGTTTTGGTTGATGAGATATGGCCAGTTTAAGTATCACTGGGGGCCAATTCCGTACCGCTCTGGTAGCCCTGATCAGTCAAGTTCATTTGGTAATTTTTGAGCTTCAGCCAGATTCTGGGAAATGCAACCGTCAAAGCAGAATTCTATGCCTTGGGTGATGTAATTACCAAATGTGATGCTTCATTAATATCTGATGAGTTAATCATGGCAATGCCTTGGTCAATATATGTGCCAAGTATGGTGGCAAATGAAGGCCGTCTCCACTAGCAATGACTTTTCAAGTTGGCTAGTATACATGCTTAATGCAATGCATTGCCCGATATGTATGCCAAATGTGGGTTGGAAGCTTTTTTTTAATATATAATGCCTTGTCGGACATGTAAGCCGAATGGTGTATGCACAGTTTAAGCTTGACATGTTTTGCCAGATGGAAGGTTTTTTTTCTTAATGCATTCACCTAAGCTAACCGCCCAAGGGCCAAATAAAATAGGCAGCCCAAGGAATTGTGGCCGCCCACTAGCCCACAAAAGGGTTTTTTTTTTACATAATGTGAATGGGGAAAAAGACATGGCGGAGATGTGCAGCCAGTGAGGGCGCAGGGGAGGCAAGAGTAGCTCGCGCAGGCCTGAGGAGACCCCGGCTGCGCTCGAGCAAGAGACGGATAATGTCGAGCTCGCCATGGTGAAGACTTCGGCCTCACTCCTGTTCGGTTTCGTGCAAGTCGTCGATCGTCGCCATGCCACATCAGCAAGAGGCGCTTCCCATTAGCGATATCGCTAATGGGTTGACCGTATTTAGCAAGAACACTTACCATGCAATCTTCCAAAGTGGGCTATTATAAAAAGGAGAAAGCGGCTCTTTTGGGGGATCTGCTGGGCATTCCTTCTTCTTCTCTCCCAAGGAAAAAAACCAGAGCTTCATAAACCGCTTAATCTTAAGCGAAACTCTTAAGCCATCTCTTATCTAATCCTAAGCTAAGCCTCTTCTTCTCACTCGTCTAAGCCATAATCCTAACCCATAATCCTAGACCATCTCTAATAGAAACTCCTAAGGCCATTTGAAGCCGAAGCTCCCATAGCCATAGCCGAAGAGAAAATAAACTCTCTCTCGACCTTGAAGCAGCAGAAGGAAAACGAAGAAGATCAAGGCAAGTTTGGCAGACCGATTAAAGCAAGGATCTTATTTGGTACTATTATCATCAGACCATTCATTACCATCATTACTGAAGCTTGATTTTTTTAATTAGCACCTGGATTAAGGCAGGTTAAACCTTGTAAGGAACATAAACTCCTCTATTAACATTTGATTAAGCAAGGATACTATTGATTATTTGATTTGAGTTATCAAGCTTCGGAATCTGGATCAAGCTGTCTGTTTTAAGCTCTGTCTCCATTAATTGTGTCTGTCGCAACTCTCTTCCTCACACCTCTCATAGCCAGAGTCCCCATGCCTTCCCGGCTCACCTTTCGAACACAAATCCCCCGACACCGGTACTATGCCTCACATGGCTATCCCATAAAACCAATCAAGCACGCATGTGATGTTGCTGCTGCAACTAGCAATGTAGTCATTCAAAATTTAATTTAAAAAATGTCTGACTCTCGCCTTGTTGTTGGTGCCACCTTGTGCTCTCATGACCTTCGTCTTTGCCTCAATGTCTACTTTGCCAGTGAAATTTTCTTGCCTCGCCTTGCCTCTCTCGTCGACTGCCACGTGCTTGCAAGCCCGCCATGTGATCTATTGCACCCCTTCTCTTTTCTTGTTTTCTAGAGGGATCTTCCCACTAATAAACCCCACAGTCACTACAAGACGTGCTTAATAGTAGCGACGCTCGTAGTGCGACGCTCAAAAATGAAAAAGCACGGCATCGCTATATGCGTCGCTATGTTACTTGTAACATAGCGACGCATATAGCGACGCCGCCAGGGCTAAAAAAAATAACCGAGAGCGTCCGAAAACTCAGATCTCAGATCTGAGTTTTCGACACGTGCTCAAGCAAGCAAGGTAACGCTCTCCCTCTCTCTCTCTCTCTTTCTTCTCCACACACACACACACACACACGAGGAGAGGAAGGAGAGCGAGGTATGCTCCTTCCCTCTCCTCACTCTCATGTTCCCTTCCCCTCTTTCTCTCTCCCTCTCTCACACACATAAACACACACACACACACATGAGGAGAGGAAGAAGAGCCAGGTATGCTCCTTCCCTCTCCTCACTCTCATGGTCCCTTCCCCTCTTTCTCTCTCCCTCTCTCTCTCTCTCTCTCACACACACACACACATTGTGTTTTTGAGAGAGAGAGAGATAGAACGAGAGAGAGAGAGAGAGAGAGAGAGAGAGAGAGAGCACAGGCATAAACAAAAAACGCACACATTCATGCATAAACAAAGAAAGCACACACACATTGAGAGAGGAAAAGAGAGAGAGAACATGCATAAACCAAAAATGCGCACACACATGCATAATCAAAGAATGCACACACACATTGAGAGAGAGAGAGAGAGAGAGAGAGAGAGAGAGAGAGAGAGAGAGAGAGAGAGAGAGAAAAGAAGAAGAAGAAGAGAGTCTCAACATCGTAGGAAACTATCCCAAGAGACCTTAAAGATCTAGTCGACAGGAGTTGAACTCAAGACATGTTATTCATAAGGAAAATGGCATAACCAATCTATCACACTTCGGTGATAGAAAAGTTATACCATTTTTCTCCTTTTTTTATTGGAGTGCACACACACCCACACAGACACCCGAGAAGAAGAGAGTTTAATTTAACGTCGTAGGAAACTAATTAAAGAGACCTAAAAATCTAGCCGACGAGGAGTTGAACTCAAGACTTGTTATTCAAGAGGAAAATGGCATGACCAATCTACCACACTTGGGTGATAGAAAGGTTATACCATTTTTCTCTTTTTATTGGCACACACAAACCCACCCACGCACACACACACAAGAAGAAGAGAGTTTTAACGTCGTCCTTGGGCAATTACCTGTACTTCGTGACTTTCATTGATGACTACTCCAGGCATGCATGGGTATTTCCGCTTAAAGCGAAGTCCGAAGTTTTTATGTGCTTCAAACAATTTCTGGCTATGGCTGAAAATGTCTCTAAATGTACTATGGGCACCCTCCGTTCCGATCGAGGGGGGGAGTATATGTCTCATGAATTTAATGCATTTCTGGCTAGTCGTGGGATAAAACACCAATGTACAGTGCCTTATACACCTCAGCAAAATGGTGTTGCTGAGAGGAAAAACAGGTCACTGACGAAAATGGCACGATGTATGGTCAAAAGTCAAGCTTTGCCGCATTCTTTTTGGCTTGAGGCCATCATGCGTGCCACTTATGTACTTAACAGGTGTCCTACGAAAGCTTTGTAGTCTATTACTCCATATGAAGCATGGCATGATAGAAAGCCTTCTATTGAGCACATGCGTGTTTTTGGCTGTTTGGCATATGCTTTGGTGCCACAAGTGCAGCGCAGAAAATTGGATGATAAGGCTGTCAAATGTATTTTTGTTGGTTATAGTGCTGAAAGCAAAGGTTACAGGTTGTATCATCCACAAACAAAACGTATTCTGGTTTCTCGGGATGTAGTGTTTGTGGAAGATTCTGTTCAGCCCTTGCTGTCATGTACTAGAGACAGTAATGTAAGCTCACAGGACACCTATGACACTTTGTTGCCTCTTTTCAGTGGTGGAAATACGAATGTAAGTTCTAATGAGGCAAATGTACAACCTATGGGGGTTTATGAAAATGTTTTAGATCAACCTATTACTGATGCAGATGTACATGATGTACTTGATGAGGAAAGGGCTGAAAATGAGCAGGCTAGAGGTATGCCAAAATGGTTGGTGCACACTTTGCGTGACAGTAAATTGGATGCACCTTTGTCTAGTCGTACTCGTTCAGGCTCTCGCCATGCATCTTATGCATCAGATTGTTATGCTTTGGCTGTGTCTAGCTTACATGATGTTGAGGAGCCTCTGTCTTTTGATGAAGCACAGAATTCAGAAAATTGGATGGCTGCCATGCAATCTGAATATGATGCACTTATAGAAAATGACACATGGAATTTATGTGATTTGCCTCCTGGCAAAAAGGCCATTGGTACGAAGTGGGTTTACAAGTTAAAACGCAAGCCGGATGGTGAGATCGATCGCCGTAAGGCTTGACTTGTTGCAAAGGGTTATGCACAGCAAAAAGGCATACATTATGAAGAGACTTTTGCTCCCACTTGTCATATGACTACTGTGCGTTTTTTATGTGCATTGGCAGCTCATTTTGGTTGGGATGTACATCAATCATACATTGTTACTGCTTTCTTGAATGGTGACATATTTGAGGAAGTTTATGTAACGCAGCCTCGCGGTTTTGTCATAAAAGGACAAGAGGACAAAGTGTGAAAATGTAACAAGGCTTTGTATGGGTTGAAGAAATCTCCTCGTGCTTGGTATGAGAAAGCTGACACTCATTTGGTCAAACAAGGCTTTCATAACAGTCCATTGTATGTAAAGCGTGAGGGTGATGTATTTCTCATCGTGGTTCTTTATGTTGATAATTTGCTGATCACTGGACCAAACGAGAGACATATTGCTAAATTTAAGGCTAATTTGAATGCTACTTTCAAGATGAAAGATTTGGGGCTGTTGCATCATTATTTGGGTATACAGTTTAAGCAGTGTGATGGTGGTATTGCCTTGTGTCAGAAAAGTTACATAGAGACATTGCTATGTAAGTTTGGACTTGAGGATTGCAAACCTATTTCCACTCCCATGGAAACAGGTTTGAAGTTGAGTCTACATGATGCTGGTGATCCTGCTGATGTCACTCTTTACCAAACTGCTGTTGGCTGCCTCATTTATGTATGCAACACGAGGCCAGATATTCAGTTTCCAGTCTCACAGGTCAGCAAATTTAGGCATAGCCCAGGGTCTAAGCATTGGCAGGCTGTCAAGAGAATTTTCCGCTACCTTAGTGGCACTTTACATCTTGGCTTGTTTTATCCCAAGGGGGGATCATTGCCGCCAGACTTATATGCTTTTTCGGACTTAGATTGGGCTGGTTATTTTGACACGCGAGTGTCCACAAGTGGTTTTTGTTTCATGCTTGGAAGTTCATGTATATCACGGTTGAGCAAGAAGCAACCTACTGTGGCCACTTCGAGTTGTGAGGCTGAGTACAGGGCAGTCTTCACAGCTGCGGTTGAGTGTGTATGGCGCAGACGCCTTATGGCTGATTTGGGTGTTGGACAGGACACTGCCAACACTATCTACACTGAGAGTCAGAGCGCATTGGCAGTTGCGAGGAAAACAGTTTTTCATGCTCGCACAAAGCACATTGAGGTGCATTACCACTATGTCAGGGAGAGGCTCTCAGCACGAGAGATCAGCTTGGCTTATGTGCCAACACAGGAGAACCTTGCAAATCTTTTCACAAAGGCATTGTCTCGTGAGAAGCTTGAAGCTTTCCGCAAAGCTTTGGGCTTACTCCCCTTTGTGGATTGATCCTGTCCTCAGGGCATGGCACTTCTATTTACTCACGTGCCAGCTCTCGTTCACCGCATCACTCCAGGGGGGCTTTGTTACCATATACATGTGGTAGTGATGTGTGTGAACACACTAGGACCGCCGGGGCATTTTTTCCCTCTTTAGGAGGTTTTTTCCCCCGTGCATTGTATATACGCCCATCACTCTAGGGCTATCTATCTTTCCATTGCACACTAAGTAACACACTCTCTATTGTGTGCCTTAAGCTTCCTTCGTATTCTCCAAGCTGTGTGTGTTTCTCTGCAACCCTAATTCCAACAACACCCAAGGCCAAAATTGGAGGCATTTGCCTGTATGTGGAATATTTTATTCCAATCTGGTGCTTTCAATATTGGAGCTGAAGTGAGAGCTTGCTTATGCTTCATGAAGGATTCTTCACAGTCATCAATCCATTCAAAGAGTGTAATCAAGTTGTACATGGGTTTTGCAATTATAGCGTACATGTAAATGAATCATCTGTAATATCCACAATGTCCCATGAAAGCTTGAACCCCTTTGCCTGTTGTCGGTCTAGGTAAATCAGCAATAACATGAATTTTATCCATATCAGTAGCTATGCCATTTTTAGACACTATATGTCCAAGAATTTTTCCTTGTCTACCCATAAATGTGCACTTTTCAGGATTTAAGTAAATCCTATAAAGTCTACATTTTTCGAATACCTTTTTAAGGTGTTCAAAATGATCAGCCCGGATTGATGAATGTACACATAAATCATCCATATATACTTCCAAGAAATTCCAAAGGTATTCTTTAAAAGCATGGCTCATCAATATTTGAAAGGTGGCAGGAGTATTAGTTAACCCAAAAGGCATAACTCGATAGGCAAAAATACCCCATTCAATTGTAAAGGCAGTTTTATGTTGATCTTTGGGGTCAACCAAAAGTTGATTGTATCTCAAAAAACCAGCTAAAAAGTTGTAAGCTTCTTTTCTTGCAACTCATTTTAAAACATGCTCAGTGATTGGAAGAGGAAAGTGTCTCTAATGGTAGCTGCATTCACTTTCTCGAGATTGACACACACCCTTCATTTTCCATTTTCCTTGGGTACTACCACAATTGGAGACACCCAATCGGTGTGTTCAATTTTATAATTGAATTTGGATTCCTATAGATTTTCTATCTCTTCTTTGATTTTCCAGGCAAATGTCTCATTATAAGTGTATGGCCTTGGTCTGTTTGGTTTCGCATTATCTCTCATAGGTATGGTATGTTGAAATTTTTTTGGATCAACACCCTGAGATCCTTATAAGACCAAGCAAAGATATCTCGGTGTTCTTTCAGTAAGCTTAACAAAAGCTCTTCTTCTTCTTCTGTCAGGTCATTTGCAATGTAGGCAGGTCTAGGCTCTTCTCCTGGTTCGGCCAGATCTATCTTTTTGTGTTTTCAGATCCTTTGTAGGACTTGCCCTGTTTTTGTAGTTCCCTGACAGGTTGTTCGACTATGATGTTTTGGTCTTGGAGAGTATATTTCTTGTAATGGGATGGAACAATCATTACATCTTTACCTTCCTCCTTAGTGGTTTCCATTTCAGTTGTATATATCTCCTTTAGAGCTCTTTTCAACTCTTGATACTTCTTTCTCCGTTCAACTCATGTCATGGTTTAATCCTTGTCCTGGTATTTAGGTTATACTTGAGTTTCCTTTCTCATTTTTATAAATGTTTTTGATATTTATTTATTTTTGTTTAAAGGATATCTATGAGTGATTTTGTCTTTGACACAATCATGTGCATCTATGTGCATTAGAAACTGTCTTCTACCAGAAATTGATGGCATACGTCTAGCTTTCAAGTTTCTCGTGTCTCTTTTTCTTCTTTACCATTCTGTCTTCTAGGTTTCTGGTTTGGAAAGTCAAAAAACTTTTCCTCCCCTCATTTTATGAGTAGTTTGGGTCTCACATGTTCTTTTTCTAACCCCGAATCATCTGAGGTAGCTGAATGTTCTTATAACTCATTTGTTGCATCATAGTAGAGGTCTGAAAAGGCTTGTTGAGATTTCATTAAGTCCTTGCATTCTTGAATTTTGTCTTCAATGTGAAGGTTCAAAATCATTTGTATGGGAATTATGTCATAGCCGTCCTCATTAAAATTGAGTAGGCATAGACGTATTTACGTGTACATCCATTGTTTCTAAAATTTGAGTCCACTCAAACAAATACTCTGGAAAGGGTTCATGTACATAGGCTTCATCTGTGCAATCCCTTCCTAAGATACATTCTTCTCGTTTTAAGTTCCCATTTTTTGAGGCTCCGCACATCCAAATAGGTGTGTCTTTGTTCAACCAAGATGGAAGCTTAGTTTTAGTAAATTAGATTAGATTTATGTTTATTTTTAGTTAGATTTACGTTTGATTACATTTAGGTTTATTTACGTTAGATTTAGATTTACGTTATATTAAATTAGATTTAGGTTATTTACCTTTTATTGAAGAGGGAAAATGGCATAACCAATCTACCACACTTGGGTGATGGAAAGGTTATACCATTTTTCTCTTTTCATTGGCACACACACACCCACACACACACACAAGAAGAAGAGAGTTTTAACGTCGTGGGAAACTATCCCAAAAGACGTTAAAGATTAGGTTAGATGTAGACTTATGTAAAATTAGATTCAGGTTTATTTAAGTTAAATTAGATTAGATTTAGGTTTATGTTTAGTTAGATTTAAATTTGATTAGATTTAGGTTTATTTACGTTAGATTTAGATTTACATTATATTAGATTAGATTTAGGTTATTTACCTGTTATTGAAAAGGGAATTGGCATAACCAATCTACCACACTTGGGTGATAGAAAGGTTATACCATTTTCTTCTTTTTATCGTTTAAGATAAGGTTAGAAGAAATGGCGAGAAAATTTTCTGTGCTCACAGCCTCGACAGTCCATGCGGACCAGCAATTCCACCTGCATGTTCGACTGCTGCTACCATACAATAAGCCGTCATGTTCAGCTAATGGAAGAGAAAATTGAGCCTACACAGAAATTAGTGATGCAAGATGACGATTCCAAGGGTCACACACACACACACACCACATCCCGTCAAATCTATATTAAGAATTAAGTGCCTTGAACAGAGATCAGCTACATTGCAAGAATGGCGTACGTGCATGCTACAAACGAAGATCTACTGTGAAAAGATGTTAAGATGCTGTGAAATGCTACAGCTAGAGAAGAGGCAAAGGGGTTTTGTCCACTACATGCAGTATCATGTAGACGTGGGTGTGTAGATTTCTTGTATCCACAAATATAGGCATTGACCAATAAAGACGAGATTATAACCCGGTGGTTCTAATCTCCGTTCACCTCTAGACCGAGGTGTGCGGGGATTGGACATGACTAGAGAATGTGAGGTAGTTTACAGTGCGAACAAAGAGAGAGAGAGAGAGAGAGAGAGAGAGAGAGAGAGAGAGAGAGAGAGATAAAAGACGAAGAATGCCAATAGAAGATTAAATTTTTTGTCCAAGTTATAAGATTTTTACCCTCATTATGAGTAGTGACGAGGATCTGGGGCCGTCCAACCAAAACACATATCTCTCAACGAGGATCTTATGTCCTTGTAACCATTGCAAGCATGTTGTGCGACGGACAAGACGCGTTTCTTTGCAGCACGTTCGCGAATTTGGCGAGTTCGATCCATCTATTATAGAGCGAGTTGTTGCCAATTATAACTCGTCGGACTCTGATGCTGGCCAACAGGCAGCAATCTTGCAACCCAATAGACGTGTTCGCAGGCGCTTTGGTCAAGCAGCATATGTAAGGCTACAAGATGTAGCCTCTGACAGCTTGGGGGATGATCATGCAGACCACATTCCCAATGAAGCAATGTTTGAGCCTGAGATTGATGAAATGATCGAGACGATCATGGATTCAGAAAGGCTTGTCTATGATGATATGAAAAGTGAAGCCGATACGCCATTGTATAATGGAGCACGTGTGTTTAGATTGAAAGCGCTCTTGGTTCTTCTCAACATGCAGACAAAGTTTGGATGGAGTGACACTAGCGTCACAATGCTTTTTAGGTGATCTATTACAATTAGTTTACTCTAATAAAATTCTAAATTTATAATGATCTGATAGATTTTTACACAATTGTACCATATTTTTATGTTGTGTAGATTGCTCAAAGAGCACATACTACCAGCTGATAATGTGATGCCAGATTCCTGAGAGGAAGCAAGAAATATTTTGCGAAACTTGGGGATGGATTACAATTCGATCCATGCTTGTCCTAATGACTGCATTCTTTTCAGAGGGGAATACATAGACATGGAGAAGTGTCCGAAATGTGATTCCGAAAGATATCAAGTAGATCTCCACGGAACAAAAATTCCGCAAAAGGTTTTGCGACATTTTCTTCTACTTCCTCACATCAAGCATTTCTTCAAATGTAAGTCCATGGCCACCCTAGCATCATGGCATGAGGAGAATAAATCTTCGGATGGTGTGCTACGGATTCCTGCAGATTGTGCAGCCTGGAAACATATAGATGGAACATGGTCGAATTTTGCCAGGGAAGCTCGAAATTTGTGCTTAGGCCTGGCTATGGATGGCGTAAATCCATTTGGTCAAAGATCAACATCTTACAGTGTATGGCCCGTTGTCATCGTCAACTACAACATTCCCCCGTGGTTGACTACAAAGAAGGGGCACCTATGACTAAGCTTGATTGTGCTAGGGCGATATAAAGTGAAGAATATGGATGTGTATCTTTGTCCACTATTTGAAGAGCTACAACAATTGTGGATTGGCATAGAGGTGGTGGATATGAGCGGACACACAGGTTGACGGAATGCTCTGATCATAGGCATTCTAATGTGGACCATGCATGACTATCCCGGACTAACAGAATGCTCAGGTGATCTATTTACACTCCTCACTCAGACACTGTAAATCTTGGTTTTTCTCAAGCTGATCTATTATCATGTGTATACATGCAGGGCTTCAAAAAAGCGGATACAAAGCATGTGTCACATGTGGACCTAGACTGAATGCACGTAGGGCGCCCTCACTGAAGAAGCAAATCTACGAAGGTCATCAAGCGTATCTTCCAGAGAATCATGTGTTACGTGACGGCTTTTTGGGAAGAGATCCACCGAGGATGTCTGCACAAGCATGGTTAGAGCAGAAGGAGATGTGTGATGACGGATTGCCCCCAAGGATAAAGAGACTATCTCTATGGTACGAGTTACCATACTGGCCCCGACTCATGATCAATCACTTGCTCGATCCAATGCACATATTCAAGAATGTGGGCAATCTACTATGGGACCATCTGACCGGCAAGAAAGATACTTTGGGAGCCAGAGTTGACCTTAAAAATGTGGATCGTATGGAGAAATATTGTTGGAATTAGGGTCGCAGAGAAACACACACAGCTTGGAGAAGACGAAGGAAGCTCAAGGCACACAATAGAGAGTGTTTTACTTAGTGTGCAAAGATAGATAGCCCTAGAGTGATGGGCGTATATACAATGCACGGGGGAAAAAACCTCCTAAAGAGGGAAAAAATGCCCCGGCGGTCCTAGTGTGTTCACACACATCACTACCACATGTATATGGTAACAAATCCCCCCTGGAGTGATGCGGTGAACGAGAGCTGGCACATGAGTAAAGGGAAGTGCCATGCCCTGAGGACAGGATCAGTCCACAAAGGGGAGTAAGCCCAAAGCTTTGCGGAAAGCTTCAAGCTTCTCACAAGACAATGCCTTTGTGAAAAGATCTGCAAGGTTGTCCTGTGTTGGCACATAAGCCAAGCTGATCTCTCTTGCTGAGAGCCTCTCCCTGACATAGTGGTAATGCACCTCAATGTGCTTTGTGTGAGCATGAAAACTGGGTTCCTTGCAACTGCCAATGCGCTCTGACTGTCAGTGTAGATAGTGTTGGCAGTGTCCTGTCCAACACCCACACCCAAATCAGCCATAAGGCGTCTGAGCCATACACACTCAATCGTAGCTGTGAAGACTGCCCTGTACTCAGCCTCACAACTCGAAGTGGCCACAGTAGATTTCTTCTTGCTCAACCATGATATACATGAACTGCCAAGCATGAAACAAAAACCACTTGTGGACACTTGTGTGTCAAAACAACCAGCCCAATCTGAGTTCGAAAAAGCATGTAAGTCTGGCAGCAATGATCCCCCCTTGGGATAAAACAAGCCAAGATGTAAAGTGCCACTAAGGTAGCGGAAAATTCTCTTGACAGCCTGCCAATGCTTAGACCCTGGGCTATACATAAATCTGCTGACCTGTGAGACTGCAAACTGAATATCCGGCCTCGTGTTGCATACATAAATGAGGCAGCCAATAGCAGTTTGGTAAAGAGTGACATCAACAGGATCCCCAGCATCATGTAGACTCAACTTCAAACCTGTTTCCATGGGAGTGGCAATAGGTTTTCAATCCTCAAGTCCAAACTTACATAGCAATGTCTCTATGTAACTTTTCTGACACAAGGCAATACCACCATCACACTGCTTAAACTGTATACCCAAATAATGATGCAACAGCCCCAAATCTTTCATCTTGAAAGTAGCATTCAAATCAGCCTTAAATTCAGCAATATGTCTCTCATTTGGTCCAGTGATCAGCAAATCATCAACATAAAGAACCACAATAAGAAGTACATCACCCTCACGCTTTACATACAATGAGCTTTCTATTGGACTGTTACGAAAGCCTCGTTTAACCAAATGAGTGTCATCTTTCTCATACCAAGCACGAGGAGATTGCTTCAACCCATACAAAGCCTTCTTACATCTGCACACTTTGTCCTCTTGTCCTTTCTTGACAAAACCGCGAGGCTGCGTTACATAAACTTCCTCAAATATGTCACCATTCAAGAAAGCAGTAACAATGTCTGATTGATGTACATCCCAACCAAAATGAGCTGCCAATGCACATAGAAAACGCACAATAGTCATACGACAAGTGGGAGAAAAAGTATCTTCATAATCTATGCCTTTTTGCTGTGCATAACCCTTTGCAACAAGTCGAGCCTTATGGCGATCGATCTCACCATCCGGCTTGCATTTCAACTTGTAAACCCACTTCGTACCAATGGCCTTTTTGCCAGGAGGCAAATCACATAGAGTCCATGTGTCATTCTCTATAAGTGCATCATATTCAGATTGCATGGCAGCCATCCAATTTTCTGAATTCTGTGCTTCATCAAAAGACAGAGGCTCCTCAACATCATGTAAACTAGACACAGCCAAAGCATAACAATCTGATGCATAAGATGCATGGCGAGAGCCTGAACGAGTACGACTAGACAAAGGTGCATCCAATTTACTATCACGCAAAGTGTGCACCAGCCATTTTGGCATACCTCTAGCCTGCTCATTTTCAGCCCTTTCCTCATCAAGTACATCATGTACATCTGCATCAGTAATAAGCTGTTCTAAAACATTTTCAGAAACCCCCATAGGCTGTACATTTGCCTCATTGGAACTTACATTCATATTTCCACACTGAAAAGAGGCAACAAAGTGTCATAAATGTCATGTGAGCTTACATTACTGTCTATAGTACATGACAGCAAGGGCTGAACAGAATCTTCCACAAACACTACATCTCGAGAAACCAGAATACGTTTTGTTTGTGGATGATACAACCTGTAACCTTCGCTTTCAGCACTATAACCAACAAAAATACATTTGACAGCCTTATCATCCAATTTTCTGCGCTGCACTTGTGGCACCAAAGCATATGCCAAACAACCAAAAACACGCATGTGCTCAATAGAAGGCTTTCTATCATGCCATGCTTCATATGGAGTAATAGACTGCAAAGCTTTCGTAGGACACTTGTTAAGTACATAAGTGGCACACATGATGGCCTCAAGCCAAAAAGAATGCGGTAAAGCTTGACTTTTGACCATACATCGTGCCATTTCCGTGAGTGACCTATTTTTTCTCTCAGCAACACCATTTTGTTGAGGTGTATAAGGCACTGTACATTGGTGTTTTATCCCACGACTATCCAGAAATGCATTAAATTCATGAGACATATACTCCCCCCTCGGATCAGAGCGGAGGGTGTCCATAGTACATTTCGAGACATTTTTAGCCATAGCCAAAAATTGTTTGAAGCACATGAAAACTTTGGACTTCGCTTTAAGCGGAAATACCCATGCATGCCTGGAGTAGTCATCAATGAAAGTCACGAAGTACAGGTAATTGCCCAAGGACAGAGTTTGCATGGGACCACAAACATCACTATGCACAAGCTGCAACCTGCATGTGGCCCGAATTGAACCATCCTTTGGAAATTTAGAACGCTGCATCTTACCCAAAATACAGCCTTCACAAACATGTTTGGCAGGTCCTTTAAGAGGCGGCAAAGAAGCAACCATATTAGATTTCTGCAAACGCAGCAAACTGGCAAAGTTCAGATGACCAAAACGTGCATGCCAAAGTTTTGCATCTGAAATAGCCCTTGAATCTGCAACAGCATTTGCAAAATTTTGTCCACACTTGTCATACAAAGTGATCTTATACAGCCCACGGCATAAAAGCCCAGATGCAACAATTTCATCACCGAAACTGAGATCATGAACTGTACATCTGTCATCCACAAATTTGACTACAAGTCCAAGTCTAGCAAGTGTGGATACAGACAAGAGATTCTTCTTGATCCCAGGTACATAAAGTGCATCAACAAGTGTGAAGGAACTGCCATTAGCAGCAGTGAGCACAATATTTCCAACTCCCTGAACTAGATTAGAGGCGTTGTTGGCACAAGTGACTGAATTCCCATGAGGGATTGACTCGAGAGAGGTAAACAATTCACGATGTGAGGTAATGTGCTTTGTAGCACCACTGTCGAAATACCACACATGTGAATCTGCAGCAGCTGACAAGCATGCATCATGGACAGCAGGATTGTAAGTGCACTCTGCGCTAAAAGCCCATTCTGCATCAACATCAGCATCACAGTCTCCTTTCACAGAAGACTCAACAATGGCTGCATTTGTAGTGGAACCACCCTCTTTCTTCTTAGCCTCTTTGGCCTTCAACTTAGGACAGACCTTGATCAAGTGATCATTAGCTTTACAATAATGGCAACTCATCTTCTTTTTGCCCTTACACCAGAATTCCCAGACGAAGTGCTGCCAGCAGAAGCATTAGGAACAGAATTTTTGCCACTCGCAGCAGAACCATAAGAAGTGGTTGCATTACTGTTACCACCCTTTCTTTGAGAAGCAATAAAAGCATGTTCAACTGCACGCTGCCTAGTCCTGTTTTTTCTAGAAAGTGACTCTTGCAACAGTAATGTGCATAATGCATCAAACTTAACAACTTCAGGATTTCCTTGGGTCATCAGTCTCCAAGTACTAGCAAAAGTCTGGTAGGAGTCTGGTAAGGCATCAAGAACAGTCTGCACAAGGAAACTGTCTGAAATGACTTCACCTGCAAAAATGAGCTGCTCGTTGATATCCTTGACACTAGCAAGGAAAGTGTCCATATCATCTTCCTCATGCATAATCTTCGACTCCAGCTCTTTACGCAGCAAAGCAATTTTAGCCTCATTGCGTCTTGCATAAAGACCTGCTAGAATATCCCAAGCCTGTTTTGCAGATTTTGCTGAACGGCTGTGAGGAACAATGGTGCGCTTCACAGACAACGCAATCAATGCATGAGCCTGCGCATCCTTAACATCCCAACGAGCTTGTTTTGTCGTAGGCAAAACAACTCTAACAGCTGCAATCCTTGCAGCAAGACCTGCAACATCCTCAACATCGCCTACATCCTTAGAACCAAGACGTACATCAATGCCCTGCACAATGTTCCAGACGCCTTTTGACACAAGAACATGTTACATCATATAAGCCCACATAGGGTAGTTGTCCCCATCCAACCTTTCCTCAGCAGCAAACATCTTGAACACATCTGTGTTGTTGTTGTCAGCCATGGTAAATGCTGCACCTAATGTGAAAACTGCTCGAAAATAGGAGAAACGGAGCGAGAACAACCTGTGCTATATAGCACAAACCGTAGAAGACTATAAGGTACCTGTTATGCAGTGATAGCCGTTTTTCGACTCTCCATAATTGCCATAGTAAGTTACTCCACCCTACCAAATTCACCCAAACGCTATGGCTATCCCTACCATTTCACTGTACATAGGCGTATGTGAGTTAGGGGGCTTTTCCCATATCTTCTTAAAAACCCTCAGCTAGCTAGTCACTGGGCTAGTTGAGCCAAAAAAATAAAAAAAATAAAAAAAATAAAAGTATATTATGGCCTCTTTGTGTGTAAATATTTCATTGTATATATGGCCTAAATATAGGGATTTTTTATTATTATTTTGGTATTTTATTTAAATATTTCTACTTAGGTGTGTGTTTTATTAAACCTATGTACACCTTCTTTCATCCTCTTACACCATAATTATATTTTTTTCCAATATGTACATACTCTAACCTCATATTTTTCCTTTATACAAATCACTCCCACATTTTCACCCTCACCCTCGTGAAAACAAAAAATTGATTTCTACTCATTGGTTACATTTATTATATTATTTACTTGCATACCTTTTCCTCTTTCACCCAAAATAATTCAAGGAGGGACCATATCATATGATTCCAATATCTTTCCATATCCATAAATCCTCCATATTTTTATTATTATTTTTACTCATTATTCTAACACCATGTGCTCATTGAGCTAAAGTCCATGAATAGTCCATACACTAGTCCAAGCATGTATATATTTCTTTATTCACCAATAATCCTCCTCCATGCATGGGTCAAGGGCAACTTGGATGCTTTGTATTATAATATGACAAAGGAGGGGCTCACTCTTGGATGCATTGTACAAATTCAACAAAGGAGGGGGCCACTAAAAGACTTTTGCAGGCATAAAAATAGGCTTTTTGGTGAGAATTTTGGCACCTATCTCCACTCCGAATTTGGAGCAGTGGTCAATAGAGAAAATGTAGCCCACGCTCTGAATAATCACCTCAAATTTTTTCATGATTTTTGGAGCTACCAGCGGTGAGCTATGATTTTTTGAGTGGACCCCAGTCTGCCCACTTTTCTCACAAGTAGCCCTTAGTCTTCTCTCACCCTTCCACACACCTACTCACTCTTACACATCCCTCCCTCTCCTTCCCTCACTCAAACCTACAATTTCCATGGCTTCTCCCACCCTCTTCACCATTACCCTTCTCTCTCATCCCTATAGTTCTTTTATGAACCTCTACATACATACACCCTCTCCATGTCTCTCTCTATTGCTTCTATGTTACAATTTCATTTACCTCTCCTAAAAATATCTAAAATTCAGCATCTTAACCATGATAACGTCTGCAAATTGAGGATTTTTCATCAACAAATCCTCTTTTCATCGTGGTAGTCAACCGTGGCGGCGGCGTAAAGAAGCGAAGAAGAAGAAGAAGACCAGCGGTCATTTTTTCCACAATCTACACAAGGGTGAGTTCAAGCTTCTTCAAAGCTTCACCATCTCAATGATTCTCTTTTAATTCACCCCTCTTCCTTCATCAAATCAACTCATCCTACCCATTGTAAATGTATCACTAACAATTCTAGTGATTATTACCACTAACAACTAACTTCTCTTGTAAAAATGCACCCACACTATCAACATATGGAGTAGGCAACCGCACAAGTAAACAAAATTCACTCACTCCCATGGAAGTTTCTCTCCTTTCACCACATCAATAATTCTCTTACTTGAGCCCACATCCATGTGACTCAAGAGAAAAGAGAGACCCCATTCTCATTTGAAATTCATAAAAATTCATAAACCTTGATCTTTCCTAATAAAATTGATTAGGCTTAATCCTAATCAAGGCTTCTAAAACCTATAAATAGAACCCATTCCTCCTTGTAAAAGACATCACTATACCATTGCACACTAGATTGAGCGTACCACACGCCAGTTCTATCTTGGTTATAAAGAGAGAGTAAGCTTTCTATACACCATCACCTTGGTGCATAGAAAAGCTTGAGCTAGTTTGAGTGAGTGCGAGTAGAAGATATTCTTCCTACCATTGTTGTATCTACCCCAACATCAATGAATTGGTAGTTTTGGCTGCAATTCATGTCCAAAGGCTCACGCTTCTCCTCCAATTTGGCTTGGCAAACTCATTCAGCTTCATAAGGTGACTTGTTTCATTGAAGGTTGTTGTTTTGTTGCTTGTGATTTATTGGCTATTGTTTGGCTACCATTGTAAGAGGGTGGATGGTGAGAGGGCTCCCATAACCCTAAGACAATGTGCTAGTGATGCTATAACCAAATCTTGTCACTTGATTCCGCAAGCTCTAAGTTCCTTTTTGTGCAAAATATAAAGTTGAAGCTAAGTTGTACACCATCTCTCTCTCTCTCTCTCTCTCTCTCTCTCTCTCTCTCTCTCTCTCTCTCTCTCTCTCTCTCGTGTTTTAGTGTGTGAGAGTGTTCCATTGGTGTTAGGGTTAGTGTAAATTCCTTGCTTGTTTGTGGGTTGCTCTAACGATTCTCCTCTTTTGCATCCTAGTTCGCTCTTAAACTAGGTGGTGCCCCTTGTGTAGTTGGGATTTGGCTGTGGGTTTGTTGTTTTGGTTTGTGTTGTGTTGTGCCCCAGCCCCATTGAGCAGCACGGGAGCCTTGAAGGGTGTCTAGAGGTTGCTCTTCTTGTTGCCCGCCCCGGACCGCCTCAGCAGAAAACGGCACTGACAGAAATTCTGCACAAAATGACAAAATAGCCTGTGCAGTACTGCCTGTAGTGGAAACGGAGGCCGAAATGAGCCCAAATCAAAATTCTGAGCAGACCCTACTCTTTGAGCTTTCCCAAAATATTTGTCGACCTGTGAACGCTCGCCAAAGCTCACTGAAATCGGAGAAAGTGAGCAGGCGTGTGCTGGAGCAGCTGGCGACTAAGCCCGGGAGGACGTGACCTGCTTTGATACCAATTGTTGGAATTAGGGTTGCAGAGAAACACACATAGCTTGGAGAAGACGAAGGAAGCTCAAGGCACACAATAGAGAGTGTTTTACTTAGTGTGCAATGGAAAGATAGATAGCCCTAGAGTGATGGGCGTATATACAATGCATGGGGGGAAAAACTTCCTAAAGAAGGAAAAAATGCCCTGGCGGTCCTAGTGTGTTCACACACATCACTACCACATGTATATGGTAACAAATATTGGCCACAAACAGCATCCGATGGATCGATAAAACTCCCTAAAGCACCATGGATTTTCACAGGAGCCCAAGAACGCAAAGTAAAAGAGACCATTCGATCTTTGCGGACCCCCACTTGCGTAATGCACTCGCTCCAAACGTTTTTTACTAAAGAAGGAAAGCTTACTGGTTTGAAGTCACACGACTGGCATAAAATGTGTAAGGTATGTTCATAGTGGAGTATATCATAGTGAGAATTGTGTAACAAATTTGTGTGTGGACTTTAATATCATTGCTGCACGTGTTTTGCAGTTTATTTTACCGGTTTCCATTGAGGCATGTTTGTCTCTTGACGCCCGTAACACAATCTACAAACTTGCGAAGTTGGTGCAATGGATCTCACAAAAGGAGATCAATGTAGACTCCATACCATTCGCCAAACTAAACGCTGTGGAGGTTGTGTGCATGTTTGAGAAACATTTTCCTACTACCATGCTAACCATTCAGGTGCATCTTCTTGTTCACATAGTTGATGAGGTGGAAATAGCTGGCACAGTACATTCCAGATGGATGTTCTTTTTAGAACGTTTCATGAAAACTCTCAAGAGATATGTGTGTCAGAAGGCACGTCCGGAGGGTAGCATGGCAGAAGGTTGGATGGTATCAGAGTCCCTAGTGTACATTGGAGAGTGGCTAGACGGATTTGATAAAGCCCGGGACACGCTATGGCGAACCATAGATGATGAGCGCATATCTGGAATTGTCATGTGAAATCTCGGTGTTGAGAAGAAGATGACGGAAGATCTAGAGGCTAAAATCAACCGATTTTGCATGCTTCACAATCCACTCATGTAGAAGTGGATTTCACAATATGAGGATGCAAAGCAAGAGCGACAAAGGGCAAGAATCGAGTGGAGACGGGGAAGATGACCACCGATGCACTATCCGATGGGTCTGGAGAGCCTACCAACATTCATGAGCTTAAGATGGTTGCACAACCCATTGAAAAGCGCACAACAGTGCGGTGAAGAAGTGACTGAGGAAGAGTGGGAGTACTCTAGGGGTTGCATGACCAAGGTAATTTCGCAATGTACGACTAGTAACTTTCTAGATGTTTGAACGGCCACTCATAATCTTTGTTGGTTGTAGTATAAGTCATACACAGCAGCATGGTGTAAAGGTGGACATTTTAGGGTGGAAGGATCGACAAAAAATGTTTTACTCAAGATTGTGGAATCATGGCAAAATTTGAACAGTCTAGTAGACGACGGTCCTCTGATGCAGATCCTGTGGTGGCGGAACTCACTTACTTCGGCATGCTACAAGAGATTTTTGAGGATTGATTATAGAGGATTTTTTGTCGATTTGTTCGACGTGCAATGGTTCAAGATAATCATGGAGGGTAGCAACGCTACTGTGCGTAGAGGAGAGTCTGGTTTTCTTGAGGTGGATTCAACTAAGAAATGGACTGACCTAAGAGACACTTTCGTACTACCCGAGCATTGTGAACAAGTAAGTATGTAAATAGTTAACATCCCATTTTAGAATTTATGTGCTTCGAAGCTCTCATGTAAGTTATGTGGCTCTGGCAGGTGATATTTCATCCTACAAAGTCTACATCATATTGGTGGTACATCATAGAGGTAGCCCCTCGTAGTGCACGGACGTATGAAGGCTACCATGTGCCAATCACAACGGCATCAATGGAGGAGAGCGGAGAAGATGCTCAGTCAGAAGCCGTGGAGGTGGTGCCAGACGAACATCAAGCTGCTACTCTCTATGGGGTGCATGCAGAGGATCTACAAAATGAAACAGAGGACATCTGTTTAAACGGAGAGCTCTATATAGATATAGGAAGTTATGCTGAGCTATGCGAGGATGAGAGAGAGATCTCTTAAAGCCATAAATATTGTATTTGAACAATTTTGCTCCATTTTGTAAATTCAGAGTTATGCACTTGCCTCTTCCATCACTCAAGTTGAATAGAAGAAGAACGCTTTCTGTTGCTCCTAGCCTTTGAACGCTACAAGCACATTCAAGTTCTTGTACGATTCTTCGGCTCTTTAAGAATTTGCGTCATTGCGTCATTGTATTTATATGCGTCATTGCGTCATTGTATTTAATGGTCTTTGCGTCCACTCCAGGTACGTATGCTCTAGGTATGTTCTCATAAGCAGAGACCATGAGCACCTCGTCTCTCTCTCTCTCTCTCTCTCTCTCTCTCTACTTGTCCATGTTTTCTACTCCATTCATTCAATATTAAGTTTAAATGTTTGTGTGTTTAATCCAAGTATGGATGATGAGGAGTTTCTTTCTTCTTTGTCACCCAGTAAAGACAGTGGTACGTGGAGCGTCATCTCGTGTTCCTACTCCATCCGCATCTCCCTCTGTTTTGGAGTTCTCAGTGCCCTCCGAAAGCTTCGGTGTCGATGAACGATCTTCACACTCGTTTAGGCACCGGTGCTCTAGTGGTGGCAGTGGCGGTGGCGGTTGTTGTGGGAGTGGCGCCACCGATGCTTCGACACCGCCTCGTGTTCGACGAGGCTCTTTACCCTCCCCTTCTTTTCCCGTCCTGACACCAGCCACGGCATCGCCATCGACACCAGGTTTTGCGCGGCTGACTGCCGTTCCCCGCAACTACACACCACTAGCTACTCCTCCAGGAGTCACTCCAGTGGACACTCCTCGCTTCGGGGCTCAGACTCCAGTGGAGACACCTAGCGTTCGTACCCCCGTTGACACGCCGCTAGAGACCCCTGCCGAGACACCCAAGTTCACGCGTCAGCGGCGAGAGGGTTTGCCTTAATCCGTCGACTTCAGCGGCGACATCATCTTGGATGATGAAGGCAAGAAGGTGATTTCGCGCATGCGCGGTCTTTGCTCTCAGGTGTTTAGACACTACATACTAAACACCTAGAGTGAAGTACTGAATGAATTAAAAGACAGAGTCATCAGCATGCTTCATGAAGAGTTTCCTGTTCCAACACGGGATGACCACTTCAATGAAGACGTGATGAAGGTTCGAATGCGCGAATACTGCAAGCATAAGCGTCCAAAGTGCAAAAAGCAATCAAGCATCGGTGGAGCAGACGAGATTGGCTGGCCAAAGAAGATTGGAAGCATGCAAAGAAAGAAGCGCGCGAGAATCCTGACAAGTGGAAGCAATAAAAGGAGGCAACCAGAGCGCGAGTAGAGGCAGGAAGCTCGCACCACTTGGGGAGCGGCGGGTGGGCATCATTTGAGGCCGATTTTGTAAGTGTTTTCGCATCTATGTTTGATAGTTTAGGGTTTATGGGATTTGAAATTCTAACATAATGGATTCTTTGTATGTTTTGATAGTGGTCGTTTGTAGGACGTGATCCCACATCATACGAGCGTGAGTACGCAGACAGGAAGGGCTTAAACGCCCTTATAGACATCCCGACTTCTCGCGGCGGCATGGTTAGTATTAGGGTTTATTCTTTTCTATTTATTGTATTGTTTTATAAACTTCGCTATATGTTTATACTTACAAAAAGCTATCTTATTGTTTTTTTTTGCAGAATCCGATAGATACGACGCTTCGACGCGATGAGATGTCTGATTAGACGACGTCAGTTTAGCCATAGCTAGATAGCATTAGTTTCTTTTTGTCATAGATTATGTATCATGAGATGACTTTTATACGTCTTTTTGAAAACCATGTATATTTTTTAAATAATGACAATGGTTTGTAACTATTTACATTTGCAATGATTAACAATCAAGTGATTTTGCTGCTGTGTACAATTGTCATTGATTTACTTTCATCAATTCACGCTTGTCATTTTTGTATCTTTATTTTGTAAACAATACGTTCTATGGATGATGGAGTTAATGATTATATTGTCTTGTGGGTGACTATTTTGGGTCTATATTTACCTTTGTACTTTTTTTCAAAGGTAAATAGACAAATGAAACATTCAATATGGTTCAATGCCCTGCCACCAAAAAAATTTCATCTCGGGCGTCGCTATGACCGTCGCTATAAGCGTCGCTATTGATGGCCCTATAGCGTCGCTATAGTCGTCACTATAAACATCGCTATATAGCGACGTCCCCGTATCGACGCTAATAGCGACGCTCTTAGCGACGCCGGGGGTTATAAAAACCCAGTGTATTTCCGTCGCTAAAAGCGTCACAAGAGCACACAACCTCCTGTAGTGAATTGGAACCACCATCAAATCCCCCCCCCCCCCCCAATCTTGTGAGGTTTTTCTTGAACACTACCCAGCCCTATCGACAAGGTTCATTTTTATAGGTTGAGGAGCCCATCAAGTCTACTTTTGACCTTGAAAAGAAGTGACAAAATTTCAAGGATTTTCCTAAGAATGGCTATTTTTAAAAATTTACATAAAAAACAATGTTAACCTTTTTGAGAAAAAAATTGATATATATATATATATATACATGTATATTATATATTATTAGATACTAGTGTGGTCGGCGGCCTTCGACTGCCTCTCTCTCTCTCTCTCTCTCTCTCTCTCTCTCTCTACGCTCAGTCCACTGTCTCATTGAAGGATCAAGGCACAAATGCCGGATTAAAGAGCTCACATCATGTGACATGGGGGGGAGATGGGGACGGGATCCCTCCCCTTTTTATAATAGTATAGATAATACGATGACTTTCTCCTCGTAGACAAGGTTCGAGACCAAATTCCCAAGGTCAAACCTTTTAATTTGATGTATTTATTTCGAGACTCCACGTTCCAAATCCATTATCCAAGACTTAATCTAACATCCTACTACTACCTAAGACTTAATCTAACAAGGACCACATCAATTGGCTTAAGTGTTTTTGCTTTAGCCTTTCTCTATGATGATGTTCTTGAAATTTCAAGAAGGGAAGTTCTAGGCTAGACCTTCCCTAGGAAATAGAGGTCATGGACCTATACGCGAGATGCAAGCAACTTGCATCTGCGCTAATGTTTGTGTGGGACGAGTGCCTCATTCCTATCTTATTGCAGACATAGCGAGAACCACGAATTTAATTGTCAATCCATGGAACGAAGCTGACTCAACTAGTGCATAGAGTCTACAAGAGGTTGTCAATCTTTTGGAAAACAATAAACAACTTGAATCTAACTCAAGCTACACCCAAGTGATAGAAATCACCAAAATCTAATCGCTCATCGGCAAACAAATCACATCCATTACAGCATCAAACAATATCCAAACGTTACGAAACTTCTAGGAATGTTTATAAGACCTAAGCACACATGTTTATGGTCTCAAATCTCACTTTAGGTCAAGTGCAAAAATCGCGATTATTAACAGCAGTGAGTTTTTGAGCTAGTCGTTTTCGACCCAGAATGCATCTAAATGCTTAGCAATGATGTCCCAATACCCCGCCTATACTTATTTTATGATTTTGAAGCTTAAATTCCTACTTATGATGAAATTAGGCCGCGGGTGGGCGACGCCAAAAGCTATGGATTACTATGAAATGCTTTCGTCAATGGGTAGAGCTCTTACCTGCGGTTGCAACACAATAGACGGCATTGCAATGTGACAATTGGGAAGGGTGTAGGAAGCGCAAGAAGGAGAGAAGTGAGCGCCGTTAGCTCACGCTGTGTTTCATTATCCAAAACTTATAAAAGACTTACAAAAATTGGCTTTTATACCTTAGCCAAGGTTTTTGTGGTCAAAACTAATAATCTGGGAGCTCTAACTAAAGACAGGTTGATACAAACTGGAAGCTTGTAGCCCCGGCTCATCAATTACAATGTTTATCTAGAAAGTAGGAGTTACAACATTCTCGATTCATCAAAATTATAAGTGTTTTTACAATAAAAGCTCCAAAAAATGATATTCGAGTTATCCGAGTTAGCTTGCTGCTAACATTCTCCCTCTCCTCGGCTGTGTCGTCCCTTGACACAACTTCATGGGCTGAAGTAGTCTTCGGGTTGACGGTTGGCAAGGCATTCCTTAAGGGAGTGTGATGCTTTCTCATATCTGATTCTTCTCTCTTTGTCAGGAACCTGCAAGAATTGCATGGTGACTCTGTTTTTAAGCTCAATGCTGAATAGCCAACAAATCTAGATGTAAGGTTGCTAATCACTAGCCCAAATATCTTCGTTCGCCAAGTGAAGAAACCTGTATAGAATGCTTCCTCAAACGCCAACATATTGCTAGAGGGAAAAAACATTCATCGAACGTAGAAGCTGTAAAAGACTTCTTCCGAAGGCTGGCCACTTAAGTCATAGCAGAGGCCCTTATTGCCTTCGAGGAAAGACATCCATGGCGCTCTTGCTTGCTCTTTCTCGTGAAAATCTTGAATACATGTGAGAAGCATTCTACAAATTTTGTCTAGCATGGCACATGAGAGATCAGGAAGGCTTTTAAAGAAAGTCATGGCACCCGTTAGGGTTTTCACCATGTATTCCTCTGTCAGTGTCCCTTGCTCTGGAGCTGGCAATCATGGATAATTCAGCCATGTAGGCCGATTCTTTCTCATTGCTTCATATGCTTGCCATGTCCTTACCCTTGGTACATGACAAAAGATTTGGTCTCTCTGTAGTGCGGCAGGTACTTTTGTGAACAAAATCATATATGTTGGATTCTTGTTCTAGATTCTTGTTCTAGATTCTTGTTCAATTAGCTCTTTCTCCACTTGGGGTGGATATCCTCTGAGTCTTCTGTCTGCATATCCTTGTATAGTCTTTCTTTTACTTGTAATAGCTCTACTTTGATCAAAGGCTATGGCAATGATTGATGATTCCATTGTGCATTGATTTGGTTGGGAGTGCGTTGAGTTAATTGACTGAGTGAAGAATTCTCAACTCCCAGTCCATCGTTGCTTTCCATTCTACATCTGTCTCCTGGGCAACCCGTTATTTTACTCCATCTTCCTCAGCTTTAGAAAGCTGGACCATGGGCACTTGCTCAGTATCAGTCAGTCGTACCTAAACTATTCTTGTCCTCCTAGCTCTTCTGTCACTTGAGGCTTTGTGGATGCCTCTGTTGTTTCTTATTGGGTGGTCATAGAAGGGTGTGCCTCAATTTTTCTTGTGCTTTTGGTTGCTCAAAACTGGCTGCTGCCTGCTCCGTAGTGGGTGAGGTGGGCTTCGGAGACATCTCCCCTTGGTCGTGGTGTGTCTCTCTTTGTTCCGTAGCCTCCGCTTGTCTTTGTTGTTCGGCCGCTTCTTCCCTTGCTTTCCTCTCAGCTACTTGAGCTTCTTTCAACTTTAGGGCTTGTGCTTCCGCATACATGCATTCAAGAAAGTATGTGGGGTCCTCTGCTTCTTTCCTTGCAAGGTTTTTGGTTCTAGGTCCCCTTATCTCTCTTGGAACCCACCTTTTCGGGTCCTCACCTGCAGCTTGGCGGCTTCTTTCATAAGTTTTTTTTTCTCTTTCAAACCTCACCTTCTTTTGCTGAGGTTCTTCTTGATGTGCAGCTACAGCTTTCTTCTTCATTTCTTCAATTATGGCTTATTTACAGCAGCCAATTTTTTTACTAAACTTGACAATTTGATGACCTATACATATTCAATACATCTAAAACAAGTCCTAAATTGAATTTGGTAAAGTTTTGTCGTGTCGGCATCACTTCGTGCTTTGTCGACTCTGAAATCACCGATTTTTGTGACTAGATGGCCTGAGTTGGTTAGTCATTTTTGAAGCTATGGACTTGTCCACTACATAGTCCTGAAGCCACCCATCGAGTTTTGACCCATTTGGGTCAGTTTAACTTCACATGTCAAATTTGACGCTTTGTAGCCTTCGAGCTGTTTTCTGCTATTTGAGAGCTTGCGTTGATTGTTTTCATGAAACCATCCATGTACATTGTGTATAGACCCAGTCTGTAAGCTGTCTGTGGAGTCAAAATCCAATTCTGGCATCTGGCAAAAACCTAGATTTTCTACTTGGGCCGCTCATCGACCCCTATCGAATGGTCATCTGGTGATATAGAAGTGTTCTATTATATAGGGGCATGCTATTGTTCAAGTTTCGTCCAATTTGGTTGAGCTAAAAGGCCACTATGGTCAATTTTAGGTCGTAGGTCTTCGTGCACTGCTGGGTTTCTAGGGTTTTTTCTTGAGCTTAGACTTGCTACCCGGCCATATAGAATTGATCATTGATAAGTATAGAACTTGCCCCTCATGCTTCGCTGTGAGACAGCGCTGTAAAAGGGCGACTGTGGACTCCAGAAATCACGCACAAAGAAGGTCGAGAGCTCTCTTCTCCAAGGGCGACTAGTGGAAATATGGTGATTTTGGACTACCTTGGATATCTATACTTGGCTTCCCAAACTATTTTTCCCCAAATTCCCCTATTAGTCCTACTAGGCCGTGAAATCTATGTTAAGACTCAAAAATTTCCTCAATCAGATTCCGGTAGCTCATTTTGCAAGAATTTGCGAAAGTAGACCTTGACAGCTTAATTTAGGCTTCCCGCTTCTATCTGACGATTTGATTGAATTTTTTTGTGCCTGTCCACCTTGACCTTTTGATCATCAGCGTATCTTCAGTTTTTCCATCTGAGCTCATTTGCTATTTATTATTAGTTTGTGACCTGTTTATTGAAAAAATCAAAGAAAATAACAAAATGCGCTAAAAAATCAAGTCCCAATATCAAGAAGAATGATGAAAAATGACCAAAAAAGATTATTTTTTAATGATTTTTTGATAGTATATACACTATTTACACTCATCGGGAAGATTTTATTAGTTAAATTTCCCCTGTTGATGACTTGTTAAGGGCATTATTAGGTAATTTTACAAAACATCATACATTAATATCAAACTTTTTCCTCCCTCTTCAAACATTGCCTTTAATTACTTAGTTCCCTTCCACCCCTCTTAGATGGCATACTCCGAGACGACTGTGTGTGCATGGGTTGAACAACCGTGTCTATACATAGCCTTGGTTGGTTCTACCATGCATTGCAAACCATTATGATGTGCAAGAGTTAGGTCTTGAGTAATTAACTCAAGGGTTTCTGATGTCGAGGTTTTCTTCTGATGTCTCCCAAAGAGCAAATCTTGTAGCTTGAGTGCTCTTTGCTTTATTGTACCGTCAGGATGCTTTGACACGCTATCGGCATCAATATTGGTGGTTGTCGAGCTTTTACCTGCCATTGGTATCTTGGTTTTTCTTCAATGAAATGTTGTGGTTGAGTGTTTTGAGACTTAACCCTCCACTGCTTCATTGGTTTTACAGTTTACGAAGAAGATAAGTGCTCCTTTTTCTCCAAATCCATTTTGTTTTAGGTTCCCTGCTTGAAGATACTCTTCTTTGTGTTTTGAACCTTGGAACCATCTTTGGCACAGTAGATAATGTCTTGGGCACCCATATTTGAATCAGCTTGTCCTTAAGCTGAGATTTTGGCACCCAAATTTACATGACTCCTTGCATTCTACTTGTAGAATTTGCTTATTGATAGGATGGTGAATATTGATTGCTTCGTGGTTTTCTCTGCTTGTAACCTCCTTTCCACTGCTCCTTGCTTGCTGCAATTGGAACAATGATTTGTCCGCTTTTAGGTGATAGCTTGAGTTGATTGGTATCCCAATCTGGTATTGCCTTGTACGTTTGCATCCATCAGATTCCAAGAATCATTGTTTCATTCATGTGTTCATCTGGTAAGCATATGAATTGATGAGGGCATGAACATCCATGTACTATCACATTTAAGTTGACTACTCCCAATGTCGGTGTTGGGTTCTTGTTGCATCCTTTAATAGTCGATATTCCTGCTGCCAAAGACTGACTTGTTGCTTTCTTGTACGTGGAATAACTGACTGCATTTACCCGAGCTCCCGTATCAACCAATGCATTTGTGCTATGGTTGTTCAGCTGTACTGTGATGCGAAGATCCATTCCAGCTAACCATTTATCATCTGTTGACACTGCATCTTTCTGTAATTTCCATAGTCGGTCATCTAGTTTCAGAGTGTTGATGGGAATATGTATTTGTTGATTTTTGAGAGTAGCTTTCCTTTTGAGTACTTGAAGCCGAGCTTCCTCTTGGGCTTCATCAATAACCTGCTATCGTTTTCTCTTTCTTTGCTTTGCTGCATGTATCTTTTCTTGCAATTCATTGGTTAGTGACAAATTGTACTTCTTTAAACGACATCCACTAATCCAATTAGCCATTGGTTCACCATCTAGGGTGGAAAACTTAATTGCTCCACTTGGAGATACATCTTCAATGATAAATGTTCCGTTTCCCTTTTTTTTTGAACTTGGGAATGTGTTGCTTAAGGGAATAGACTAAACTAAGTCCCCTTTTTTGAAGATTTTTGTAACTAGATGGGAATCAAAAAATGTTTTTGTTTCCGCTTTTGTACATAGATGTGAGCTACAGCTGTTAGCCTTTGCTCATCAAGCTTTTCTAAATCTTCCAGCCTCTCTGACAGTTCATGTCCAGTCCACACAAGATCCTAAGCTACCCTTAGTGTAGGCAATAGAAATTCTATTGGCAGTATGGCATCAAGACCATAAACAAGGTTAAAGGGTGTAGCATTTAAAGCTGTCTTGAATGAAACTCTATAAGTCCATAGAGTAGCATGGAAATTTTTTTCCCAATCTGGCCAACCTGAACTAACCACTTTAGTCAATACCGAGCTAAGAATTTTATTCGTATGATCATCTTGTCCATTTTCTTGTGGGTGACAGGAGCCGACTTGTTATGGATGACGATTAATTCATTAAGCAGATACCCAATTATCTCGTTGAGGAAATGAGTTCTCCTATCAGTGACAATTTCTATTGGTCCATATCTTGTGAACACATTCTCATACAAGAATGCGGTTGTGGTTCTGGTATCATTCTTTTGAGTTGCTTTTAGCCTCGGCCCACTTGGTCAATAGTTTGTAGCTACAATGATATATTGAGCTTGGGTTCTATAAGCAAATGGCTGTATTGGCTCAAAAAAGTCTATACCCCATTTTGCAAAAGCTCTAGCTGCCATCATTGGTCTTAAGGGCATGCTATCTACACGGGTTGGCATTTTAGCTCGTTGACATGCATCACACCTTCGAACATATTCTTTGGCATCTACAAAAAGTGTTGGCCACCATATGCCTGCCATTAAGATTGCTCTTGTGGTGGTCTCACTAGAAAAGCGACCTCCAGGTAATCTAGCATGTGCTTGTTCTATAATGGGAATATATTCATTTGCACAAAGACACAAATGTTGATCCTTACCTCTTCGATATAATTGGTTTCCAAAAAGAGCATAGTCTCTTGCTTCAGTTTCAATTGCTCTTTGGCGGTGTTTATTCATATCCTCAGGAAATGTTCGGCTTGATAAGTAAGTAGCTAGATAGTTACTCCACTTAGGAATTAGTGATATTTGGAACAATGTCACATGAGGTATGGGTGCTTGTTTTTGACATTGAGGAAATTGTTTTACAAATGAGTGAACATCACTCCTCATAGTCGGCCAAAATACTTCAAGTCTCAAGATCCATTGCATAGTTTGGTCTTTTCCAAAGTGAAGTCCTACTATGGTACTATGTGCTTGACTTAGGTATTGGGTTTTCTCCTCACGATTAACGCACAGAAGCAATGCTCCATCTTGATTTCTTTTGTACAACCTTCTAGCTAGTAATTGGTACATAGCCGATTGTTTAATTAATCCGATTGTAATAGGAAGTGGTATTTGCAAATCCACTTGAGCTATGGTCATCAATGATACCATATTTCGCAACCATCGGGGTATCATTTCTACAAAGAGCAGATATGCATCTGGTAGATCATCGTCTACTCCCTTTGGTGGTTCTCCTGATATAATCCTTGACAAATGATCTGCTCCTTAATGAGTGGTGCCCTTTTTTACAACTACGGTGAAATCAAATTCCAAAAGAATGATGAACCATCTCACTATTCTTCTTGTGTTGCATGGTTTGTTGACCAATTACAATAAGGCTTGGTGGTCCTCAAAGAACACAAATTTGTTAGCTAATAGGTAATGTCTATACTTTTAACGGAATAGATCATTCCTAATCCTTTCCTTTCAGGGGTTGTATAGTTTTTCTATGCCATATTCAAATGTTTACTAGCATAAGAAATAGGTTTTTTGTCTCCTAGTTGATCTAGGATACACCTGTTACCATATACATGCGGTAGTGATGTGTGTGAACACACTAGGACCGCCGGGGCATTTTTTCCCTCTTTAGGAGGTTTTTTCCCCCGTGCATTGTATATACGCCCATCACTCTAGGGCTATCTATCTTTCCATTGCACACTAAGTAACACACTCTCTATTGTGTGCCTTGAGCTTCCTTCGTCTTCTCCAAGCTGTGTGTGTTTCTCTACAACCCTAATTCCAACAATTGGTATCAGAGCAGGTCACGTCCTCCCGGGCTTGGACGCCAGCTGCTCCAGCACACGCCTACTCGCTTTCTCCGATTTCAGTGAGGTTTGGCGAACGTTCGGAGGTCGACAAAAATTTTGGGTCGGCTCGAAGAGCTCGGTCTGGTTAGAATTTTGATTTGGGCTCATTTCGGCCTCCGTTTCCACTACAGGCAGTACTGCACAGGCTATTTCGTCATTTTGTGTAGAATTTCTGTCATTGCCGTTTTCTGCATAACAGGTGCCTTATAGTCTTCTACGGTTTGTGCTATATAGGACAGGTTGTTCCCGCTCCGTTTCTCCTATTTTCAGGCAGTTTCAACATCAGGTGTAGCATTTACCATGGCTGCCAACAACAACACAGATGTGTTCAAGATGTTTGCTGCTGAGGACAGGTTGGATGGGGACAACTACCCTATGTGGGCTTATATGATGCAACATGTTCTTGTGTCAAAGGGTATCTGGAACATTGTGCAGGGCATTGATGTACGTCCTGGTTCTGAGGATGTAGGCGATGTTGAGGATGTTGCAGGTCTTGCTGCAAGGATTGCAGCTGTTATAGTTGCTTTACCTACGGCAGAACAAGCTCGTTGGGATGTTAAGGATGCGCAGGCTCATGCATTGATTGCGTTGTCTGTGAAGCGCACCATTGTTCCTCACATCCGTTCAGCAAAATCTGCAAAACAGGCTTGGGATATTCTAGCAGGTCTTTATGCAAGCCGCAATGAGGCTAAAATTGCTTTGCTACGTAAAGAGCTAGAGTCGAAGATTATGCATGAGGAAGATGATATGGACACTTTCCTTGCTAGTGTCAAGGATATCAATGAGCAACTTATTTCTGCAGGTGAAGTCATTTCAGACAGTTCCCTTGTGCAGACTGTTCTTGATGCCTTACCAGATTCTTACCAGACTTTTGCTAGTACTTGGAGACTTATGACCCAAGGAAATCCAGAAGTTGTAAAGTTTGATGCATTATGCATATTGCTGTTGCAAGAGTCACTGTCCAGAAAAAACAGGACTAGACAACGTGCAGTTGAACAGGCTTTTATTGCTTCTCAAAGAAAGGGTGGTAATAGCAATGCAGCCACTTCTTATGGTTCTACTACGAGTGGCAAAAAATCTTCACTGTCAGGCACTATGAGTTCTGGATCTTTAGTTTCAAGGTGGGGTTCTACCACCACTTTGGATTTATCTTTACTGGTTCCTACCACAAGCTCCTCAGGTTTTGCCATACTCTTGAGCTTGGGTTTTTGTTTTTTCAGCATCTCTTGAGTAATTCTTACCAATTTTTGATAAGCTTCAAGCTTATCTGCTTCCATATCTGGAGAAGGATAGTTTTCCATTTGTTTTCCATGTTTTTCCGTGCTTTAACTCCCGCTTGGTAAGCTTCCAAGGCTGCATTGATTGGATCAAAAATTTTGTCTACCAAAATATATCCTCCAGATTTCATTGTGGTTTCCTTGACTTCACTTCCTGTAGATGGACTAGGCTCAGCATAGGGTGTAGCAAGAACTAGTGCTTGTTCATCTATGACTCCCTCTAAATGCATGTACTTTACATGCACTACATTATGTCCAGGATATGGAGGTTTTTCACCCAATACGGGTTGAGGTCTTTCCATACCCATTGATGGTCTTTGAGCTAGGGCTATATTAGGATGATATATGTACATTGGTTGTCCTTGTGGCCTCATAGTCATATATTGAACATTCCTATCATACTTGGATCGGTAATAGCACTCATTGGTCTCATGGTTGGTCCATTTATCCTCAATTGCAGACCATTTCTATGGCTTAATTGGTTGTCCATGTTCAGGTATCCTTTGTCCTGATCCCCTCATAGATGCTTTTTGCATGTTATTCATCATTTCATTCATCCTTTCGATCATGTCTTCTATGGTTGTGAGCGGTGCTACAACAACTGTTCCCACTTGTGCTGGTTTGATGGATGTTGTTTTCTCGCTTAGATTATCCTTAGGGACATCTTCTTCATTGATAATATCACAATTATCTCCTAAGTCAATAGCATCTAACACACACTCTTCTAGGGTCATATGTTTCTTGCTATACAATATAGCATGAAACTCTTTGTTTAGCAGTCCCTCTAGAAACAATGATACTAGTCTTTCTTCTACAGATATTTCCAATTCTGGGCATCTTGCAATGTTTTGTTTCATTCTAGTTGCACAATCCCTAATAGACTCTCCTTGTTTCTGTTTGAAGCTATAGATTTGAGCTACAGTATTGTGTTTGATCCCCATTTTGGAACATACAGCTACAAATCCTTGAGCTAATGTATTTAAATCCATGATTGACCTTGGTGGAATGTTTTGGAACCATATTAGTGATTTTGCTTCTAATGTCATTCCAAAAATCCCTCGAATTGAGTATGGAAATCAAATATGCGTTCTGCTATTAGCACTTGTTTATAGATTGCTAAGTGGTCATATGGATCCCCAGATCCACTATATTTTTTGACCCTTTTTTTTAAATTAGCTGGTTTGACACGTCTATTTGATTCAGCTCCCGGTCTCCTGGAAGTTGGTCTTGTTCTGAGTTGTTGCGGGAGTGAATCACACGAGCTATAAAGTGCATGCAACACAACCTAGATCAACATAATGTCAATCGAGGACATAGATGACATGAGAGGCACACAAAGAAAATCTGGTTAGCTTGTAAGGTTGAGACCATCCTACGCATACAACACTCTGGAAGGCCAACTAAACCACAATCTAAAGTCTCATTGCTCTCAACTACACCACCTAGCTCACATACACACAAACGAAAGGAAACTCACTAAATCATACCAAAATCGAATGAAACTTAAGGAACACCATCCCCGCACTAGGATACACCTGTCCCTAAGCTTCTACACTCAAAACCCTAGCTCTAGATCCATCTACAAAAAACACAGAGCCGAATTTTGGAAGTGCCTGAAACTGAAATCTATGAGTACCTATGGGTAGCTTATGTCGACACGATTTTCTAATGACTACTTGCAGGTAGAAAACAAACATCATTTGATATACTTATGGCCATGAGTAGCTCGTAGATGCACGAACACGTATGCTCTGTTCCGCGAGGAATGCTTGGCACCTGAGGGATTCACCATGGAAAACTTACCACACCACGTAAGTGCAGGGGAGGAGGGTTCTTTTACAAGTTACATAACAGTATAAGTTAGGGGTTGGGCCCCAATAATTCATATCCATAGATTAAAAATAAGGGAGGGGGATATTATATTTATTGTTTGGGGGGAGGGGGGGGAGAACCCTGGGTGTCTGGAGAAGGATAGTTTTCATGACATGGGCTTTTTCATGACATCTCTATAAGAGTGATCTTTTAGATTAACCCTTGTTACTGATCCCACTTGCTTCAAGTACAGATAATTGTTTCTCCAATCTTGGATAAGTTATACTTGTCACATGAAAGGTCTTCCCAAGATGATTTCATAATTGAGTTTCTTTCCAAAGTCCACTATTGTAAAGGTATAATGATAATCAATCCCACAGGAATTAACTATCACCTTTTCAAGCAATCCTAAGGGTTTTTTGATATGTCCATCAGTCAATTGCAATTTCATTCGAGTTTGTCTAATGGATGGTTGTCCCCATGATTCCCATACTGCTTTCGTGGCTGGCTATGCCTGCCCCACTATCTAGTATTGCCATGGTTTCTATATCATTATATCTCACTCGAGGCGTTATGTTTCCTTCTTTCCCTTCATAGTATTCTCCGACTTTGTTCATTGGAACAAATCAAAACTCTTTGTTCTACAATTCATGTTTCAATTTTCCCAATTTTTTTACGATTAGCCCAATGATGCCCACCTTCTCTAGAGTTTTCTGTAGATCATTCCATCTCTTGAGTAATTCTTACCAAATTTTGATTAGCTTCAAGCTTAGCTACTTCCATGTATGGAGAAGGATTAGTTTTCCATTTGTTTTCCATGTTTTGGCTTGCTTTAAGTCCCGCTTGGTAAGCTTCCAAGGCTACATTGATTGGCTCAAAAATTTTGTCTACCAAAATTGATCTTCCAGATTTCACATGGTTTCCTTGATTTCACTTCCAGTTTCCTTCACTTTTTCCTGGAATAGTTTCTTGGATTTCTCCTCGATTTCAGTCCTTTGTTTATGTTTTCTCATCTCATACCTTTTGCTTCTGCTTCTTTTGGTCTTTTGAGAGGAAGAGAGGGCATCCATGTGTCACTCTCTCCTCCATTTCAAGAAACATTTAGTTTGAAATGTAAAAGTGAAGGGTAAGTGGCAAGTACTTTGATGGTAGAAAATGAAAAGACTTAGTTTTGACTTCCTTGTTCTTTCAAAAAGTCACAATACTTAGTACTATATATATATTTATATTATGCAAACTTTTTAGCAATCTAGCCTTCAATTTTGAAGGGTGGTTACTTTTGTTTTTGTAAAGGGTGACTCTACTTTGCACCTTGAAAAAATAACGAGCATCGAGCTATGTCATGTGTCAATAAGTTGGTCCATCTCAAACATGCGCACGCACGTGTGTGTGTGTGTGTGTGTGTGTGTGTGTGTGTGTGTGTGTGAGAGAGAGAGAGAGAGAGAGAGAGAGAGAGAGAGAGAGAGGGCCAATCCCATTTAGTCATGTTGAGGAGTGTGTGTGTCTATTTTTGTTCGAAAGAGAGAGAGGGTGCCATTGATTGGTCTTGGCGCTTGACAAAGAATGCCCTCCCCCCCCTTCCCCAAACTCGATCATGAACACAACCCACCACTTACTTCATGTACAACTTCTCAAATGTTTCTGCAACAAGCCTCATGTAGTCTCCTTTATCAACGCCCCTGGCTGCCAACAATTGATCCACCACAAGCTCCATACCCTTATACAACCTCAATCCTCTGCTGGCCAGGACGCCAAGAGTTTGGATCCAATACATGTCCCACTCACCACAAGCGCTTGCTAAGCCACCTACTCCTCTACCGCTGCTTGTCTGCCACCCTTGATCCCGACGGACTCCATTTTTGCATAGTTGTGGCCCTCCACACCAAGAGAGAGAGAGAGAGTCCCACATCTGTCTCCACACTTTCTTCGTCTTTTTTGGCAAATCAGCGGATGCTACAGTGTGAGAGCTCCAACGTGAACATCCAAGCTTTGTAGCTTTCCCAAGCTTTTACATCTCAAACTCTTGACATAGGCAAGAAAAAAGGGGTTCTGCAAGGGGAGAGGCGGCATTGCCTGCTGCTACAATGCTCACGGAAACGGTCGTGCAAGGCGGGTCTTCAATTCAATGTTTGGGAAAAATGTGTCTAAGCTTCATATCATGCCATTTTTAATTTCAAAAATACCGGTTGAGGGCAAGGGGAAAAGGAGAAATTCTAGCCCAAAATAGAGAAAAATAGTGTTAAAACCTGCAAAATAAACCTATATTTCAAAATTTTCTCTTGGAAAATTAAAGGAAATCAATTTTGTATGTTTAAAAATTTATTTTTCCAAAACACTGATGTGATTGCATTGGAGGATAATCATTGTCAGTCTAGGATATTGGCCTTGGTCTTGGAGTTAGCAATCCTTTACTCATTTAATTCCTCCTTGGTGTTGCATACCTAATGTAAGCCCTTTTCCTCCCCCTAGAAATGATGACTCCGGTCTCTTATTGTAGGGTTGCCTCCATGCATGTGCCTCCATTGCAGAACTGTCTCCGTGTCATTTTCCTTTCATTTAGAGCCCGATCACTCTGGAACGGCTAAATAGCCTTCTAGTTTTGTTTGCAAGTCAAGAAAATCGGTGGCTTCAAAGATAAATGCTTGATTTGACTGAGTGATGAGATAGATCGTGAGCAGGTCCTGCTAGCCGAGAGGGTCTCAAAAGTCAACCAAGTCAACCGTGTGAAAGGCTATGCCCCTTTCGAGGCTCTTAACTACCACGATTAGATAGGTACAGAGAGAAGATCCGACTCTTCCTCGGGCAGAAAGCAAGCTCGTTGGTACACACGACCATGCTCTTAGCCTCTCACATGCTTCATTGTAATACTACAAATTAAACATGCAGCCTAAGAGAGAGACAGAGAGAGAGAGAGAGAGATTTCTTCATAGTGACGTGGTTTGAGACTCGTTAATCTTGAGACCGACTAATCCCGACTCACAGCTATTAAGTTTAGGCAAACCTTATCCAATCCAAACATTTTTGGCAACAAGTCGTCATGCTGCAGAGCAAGTTAGAGAGGGGAGAGAGAGAGAGAGAGAGAGAGAGAGAGAGAGAGAGAGAGAGAGAGAGAGAGAGAGAGAGAGAGAGAGAGAAGAGAAGAGACGAAGAAGAAGAAAATCACAAGAGACTTAAAAAATTTAGCCGATGAACGTTGATTCTTGAACTCAAGGGCTTGCATGCTCACATACTTATACAAGGAGAGGGGGACAAATATTGTAATATCATAAAAACAATCACAGTGTCCTCAAAGGTTAACGGGGGGTGGGGTGGGGTGGGGGGGGGGAGAGAGAGAGAGAGAGAGAGAGAGAGAGAGAGATTATCCTTAAAGGTCAGATTGACCTATGGGACCAAGTACAACATGTAAATTGCTTGAAGACTATGGATATAAGGGTGGCCACTAACAAGTTAAATCCATGATGTGGCTAGGAGAGAAAGGTATGTAGGCCATGGTATGGGCTAAAATGTGGGTAAAGCAAGTTTGATGTGATCAAAAGCTGAGCACTCATGTAGAGTGTGATGATCGCACTCTCAAATAGTTAAGGGATATAATTTGCGTACAAAAAGAGACTCTCCTACATGTTGTAGTGCCTCAATGCTTTGTCTCACATTTAAGGGAGTGGGAGCCAAGCCAAATGGCTGCTATGGTATAAAAGATGGGTAAGGGCAAGCATGTGAATGGTTGAATACGGTTTTCTCTTTCAAAGAAGAACGTGCATGTGTGCTCATGTGTGTATGTGTGTGTGTGTGTGTGTGTGTATTTTGCAACATGCCCTTTCTTTTACCATGATGCCCAAAACTCTTGCAAGAGAAACGATTGACTGGACGTTTTTTCTTTCATTGCCCTCACATTTTAAGGTGCCATAGGTGCCCAAATGTACACAAACAAACAATATGCGCCTTACATGCTAGCTAGATTGAGTTTAATCCAACCTGTAAATTTTGAAATTTATTCACTTATAGAGACAAAGTTGCTATAGCCATGGAATCACCCCCAAGTCACACACTCATCATGAATTTCCTTTGAGAAGCAAAGGACACACTGTTCACCAAATTAGTTGTGCATACCAATGGCAAAGTTTCTTCTACTACTATGTGGTGTAATGTTGGCATGTTGGTTCATGGCTAGTACATGCATCTTAAGTGCCAAAAACTAGAAATTGATGATCTAGTTGAATGTGATGCCCCAAATGCAAGACCAAAACTACATGAGAGAAGCATGGGAGAGTTGCTATTATGACCAATGCCTTGATTGGTAATGATGGTGAGAGGGGATGCTAATGCATCTAAAGAATTCGTCATTCAATGCAAACACTATAATCATAGAAGGATACCAACTCTCTATTAGTCTATTTAGAGGGCCACTACCACTCAGCAGGGTCCCATATCAATTGTGTGAGGGGGACGTCTCTAGCCTAATCGCAAATTCACTGCCTCCTTAGAGAGACACATAGGATGCTAAAACAAGACATCATGCGAAGGGAGCCCATTACTTAATTCATTCCCAAGAGACCTCAAATTGACTTGATGATTCTTGAACACGCACACATAGATAGAGATAAGGGGGGGGGGGGGGGGGGGGGGGGGGGGGGGGAGGGAGGGAGGGACAAACTCGCCATGACTAGGAGGAGAATGTTGGATCTTGGCATGATCAACTAGAAGGAGATTTGTCCTTGGTCATTCCACAAGAATGTGGACAGTAAATCCGATTGAACCCAAAATCTCCCGATGGCTTTGTATTATGTTGGTCTAACACTATACAAGTTCAAAAGTAAAAAATGGTGTCTCTATGTATCAGAAGTAAATAATCGCGATTATTTATTTTTCTCTCTTTTTTACACTTTTTGGCTTGATTTGCCAAGTATGAAACTTGTTAAGGTCTCTGTACAAGTTTCACTAAGTTTGAACAAAATTTGTTCAAGTTATCAACTGTTTCGTGTCCGCAGACTCATTTTTCAAGAATCTAGTTTAACTTTCACTTTTGTGATCCAAATTTCACCAAATTTGATTTGTATGGTCTACTTGATATGCTTGACCTTGTGGTGTACTCAAATGTGCAAAAATGTCTAGTTTTGTAGCAGATGTAAATAATCGCAAGTTTTTGTCACAATCTTGACACAGATTTGTTAAGCAACTCAACTTAAGCTCCCTAGCCAAGTATCATAAAGTTTGATAATTTCTGTTCAAATGGTAACAGTTTTGTGTCTGCAGACTGTTCTGCAGACTGACTTTGCAAATTTGGCAGACTGACTTTGCAAATTTGGCCACAATTTTCACTTCAATGATCCAAATCTTGCCAAATTTGATTTGTGGGCTTAATATAACATGCTAAAACTAGTGGTATGCTGGGTTGGTCAAAAAACTTGAAAAATGGGACAGAAGTAAATAATTGCGATTATTTATTATTGATAAATTTTTGCATCTTTTTTATCAACTAAGCATGTACACTTGTTTATCGCATCAATATAAACCTATGAGTCAAGTTTCACTGAGTTTGAACAAAAGTTTTCCAGTTTACACTCAAGTTCTCGACAGTTAGTACAGATTTTAGTTTTTACCAAGTTTTGGGTCAGTTTGGTGATCCAATTTCTATGGGCCTTTACAAAAGATGTTTGTACACGTGCATAGAGTGTCTGGTATCAACCTTGGCCACTTTTGAGCTGAAAGTAAATAATCACGATTATTTACTTTAGGTTTAAAAATGAGCACTTTTTTTGAACTTTTTCACTGGACAGTCTTTTCATGAGCTATTTTAAGCCTCCGAGTCAAGTCAAAACTTATTTTGGTTTAAAATGTCAAGAAAAAGTAAATAATTTGAGTTTTTGCAAATCTTGAAATTTTTACCTCAATTCGTCCTTAAGCTTAGTCACTAGTTCATACACTTTTAAAGCATAATCCCCAGCCAGATTCAGTGGTCGATAGCCTTTTGGTGCTATTTCTAGCCGTAGACCTAAAATTTTGCAACTTCACTTAAACAACTCACAATTGATTCTTCTGGAAAGAGCATTGTTCTGAGATCCCCTCGGATTCTACTTATCCTACTCTTAGATTCTACTACAATGGGGTTGTGGAAAAGTGTCCACAAACATTCGTTTTCTTGTTTTTTATGGTCTTTTGAACCTTGATCTTAAGACTTGTCTCGTCCATCAATCATTCTTAAAATCCTAAGCTAATCCTACAATCCTAAAAGGTACTTAGTAAGTATAACCTACTTCCAAGCTACCTCTACCAAGCAAAAGACGACAATCTTAAGCTATGCAATTTTTAAAAGAAAGTTTTGACTCTAGGTGATCTTAGAGGAAGTTAAAGGATAACTTCACAAGATGCTCGTGTTTTTCTCTAGTTTAGATCTCTTTGATCCCCGGGAGCGGTGCCAAATGTGGGATGGGTGTCTAACCTCACTCCTATCTTATTGCAGACATAGTGAGAACCACGAATATAATTGTCAATCCATGGGATGAAGCTGACTCTAATAGTGCATAGAGGCTACAAGAGGTTGTCAATATCTTGGAGAACAATAAACAACTCACATCTAAATCAAGCTACACTCAAGTGACAGAAATCACCAAAAGCTAATCGCTCATCGACAAACAAAATCACATCCGTTATAGCATCAAACAACATCCAAACGTTACGAAACTTCTAGGACATGTTTATAAGACCTAAGCACACATGCTTATGATCTCAAATCTCACTTTAGGTCAAGTGCAAAAATCGCGATTATTAACAGCAGTGAGTTTTTGACAAAGTCGTTTTCGACCCAGAATGCATTTAAATGCTTAGCAATAATATCCCAATATCCCGCCTATACTTATTTTATGATTTTGAAGCTTAAATTCCTACTTATGATGAAATTAGTCCACGGGTTGGCGACACCAAAAGCTATGGATTACCATGGAATGCTTACGTCAATGCGTAGAGCTCTTACATGTGATTTCAACGCAACAGAGGGCATTGCAATGTGACAACCGGAAAGAGGGTAGGAAGCGCGAGAAGGAGAGAAGTGAGCGCCGTTAGCTCATGCTATGTTTCATTATCCAAAACTTATAAAAATTGACTTTTATATCTTAGCCCATGTTTTTGTGGTCAAAACTAATAATCTGAGAGCTCTAACTAAAAACAGGTTGATATAATCTGAAAGCTTGTAGCCCTGGCTCATCAATTGCAATGTTTATCTAAAAAGTAGGAGTTACAACATTCTCGATTCATCAAAATAATAAGTGTTTTTACAATAAAAGCTTTGAAAAATGATATTCGAGTTATCCGAGTTAGCTTACTGCTAACAGTTTGGAAAAAGTGTGTCTCAACTTAGCGCCTTGAGTCATAATGATGGCCTTCACATAAACCTAAATTGGAGGGTCCTCTCTTCAAAACTAGACCAATCCCATAGGCCAACCTTTAGCTAGTTTATCGGTGGACCAACTATTTAAATTATAAAAAAGGACAAAAAGTAAAATTTGTGATTGGGTAAAAAAGGGATAGTTGACTTGGTCTAGCAGTCACTCTTCATTTAAACAACCTTCTAAAATCTAGAGGGTGGTTCAACTCTACATTTGGAAGTGCTTCTAAGATGTGCATCACATTTAATCCGATGTGGATGGTCTATAAGAATGTTTTTTTTTAGTTTGGAAAGCCTTTTAAACTGTAACATTTAATGGCCTAATAACTTGTGTATAGCGGAAATGAGCATGAACATAGTGGGCATTTCATTAGAATAGATTCCTAATGAGAATTACAAGAGTGCTTGGGTGGAGAGAGCAACAAAAAGCATAACACCTAGTTAGATAGCATCGACAATACTTTCGAAAGAGAGAGAAATTAAGCTAATGACAACAGTTGAGGACCAGATTTGCATGCAGCCGGTTCCCCCTCCAAAAGGCTTTGTATTATGGTTTCTCCCATCAAGAGAGACATTGTACAATACAATTCTTTGTGTTCCTTCAAGACTAGCTAGTGCAATGAAGATGAAAGCTTCATGCACTAAGCAAAACACTTAGCAAACACAACTTGAATTATCCCCATTCTCAGACCCAAGACCTCACACACCTTCGAAGATGGTGAGAGCTAGCAGGGTATGAGAGTAGATTGAGAGGAAGAAGGAGTATCTTACGAGAATGATGTACATCTCCTCACATAATCACTCATATTAGCATAGCTTTAGCTTAGTAATTAGCTTGGTAGAGGAGATGAGCATGCATTGAATCTTGGCTCTTGGTTGGATTTGCATCCACAAGCCAAGAGTGTGTTGATGTAGGCTTCTATCTCACAAGCTTGGAGTAGGTGATGAGTTCTCCATTAAAGCTTGGGAAGAGATAGTCTTCTCTTTCTTCACACATGAGATTGTGTGAGTGTGTGTGTGATAATGCCTTGCAAAAATCAGCCCTCTCTCTCTCTCTCTCTCTCTCTCTCTCTCTTGGGCGAGCCCTCTTGCTATTTGCTCTTGCTGAAGCCTCATTGGCCCTCCCCAAGTCAAGCCAATCACAATTAAGCAGCATAAGTGATAGCCTTTTGACATGTGTCCCCCTTTCCCCTTTTGTGAGAGCTTTAGGTAATTAAATAATTAAACTAAACTCTCATTGGACCCCTTTGCCTCCTGGCCAATAGGAATCAGGCAAGCCATTGGGCTCCTGAATGCTCATTGAACCCCTTGGGAGACTGCCCAATAGTCTTCTAAGAGACTTAATTCTCATTAGTTTTTTTTATTAAATGTTTTTAAATTAATTAAATTAGATTTACTCTAGCTTAATTCTCATTGGTCCACTTCAAGGGTCATCCAATAAAAACTGGGTGCACCTTGTGGACATTTGGCTTAGGGAGCTGACATGTGTCCTTCATTCCCTTTGTGTAAAGGGAGCATGTGTGTGTGTGTGGCTTTCTCTCTCATCCCCTACTCTCAAGGCTCGCCCCCTCCCATGTAGGGATATGCCAAGACTTTTTAGTCACACACAAAACATCCAATTTCCCCTAGGTTTGACCTTTGGACACAACCTTTGAATTTTGGAACCTTAGCATTTTGGAAGTCTTAATGAGCCTAATGTGGCCGGTCTGCTAGCTTAACCAATATTCTAGCTTTTTCTCCCCTGACACTTCCTCACATTAAATGATCAGTTTAATATAAGAAAATCATTTAGGAGAATTAGATATTTATTATTATGACATAAACCCACCGCTATCCGGTGTATGTGGTCTCACTCTTAAAAATTCAAGAAGACAATTGCTGAGAGGATATTAAATTGAAAATATTTTGCTTGGATTTTAGTGTAACCATATTAAAACTATAATTTAATTTGTAAAATTTTTACTTAAAGATGGCTTCAAGTTATGTTTCGGATAAAGGTTTTTCTCAAACTCTCTTTGCAATATCTTTTTCTTACAAAAACCATAGAATGATGACTTCGTCCTAGACTAGAGTTTGAAATGGAATGGACTTCTTGCAACTTGTGCATCCTTGAAAACGAGGCATGCGACCAACTCACACTCATGATTGTGATCCGCATTTAAGGAAAAGCCTTAACTAGTCATCCATACTATCTATCTATACTATATATGATGTGACTCACATTTAAGGAAAAGCCTTAAGTAGTCATTCATACTATCTATCTATCTTACTATATATAATGGAGCTTAAACTTTTGAAGGTCAAAGAGATCCCCCACGTGTTGAGTCCTCAAGCCTTTGAAGTTTGCACGAACTTCAAGACCACCAACCTTTTGCGTCTGCCTCGTTGCTAGCCTACCATAGTCGTCTAGGCGTGACGTTGAAGCGTTGCATGCACTTGCATGTTGCTTTGAAGGCACCAATTTCTCTAATTATAAGAATCACTGTCATGCAGTAGCCGCGTCAACTCTTGGGGGTCGTGACCAAGGACCTTGGTAGGCTATCGTTGTGTGTGTGTGTGTGACCTGCTTCGTGTGTGTGTGTGTGTGTGTGTGTGTGTGTGTGTGTGAGAGAGAGAGAGAGAGAGAGAGAGCGCGCTCAATACAGTAGCGACGCTAGCTTGTAGCCATGTCCATGTCGACTCCTATCAAGCTCTGTATAGCAAACGGTGTGTTGCCATTGTTTTGTGTGTGTGTGTGTGTGTGTGTGTATGTGTGTGTGTGTGAGAGAGAGAGAGAGGGAGAGAGAGAGAGAGTGCGACGTACGAGTGTAGTAGCGCACAACTGCTCCTGGCAGGTTTTGTATGTGTGTGACAATGTGATTGAGGATCAGAGGGACAAGTCGCGACTCAATATGGGCTCAAGCCTCAGTAGCTATGCGCACATCCTGGGCCTTGGTGTGTGTGTGTGTGTGTGTGTGTGTGTGTGTGAGAGAGAGAGAGAGAGAGAGAGAGAGAGAAAGTGAGACTCGAGAGTCAAGAGGGACCTAGCGAGTTACCGACGCATGTCCGCGAGGTTGCCACCTTAGACTTTGCTCAAGAAACGTAGGTTTAGAACTTCAATGCATGTTAGAAAATTCCTTTTCTTGAATTTGCCAAGAGGAAGTATTAGAAAATTAGGTTTATTTTTTGATTTTTTACACTCTATTTTGGGGCATAATTTCTTCTTTTCCCCTTGGCCTAACCAACATTTCGAAAATTGAAAACGACATGATATTAAGCTGAGACACATTTTTCCCGAACACTGGTTCAGTGTAATCACATCTATATATTTAGATATTTACGTCTACATTTTAAAATTCCTTTTCTTGAATTTTTCAAGAGGAAGTTTAGAAAATTAGGTATTTTTTGAGTTTTTACACTCTATTTTGAGGCGAAGTTTCTCCTTTCGCCCTTGGCCTCAACCGACATTTTTGAAATTGAAAACGACACGATATTAAGCTGAGACACATTTTTCTCGAACATTGGTTCGATGTAATCACAACTATAAATTTAGATATTTACGTCTACATTTTAAATATGAAGGTGAGAGTGTAATCCCACCTGCAATTTTAGATATTTACATTTTAAAGATATGAAGGTGAGAAAATCTACAAAAGGTAGAAAAAATTAGCGTAAAAACTTTCCAATATAGTCGGTCTACCTCAAAATTTCTTATATATAAGTTTGCCAAGTTTTTGGAAAAATGTTTTTTTCGAGTAGTACTACTATGAGCAAGAGAGAGAGAGAGAGAGAGAGAGAGAGAGAGAGAGAGAGAGAGAGAGAGAGAGAGAGAGAGAGACTCGGTAGTGGGAACACTCGAAAAGAAAGAGAGAGTGACACTAGAAAGAACTAGATATGGTTCTGAAAATGGAATACTTGTGAGAGCACTCCATTGATTGTGTTTCCAAGACAAAGAGACAAAGAGAAAGAGACCGGCGGAGGGGGGAGCAAAATCTCTAACCAATAGCTTGCTCCCATAGGCAATAGAGAGAAAGGCAAGAAGTTGCATTCGATGACAACCAATGGTTCTTGGCAAAAGCTGAGAAGGGATAGCTCACATCATGATATTGTTGGGGAATCAAGACAATATAGAATATTTACAAAGATATCCTCTTTGCAAGGTCAGCACACCTTTGTTCACCTTCTTCGTTAACCGTGTTCTTTTCAAGGTAGCTTGAAGATTTCTGCATGAAATTTCTCTATTTGTAGGTTTTCTCACCTATAAACTTAGAATTTAGTGTTAAAATTAAAACTTCGTACTTGGGATTACATTAAACCAGGGTTTTTCAAGCATTGGCCGATACACGATCCTCTTTTTTAAAAATTTGAAAAACCTACATATGAGAAATTTTAGACGTGAATTGATTACATTTTCAAGGAGTTTTGCACTAGACGGTACACGATTGTTTCCCTTCAAGTTTAGGTTTTAGAGGTAATTGTGAACATGTGTAGGTGGGATTACACTCAGCGTATGTTTTTTTGTAACATAGTGATACACAAAAATAAACATTGCTAATGCATATTAAAGGCAATGCTCGAAAAAAAACATAATAAAGACATTGCTACTTTATAGAAATTAAACATTGCTAATGTATATTAAAAGAAATGATTGAGAAAAATATATTAAAGGTAGTGCACTTTATAGAGATAAAACATTGCTAATGCATATTAAATGCACTCCTTGAAAAATACTTTTCTCCAAAAACTTGGCATGAGAAATAGTAGAGGCAAGTTGACTAAATTTCTCTAGAATTTGTAGGTTTTCTCACATTCAAATTTAGAATTTAGAGGTAGGTGCGTTTACACCAAACCTAGGGTGTTTGAGCACTAGCCAATACAAGATCAATCCTTCATCTTCAAATTTAGAATCTCAAAATCTCAGAATTTGAAGGTAAATCTTAAAATTTTGGAGGAATTTCAGCCTTTTTTTTTTCATTGTGATACACTAGCAAAACATTGCTAATGCAATATATATTAAAGGTATTTCTTGAAAAAACTCTTCTCTAAATACTTGGCAAGCCTACATATGAGAAATAGTAGAGGTAAAGTGACTAAATTTGGAGATACTAAATTGCATTGAGTTCTTCTAATTTTTTTAGGTTTTTTCACCTTTAGCTTTGTAGGTGGGATTACTCTGAGCCTAGGTTTTTGTCCAGCATTGAAGTTTAAAGATGCTCCTTTTAGTTGATACACAAAGTGATAGAAGGACCTATGCTTTTCTTTTTACCGATGCATTTATTGTCAAAGGAAACACAATAAGAATATGTGAGAATTCTTAGAAACATTTTTTGTTAAATAAATATCCCACATAATGCGGTAATTGCAAAAATAAATTGGAAAGATGTCAAGTTATGTCTTGGCAAGGTGGAGGACGGACCAAAGAGTAGGATATGGGTCATAACGTGTGTGCGCTCATGAGTTAGAGTACTTACATTATGTCCCCATATCTCGGTGGTAGAATACTTATATGGCTTCCATAGGCTATAATTGTACCCTTGATGATAATAAGATTTTTAATAAAGTGACTCTAAGATTCCAAAAATATAATTTTAATATGTGTGAATTGATTAGAAGAAGCAAAATTATACATTGTGTTACTTAGGTTATTTGCTTTTTGAAAAACAATTATTTGACTCATGATCAATGTTAAGAACACCTCAAAGTTCCACCTTCAAAAGAAAAACCCTTTTTCTAAAAATTTGAATAGCCTTCCCGTGGAAAAGAATAGAGACAATTTACAAGGTTTGTAGGTTTTCTCAGTTTTCATCTATATTAGAGGTAGATTTCAAAATTTATTTGTACTACACTAGCCATTTGAAGGGATTCCTCTAGAATAGGCCTTCTAAGAAGAAGAACACAATTTTGAGCCACTCTAATTTTGAAGACCGAAAAAAATAATTTATTCACACATAATGTTACCTAACACAATAAAAGGTGGAATATTCTAAGCACTTCTCTTCATGAACAATATTCCTCCTACACTATTTTCTTGCATTAGATACTCTATATGATGTTAATGTTGCCACAAGAAACCAAAAACCTCTTGAATTTTGATCTAAAAAGGATGTATAAATTAATGACATTTTATCTCACACACAAAGACGTTGAACTCGAAGCCACCCATTTGAGAGGGAAGAGAGTTGCCACCACGTTGCGCATGGGCCAACCTTACACAAACTGACCACCAAATTGGTCGGTTGAGACCTTGTGATCTAGTAGCTCCCATATGAGTTGGATATGGTAATGGTTGTCTCTCTATGGTCAGGTGCCTTAGCCATTTACCTTTATAGAGGTGATGCCCTAGCTCATTCTAAGCAGGGATATCTAATGTAATTCTTTTTGTGAAGTTTATCATATACACACACACTTGTGAACATTGGCAAAAAAAATTGTGTTGTACGATTGCCCTAATGAATCCAAAATTGGGAGGTCCTATGAAATGACACGACTCTACTTATAGTGAAAAAACAATTGACAAGCTAATACTTGCCTTCTTATTTGCTGAGAAAATTTTTGGTCAAAGACGTTATCACCTTTGTTCCTACTTTCCTACGATAAGGAAAAATGCTTTAAGAAGGGAAGATGCCTGTCAAAACCTATCAGTGACTCCGACTCCGTAAAACCCCTTGGAAGAGAATTGCATCCTTCTTATTCTAGGATTGTATATTTTTATATACAAAAATTAGGCACATTAATCCATGATCACATAATGGGTCTATTCACTCGCCATTAATTAATTTGTTGTTGGGATTCTCAACGAATCGCTTATTTGAAAACTAAATCCTTGAGCTGTCGTCATCGGTCCTCTCTCGTCTTGTGCGCTCGTATTTCCGCCGTCTGTTGCGTTCCTCCGTCTGCCATTGCCTTCGCCAATCGTGGACTCCCTTAGGCCTTTGCACTGCACTGCACTGCCCCAGCTCCCTGCCACAACGGCTGACTCCCGCCCTCCTGCAACATCAACTCATCGCAAATCAACTGTACATCTTACCCTTGCATTGCTTATCGACGGTTTCCCTCTGCGCACACTGTCGGCTATCGTCCCAGGCAAGGGCATCCCTCACCAGTGCTGCGCGAGCAAGCAATGCAGCGCTCTCTCTCTCTCTCTCTCTCTCTCTCTCTCTCTCTCTCTCTCTCTCTCTCTCTCTCTCTCTCCGTGCGATGTCCCTTGCTCTGGCTGATGCCAACGTTTGGTGTTCACCGTCATGCTCTGCAGTGTGCCCGCCTGCGTCTCAGCGTCCTCATGCACCACAATGCGCCTCTCTGCCCTCAACACTAGCCGTCGCACCATGTCCCTGCCTACGAAACCATGGCCTGCGCCAAATCCGCACAGAGACGACACAGGATACACTCCATCTCCCCTTCGTGTCCTCATGACGCCTGAGAGAGAGAGAGAGAGAGAGAGCCTGGCCTCCATCGCCTACGAGACAGACAAACAGACCTACGCCTCCACACCCTACCATTGCTCGACTGATTTGCAGCCAACCGACACGCAAAAAAGTCAATCCTTGATTTTCTCTCTCCTCCACGTGGTTGCTCCCCGACTTTTCATTTCAAAATTGTCGAAGGGATCTCCCAAGATCTCGCTTAATGTGTCCTGCTGCGAACATTAGGGACACATACTGATTCTATATTTTCGAGACATACTAATAGATCCCTCAAAGGAATTCCTTAGCAAGATAATGTAAAACAACTTTTTTTTTTTTTTTTTTGCACTTTTACACTTAATAGCAAGGATAGCGAGAGATAAAAGAGTTAGTCACACTACATTTGAGCATTAAGAAAAGGCACACGCCATTCCAAAAGACAAATGGCATGATCCATGGGTAGAAAAAAAACCATTGCATTTCCAAAGGACAACCTTGCTTTCCAAAAGAAATTGAATGCGACATGCAATTTAAATAATGTTGTGTGTGTGTGTGTGCGCGTGTGTGTGTGTGTGTGTGTGAGAGAGAGAGAGAGAGAGAGAGAGAGAGAGAGTGCTAAAAGTATTGTGCCAAAACCCATCTCCAACAAAAAAGGTGCATCGCATTTTTTCAAAAAAATGCATCACTCATTCAAAAATAACACTATGTCTCAAACCCTAGCCCCAAGATTTGCTATTCAAGAGGAAGCCCAAGTGGTTCCTCATGCCAGGTTGACACACAGAGCTCATTGCCTCATTTGGTTTTTTTAAAAAAATTATTGCATGAGACAAGTTAGGCCCCTTGACACATCAACGGATTGATCACTTATGGATTTTCCTCTCAACAGCATGGCCACAAAAAATGGAGAGGGAATTGGGAGATCCAAGCTACCACATTTGGGCAAGAAACTTTGATAACCTGTCTACCACATTTGGGTGATAGAAAGGTTGTTCAAGCCAATGCATCCCCTTCTTTATACAGGTATCCATGAAAAGTATGTTTTCTAGTGCCACTAGGAGAAACCATGAGAGGGGAAGTTTTGAAAGCTATAAGGACAATGCTAAGAGACTTTTCAACGAGTTTTCAACTTTAAGCCTACTATTTAAGTGTGAATTAGGAGAACCAATCTACCATGTTCAGAGAGGGAATTGGGAGAGACATTCTACAACATTGGACACATGACAAGATCTATCTTATGAGCTTTGAATTTGTTTGCACTCTATCTTCTCTCCTTGGGGAGCACTATACCTGATATTGTAATGTATTGAGATTATTTTATGCTTGCAACATAATGTTTCAATATGGAAACTTATGCACTTATTATAAAATTGATGTTTTCTCTATTGCTTGGCAAAATCATTTATGAGGATAAAGGACATGTGTCTTTATCTTCTTAACTTTCCAAGTAATTCCTCACATGTGTGTACAAATCAAAAAGGTTGCATGGCATTATCATCGCTAATTTGCTATATAATGCACTATATACTTGCCTTGACATCCTCAACAAATGACCATGGTCAAGGTAGGAGTCCCTCCACATTTGTGGAGGGTTGTGTCCATGGTGATGTCACTTTTTCACAAGTGTTGTGAATTATCATGCTGCAAGGACATGAACAAAGACAACACACTCTATCATGTTTGGATGGGACAAGAAGAAATCATTGACAATGCATCCAAAGGTATTGAGAGCTACAATATTGTTAAAGATTTAAGAGTTTCAATGGCATTAATATTGCACTCTTTGGGTCCACACCAATGTATAATTTACATACTATATTTTTTATGTTGATTGAATTCTCTATGACCTTTCCATGTTATATTACCAATGACTAAAAATTTAAGGCAATACAATAAAGGATGAAAAACCTTAATATCACTTTGGATTATTTGTAATCTTAATTTTGTTATGAAGCATGGTTGTCATTACCTTGGATTGAATACATAAACTAGACCATAATTTTTCTTGGCCGCAGAAACGCGCGGGTCACATACTATTACTATATATATATGAAGCAACTTAAATTTGTAAAGGAAGGAGAGAGCATCCACTTGTCACACTTTGGTTCATTCTTAAAAAAAACATAAGAAACATTTATTTGTTTGCAAGATTTGCAAATGGGTCCAAAAGACCTAGAAAATAGGATTCTTCAAGAACGATCTCTTCTTGGGAGGGAAGATGTTCAAGAGCCATACAGTGCTCATTGCTACACAAATCGTGAGTAATTGTTACTTTAAACACATTAGAAAAACAAGGAATGGTTGGATCTTATGCCAAGAGAAGAGGGGTACACTTATTGAAAATTTGTTACACCCTGGCATGGGGCACAGAGAGAGAGAGAGAGAGAGAGAGAGAGAGAGAGAGAGAGAGAGATGAGCCCTGGAGGCATCCACGTGTCATTTAAAGGGTAACTCTACTTTTCCTTCTGAAGGCCATAAAGAAACTCTAGCCCTCAAATTTGATGGGTGACTCTACTTTGATATTTTATCTTTAAGAGCCAACAAGCGAGTCAGTGTCATCAGTTTAACCAAGACAATTGATCTAGAAGGGAATGAACAAGAAAATTCCGCTTGGATTTTGTAAAAAAAATTCCCCTCCCACCAGCTCGAACCTTGTTTTATTTAGGGAAACTTATCAAAATACCCCTCTAATTTGTGAAAATTCCCAAAATACCCTTGTATCTATTTTGGTTGGATTGTTCAAGATTTTCTTATCTATATTCCTTTTTGACAAGTGAGATCAGTGTTTGAGTGCTTAGCATGTAATTTGATCTCCCAAAAAAGGCAATTATGTGTAAAAATAATGAAACAATTCATTTCCAAAGTCTACATAACCAGCTTAAATTCTAGTTTTAGCGTCTTGTACTGACAAACAATCAATCTTCTTATGAGAAGCTACTTTTTTTTTGAGAAGCTACTTTTTTTTTTAATCTTTGGAGATATTTAATCTCACAACCAGGGGTATTTTGAGAAATTTGAAGGGCATTTTGAGAAATCATGACCATGACATATTATTTGGGGACATTTTGGGAATTTTTGAAATTTGAGGAAAATTTCCACAAATAAGAGGGGTATTTTGGTAATTTTTCCTTTTATTTATTTACCAACTTGAGATCCTTGCCCTTCAAAAGTAGGATGTAAGATAGCAACCTACTCTACCGGTATTATGTCTCACATGGCAATCCCATAAAACTAATCAAGCACTTGTCGGTGCCACCCTGTGCTCTCATGACCTTCGGCTTTGCCTCAATGTCGACGTCACCAGTGCCATTTTCTTGCCTCGCCTTGCCTCTCCCGTCGGCTGCCACGTGCTTGCGAGCTCGCCATGTGATCTATTGCACCCCTTCCCTTTTCTTGTTTGGTAGAGGGATCTTCCCCGATTTCCACTAATAAAACATAATTGAAACCCAACCCAAACCATTTAAAATCTTGGGAGGTTTTTCTTGAGCACTACCAGCCCCGTCGACAAGGTTCATTTTTACAGGTTGAGGAGCCCGTCAAGTCTAGTTTTGACCTTGAAAAGAAGTGACAAAATTTCAAGGATTTGCATAAGAATGGCTATTTTTAAAATTTGCCACAAGAAACAATGTTAACTTTTTGAGAAAAAATTATATATATATATATATATATTAATTATATACTATTAGATACTAGTGTGGCCGACGACTCTCTCTCTCTCTCTACACTTAGTTCACTGTCTCATCGGAGAGCAAGGCACACATGCCGGATTAAGGAGCTATGACCCGGGTGTGTTGGGGGGGGGGGGGGGGGGGGGGGTGTGGTTCCCTCCCCTTGTCTAATAGTATAGATAATGGGAGGAATTTCTCCTCATAGACAAGGTTCAAGACCAAATTCCCAAGGTCAAACCTTTTAATTGATGTATTGTTTCGAGACTCCACGTTCCAAATCCACTATTCAAGACTTAATCCAACATCCACTACCAAAGACTTAATCTAACGAGCACCAAATCAATTGGCTTTAGCCTTTCTCTACGATGATGTTTAGGCTAGACCTTCTCTAGGAAGAAGAGGTCATGGACCCATACACGAGATGCGAGCAACTTGCATTTGCACTAATGTTTGGAAAAAGTGTGTCTCAACTTAGCGCCGCCTTGAGTCATTTAGATGGCCTTCACATATACCTACTAAAATTGAGGGCCATCTAAATTGGAGGGCCCTCCCTTCAAAACTAGACCAATCCCATAGGCCGACCTTTAGCAAGTTGATGGTTGGACCAACTATTTAAATTATAAAAAAGGTGAAATGTTTGATTGGGTCAAAAAGGGGTAGCTTACTTGCTCTAGCAGTCACTCTTCATTTAAACAACCTTCTAAAATATAGAGGGTGGTTCAACTCTACATTTGGAAGTGGATGGTCTATGAGAACACATTTTTTAGTTTGGAATGTCCTTTAAACCCACCACTATGGGGTGTATGTGGTTTAAGTCTTACAAATTCAAGAAAGCCAATGGCTGAGAGGAGATTAAATTGAAAATAATTCGCTTAGATTTTGTAAGAAAATAGTGTAACTATATTAAAACTATAATTTAATTTGTAAAATATTCACTCAAAGATGGCTTCAAGTTATGTTTCGAATGAACGTTTTTCCCAAACTCTATTTGCACTATCCTTTTCTTGCAAAAACCATAGAATGATAACTTCGTCCTAGACTAGAGTTTGATATGGAATGGACTTCTTGCAACATGTGCATCCTTGAAAACGAGGCATGCGACCCTGTCACACTCATGATTGTGACCCACATTTAAGGAAAAGCCTTAACTAGTCACCTATACTATCTATATATACCATATATGAAGAAACTTATAAATTTTTAAAAGGAGAGAGCATCCACTTGTCATACTTTGGTTCATTTCAAAAAAGAACTTAAGAAACATCTATTTGCAAGCAAGATTTGTAAATGGGTCCAAAAGATCGGGAAAGTAAAATTCTTCAAGAACGATTTCTTCTTGAGAGGGAAGCCATTCAAGAGCCATATAGTGTTCATTGCTACACAAATCGTGAGGTATTGTTGCTTCAAACACATTTAAAAACAAAGAACTATTGGATCTTATACCAAAAAAAAGGGGCACACTTATTGAAGATTTGTTACACGTTCATATGGGACACCGATGTGTGTATGTGTGTGATAGAGAGAGAGAGAGAGAGAGAGAGAGAGAGAGAATTCCAACCCACCAAAGAAAATAACTCCAAGAGACTTCAAAGATCCACTTGGAGAAGACTTAGAGTTCTATACATATCTATACTTCTATTATGCAGCTTGAGATTTTCAAGCTCAAAGAACCCCTCCACATGTCACTCACTACTTCAATTGAAAGGAAACCTTACAAAATGTCCCATTTCTTTAAAACTTGGAATCTTGGAACTTGTGAAACTTTTGAGGCCTTCAATTTTTAACCTTCCAAAGTATAAGAAAAAGGTTTGAGTGTACTTTTTCAACTTTACTTTTCCTTGATCGAAGGGTGGCTCAACTTTGCTTTTGGAAAGCAAATGGCAATAAAATTTTAGAATTTAAGAAACTATTCGTATGCACACTATCAAAATTTTGTCGATTTATTTCAAGGTGAACTTGGAATCTAGCTACGATTTTTTGATTAATACACTAAATCCCAATTAATACACTAACTATGGTCTCAAATAGCCTCAAAATGGAAGGGTGTATGTAAGTGTGTGTGTGTGTGTGAGAGAGAGAGAGAGAGAGGTCTCAAAGAGTGTTAATTTTTTTTCTTGATCGAAATAATTTCAAAGTAAACCTATACATATATATTGGAGCTTAAATTTTCCAAGCAAGGAGAGGCCTTCCACATGTCATTCATTGCAGCTTGCACAAATATCCATGTTTTGAACTCCACGATATAACGTGCAGCCTGACGATCTCAATGCTTGAAGGTCTCGAAAAGCCCCAAAATGGAAGGGCATGTGTGTGTGTGTGTGTGTGTATGTGTGTGTGTGTGTGTGTGTGTGTGTGTGTGAGAGAGAGAGAGAGAGAGAGAGAGAGAGAGAGGTCTCAAAGAGAGTGCCAAATGAATTTTCTTGATCAAAATAATCTTAAAGTAAATCTATACATATATAATGGAGCTTAAATTTTCCAAGCAAGGAGAGGCCTTCCACGTGTCATCCATTGGAGCTTGCACAAATGTCCACGTTGGAAACTCCATGAAATAACCTGCAGTCTGACGACCTCAGTGCTTGAAGTTATCAGTCCAATCTCCACCTGCAAAACAATTGCTCGTGCATGCGTTCGCGTCCATGATGTGTGTATGTGGTGTTCATGTGTTACTGTGTGTGTGTGTGTGTAAGAGAGTAAGAGAGAGAGAGAGAGAGAGAGAGAGAGAGAGAGAAGAAGAAGAAGAAGAAGAAGAAGCAGAAACGCAATTGGCCGTTGACTATGTGTGCGTATGAGACTCGAATCTCAACCTACAGTGTGACTGGGCATTCTTGGTGGTGTGTGTGAGAGAGAGTCCAATCTAGCGGAGCGAGCCTATGCGCACACCCAAGTTTGTTTGTTGTGTGTGTGTGTGTGTGTGTGTGTGTGAGAGAGAGAGAGAGAGAGAGAGAGAGAGAGTAGCTAGAGTGCTCACTCTTTGTGTGTGTGAATGTGTGTGAGAGAGAGAACAGGATATCACAATTGCCCGTTGTCTATGCACGTATGTGTGTGTGTGTGTGTGTGTGTGTGTGTGTGTGAGAGAGAGAGAGAGAGAGAGAGAGAGAGAGAGAGAGAGAGAGAGAGAATGTGAGATCACATTGTCCGTAGACTCTATGTGTTGTGTTGTGTGTGGGGGGGGGGGGGGACACACAGAGAGAGAGAGAGAGAGAGAGAAGAGAGAGAGAGAGAGAGAGAGAGAGAGAGAGACAAAATGTGAGATCACAATTGTCCGCATCCTCTGTGTGTGTGTGTGTGTGTGTGTGTGTGTGTGTGTGTGTGTGTGTGTGTGTGTGTGTTGGAGAGAGAGAGAGAGGAGAGAGAGAGAGAGGAGAGAGAGAGAGAGAGAGACTCTTACTCAGTGGTGAGAGAGAATGACAGAATATGTGGGGATTTAATGGCAAGAGAGAAAATAGTGAGTTTTGGCAGAGAGAGAGAGAGAGAGAGAGGATGCAATTGGTCCCATAGCCAATGACGAACAAAATCGAGTAAGCCCAAGATAACGAATCTAGGACATGGAAAAAATGTAGAACGGGTGGCGAGCAATTGCAAGTTGACAACGACAGAAGGCACAATAAACTGTTGGCTATGTTTTATAAAAAAAATTGTGCTAATTTTTTTTGAACTTTGTAGGTGTTCTCAATTTCAAATTAGAATTTTAAGGTAAATCTCAAAATTTATGGGTGGGATTACACTAAACCTTTGTTAAGCATTCTCACATTGAAATTAGAATTTAGAGATAAATCTCATATCTATAGGTGGAATTACACCAAACCTAAGTCTTTTTAGCCCTTAGATACATACTGCTTTTTCCAAAAGCTTAGAAAATCTATAGATGAGTCTTGAGATTTTGTCTATTTGAGTGTTTTTACACTAAGCTTCGATAAACTTCATGGGTTTCCTCACCTTCAAATCTATAATTTAAAAGTTGTAGGTGGGATTACACTAGACCTAGCTTTTTTCCGAGTACTCAGAGACATATTGCTCTGTTTCAGAAACTTGAAAAACTTACATGTGAGAAAATTATATTTAAAGGTCTTTACATGATTTTCCTAAAATTTGTCTATGAAATCTGGAGATTTGCCTTTAAATTTGAAGGTTCTTACTAAATTTAGAGGTTGCGATCAAGGGCTCTTAGAGAATTCCACAAAAGATTGAAATTTAAAAACACCTACATATGATAGAATTGTAAAGACAAATTTACTATATTTGAAAGTTTTTATATTTGAATTTCTCAGATTGCATGTATGATGATTGTATGCCTCCCCTTTGATATATAATTCATCCCTACTAATTTCTCTGAGCTTTGTGCGGTTTCTCAACTACAAATCTAGAGTTTAGAACTAAACCTCAAAATTTGTAGGTGCGATTACACTTAATCTAGGTTTTTCTTCGAGGACTTGGATATAGAGTTCTTTTCTCCATGTATCAAATGTTTGTAGTTTAGGATGCCACATATGTCTGGAAGGAGAATGATGAGGGCAAGGAAGCTCTAAGTAGTTTTCACATGAGGCAAGGTGAGGGCTTGTGTACGGATACAATGGTGTATCCTTATATCTCAAAGGCATATGGCATCATGCAAGTATTTGACATGAGCAAACTAAAATGGCTATTCAAGGGCTCTTTTAAAAAAAAACCTTTTTGTTTGAAAAATGTTTTGGCCAACATGTACACCATATGTAAATGTAGCCTCTTGGAATGCACTTATGTGGCCCTTGGCACCCCCATTCTTAGGGCTTCTTGCTCTTTGGGGTCACTTTCCAAGGAGACAAATTTACTATATTTACATTAAACTTAGATTTTCTTCGAGCACTCAGGTACGCAATGCTTTTTTCAAAATTTTAGAAAAACTACCTTTGAGAATTTTTAGAGGAAAATTTATTGTATTTGTTGGTTTTAACACTAAGTTTTTTTAAACTTTATAGGAGTTCTTAACTTAAAATCTATTATTTAGAGGTAAATCTCAAAATTTGTAGGTTAGATTAGACTCAATGTAGGTTTTTTTTAGCATTGAGATACACGATACTTTCTCCCAAAAACTTGAAAAACCTACATATGAGACTTTTTAGAGGCAAATTTACTATATTTGTAGGTTAGATTACACTGAATGTAGGTTTTTTTTAGCACTGAGATACACAATACTTTCTCCCAAAAACTTGGAAAACCTACGTATAAGAAATTTTAGAGTCAAATTTGCTATATTTGAAGGTTTTATTTTGCAGGCTAGATCACATTAAACCTAGGTTTCTTTATAGCACTTAAATACACAATATTTTTCCCAAAAAACTTGAAAAACCTACATATGATTACAGTAAGCGTACACTCAAATACATTTCTAGGTGGGATTGCACTAAACCTAACCCTTTTTAGATTTTTAGTAGGGAGAGGAAGGTGTTTCACTGCCTTATGCATTATTTATTGAAGGTGTCATTGATCCAACATCTAATGATGATGGTGAAGAGGGAGAGGGAGATTATCCCTCATCTAGACCTTGCAAGATGTCTAACACATTAATGCTTTCTTGAAGTGTTGGTTTGCGTGAATGTGGGATGTGTATGGAGATGATACATTGAAGGCTAGCAGCCTAGCAACATGCTTCGATGTCCATAAACCATTCTTCATCTCTTTCTACATCAAGTTAGGGGCCAATCCCATGGACTCAATAATGTCGAGTCTAATGTATAACTCATCCAATGAGCAAACATGAGCTATGCTTCTTTTCACCTCTTCTAAAGGCTTGGAACTATCCATCTTTAGCATACCAGCTCGATGTGAGTGCAATCAAGTGGTGATGGTACTCCTCACAAGATGGGCTCATTGGGTGGCAATGACACTACACATCTTCTTCACTTCCATGGCCATATGCATCTCTCAGATGTGGTACACATAGGTATGATCATCTTTCGTCTTGACCAAAAATGTGCAGCAGATCCTTTGAGCTAATTAAGGTTAAATTCTCCGTCATCATGGAGATAGCAGGCCCTCTGTAGCTCTCTTTTTTCTTAGACAATTATAATCTCTCTCTCTCTCTCTCTCTCTCTCTCTCTCTCTCTCTCTCTCTCTCTTTGTGTGTGTGTGTGTAGCATGCTGCTTAACAAGAAGCGACTTCTATTGTATGACAAACAACAAAAGTTGGAGACTTCATGAATTGGGAGAAAAGCTCAAGAAAAAAGTGTAATGGCACCTACAAATTTTGAGACGTTACCTCTAAATTTTAAATTAGAAGGTAAGAAAACCTTCAAAATATGAAGGAATTTAGTATTTAAAATTCTTTTGGACACTGGGGAGGGAGAGAAAATTAAGCAACTACCACCAACCCAGAGAACTATCCAATTAAACAAAGAGAAGGGAGGAGGAGGAGGAGAATAGAAATATTAATCTTTGTGTGTGTGTGTGTGTGTGTGTGTGTGTGTGTGCGCGTGTTCTCTTCAATAGCTACAGAGAACCTAGATCCATTGAATAAGGGCTAGAAAATCCTATGTAATGTGTGAGAACCTACCAAGCTTGGTATTAAAGGAATATTTGTTGCCTCTTGCATGTATATTTTTATTTGAGAATCCATAGAGAGATGTTGTGAATCGTTCTTTTTTAAATTCAAGAGAGTGTATACATGTAGAATAATGGAATCTATATAATTTTTCATCTTTTAGTTGTAAGGAAGACATGCATTTTCTAGCCGCAACTACGTGCCGGTCAATTTAAAAGTCAAGGTTTTGATGTTAAGTGTCATTCTTTTTGCATCCATGGCTCAGTTTGAGTATGGCGATGTTGTATTTTTTATGTTTCTAATTCAGTATTGTTGAGTGAGTGCTGTTGAAAACAAAAAATTTAGAAATTAGAGGTAAATCTTGAAATTTGTAGGTGGAATTATATGTTTTTTTTGCAATGTTGTGGGTGTCCTAATCTTCAAATTAAATTATACAAGTGTGTGGTCTGTCAGAGAGAGAGAGCGAGAGAGAGAGAGAGAGAGAGAGAGAGAGAGAGAGAGAAGAGAGAGAGAGAGAGAGAGAGAGAGAGAGAGAGAGATGTCGCTTTCCTTGGCATACAATCCATTCTCTCTCTTTCTTTGCCTTGGCCTCCACCCCCCCCCCCCCCCCCCCCCCCCCCCCCCCCCCCCCCCCCCCCCCCCCCAAAGCCCTTTCCTTATGTCACATGGCAGAGGCCTCCGAGGTGCATAAGATATAGTTGAGAAATTTGTAGGTGGATTGCACTAAACCTAGGTTTTTCTCGAGCACTTGCTTACAGAATAGTTTTCTACTATTACTCAATAGTCCATTATCTATACTCTTTATAATGGATCTCAAAAAATTAGAGGAAGGAGAGGGCCTCCACACGTCGCATTTTTGGTTGATTTGCATGGACCGTTGGATCAATGCCGATATTAAGATGTTGAGTCCCATCCTTCAAAAATTGCATAAAGTAGTTCAGATTGCAACTCCATCCTTTCTCGACGACTTGCAATAGTCAAATTTGTGAGTATGACCAGTTGTTGTCAATCTGTGTGTGTGTGTGTGTGTGTGTGTGTGTGTGTGTGTGTGTGTGAGAGAGAGAGAGAGAGAGAGAGAGAGAGAGAGAGAGAGCGAGAGAGAGAGAGAGAATGTAGAATATGCAAATCCAACATTTTTCAACAACATACAGATTATAATAGCCAAAATTGTGCACCTGATAGTTTGCATGTGTGTGTACATGCTCTGTGCATGCGTGCGTGTCACTGTTACAGTGTGTGTGTGTGTGTGTGTGTGTGTGTGTGTGTGTGTGTGTGTGTGAGAGAGAGAGAGAGAGAGAGAGAGAGAGAGAGAGAGATTTTCCTTGGCAACTTGGTAGCCCACCAAAATGACTACGAAGCATCAAAACCTGTCTACCTCCAACCAACTGAGAGTCATGAGAAGCCCGTATATTGGCAAGCCATGGTTTTGATAGCATGGCGCAATAGTAGCAAGTTGGTAGAAATGTGGTACATTGTCATTGATTGATGAGTGGGGAGATATGAACAACTCAAATTTGTTAGAAGTCGTGTGAAGGATGAGTTGATCGCAACCGATCGCCCGAAAGCACTCCATGTGGATGGAGAGAGAGAGAGAGAGAGAGCGCTATTGAGCAATTCTTCAACTTAAAAGAATTGAGAAATGGAGGAAAGAAGGTGATAAAAAAGATATCAAAGACCTACTTGTGATTCCTAAGACTACTATTCCATTGTGTGTGTGTGTGTGTATGTGTGTGTGTGTGTGTGTGTGTGTGTGTGTGTGAGAGAGAGAGAGAGAGAGAGAGAGAGAGAGAGAGAGAGAGAGATCCAATTACCATGCTATTCTAGAGAGATAGAAAGATAGAGAGAAGGCGTACATTTGCATTGTTATCTTTTTATAGTGATTCCAAGGACTACGTTTCCATTGTGTGTGTGTGTGTGTGTGTGTGTGTGTATGAGAGAGAGAGAGAGAGAGAGAGAGAGAGATCCAATTGCCATGCTTTTCTTGGCCGCAGCAACGCACGGGTCACATACTAATACTATATATAATGTAGCTTAAAATTTTCTACAAAGGAGAGGGCATCCACATGTCACACCCTGGTTCATTTCAAAGAAAGCCTTAAAAAACTTTTGGTTTGGAATTCCAAAGTGAAGGATAAGTGGTAAGTACTAATAACTAACTATGATGGTAGAAAATGAAAAGACATAGTTTTGAGTTTCTAGTTTTGTCAAAAAAAAAAAAGTCAAAAAGCTTAGTACTTCATCTATATCTATATTATTTATAGTCCTTGGCAAGGCCATGGAGTTTCACTAAAGCAAGTGTTTGGGAAAAGTCAATTTTATAAACATACAAATTTTTTTTAGGGTAGATTCAAAGAGGAAAATTTTCAAAATAATTGGTATTTCTTATGATAAACCTCTATTTTCTTAAATTTTTCAAGTGGATATTTTTTCCCATTTGAATGTGCCCGTACTAGATAGTGCAGAGATAAAGAACTCCCTTTTCCTTTATACAAATGCACACCTAGCCTTGAAATTTATACTTGAGCTTTAAAAACTGTAGAACTTTCAAAGATTCTGCACATTGTATAATGTTCAGTTAAAATCTCACACTTGGCACCTCCATGTATAATTGCCTTCTAGCCCCGAGAATGTGCACATTGCACAATGTAGCTTTGTACAAAGGGATAGAGAAATGGTCTTGGAGTTGAATTGGTGTGTGTGTGTGTGTGTGTGTGTGAGAGAGAGAGAGAGAGAGAGAGAGGTCTCGAATAGGACCTACCAAAAAATAAATTTTTAATCGAGAAAACCTTAAAATAAGAAATTGCACAACAAAAATCTTTTGAATTTTAAGTTGAAATTTAAAGAATTGAGAATATTTACACAAACTTACAAAATATTACTGATTTTCTTCAAGGCAAGCTTGAAATCTAGCCAGATATTTGCAATTTTAGTCGTAAAAATACACTAAACCTTGGCTTATTGCAACCATTGGGAATCTCAAATAGTTCCAAAATGGAAGAGCATAATAGACATAAAAATTTTGAATACCCAGTATATCCACAATTACTCTCTCACCACCTCGAGGACATGCTATGCCAAGAAAGGATGGGCACACCTATTGAAAATCTATTACAACCTCCCATGGGGCACAGATGTGTGTGTGTGTGTGTGTGTGTGTGTGTGTGTGTGTGTGTGTGTGTGTGTGAGAGAGAGAGAGAGAGAGAGAGAGAGAGAGAGAGAGAGAGAGAGGTGAGTCCTGGAGGCATCCATGTGTCATTTAAAGCGTGACTTTACTTTTCGTATTGAAGGCCATAAAGAAAATCCAGCCCTCAAATTTGATGGGTGACTCTGCTTTGAAATTTCATCTTAAAGAGCTTAAAGAAACCTGAGTGCTTGACCCTTCTACGCATCATGCAATGTAGAGAGAGAGAGAGAGAGAGAGAGAGAGAGAGAGAGAGAGAGAGAGAGAGAGAGAGAGAGAGGTTTTAATGCCAAAGGAACACACCAAGAGACGTCAAATCTCTTGAACTTAAGACAAAGTACTTAAAAGGGAATTGTGATAACCAATCATTTCTTCTGCTTATTCTCTAAGAGAGATCCCAAACATCTAGCCAACAAGTCTAGAACTCAAAACTTTGTGTGTATGTATGTGTGTGTGTATTTGGACGTGCATGTGTGTGTGTTAGAGAGAGAGAGAGAGAGAGAGAGAGAGAGAGAGAGAGAGAGAGAGAGAGAAATAGGGACAAAGAGATAGAGAGAGAGAGAGAGAGGGAAGGTGGGTGTCATAAGAAAATCCTAATAGATATAAAAGATCTACTCAACAAGTCTTGAACTCAAGGTCTAGAGAGAGAGAGAGAGAGAGAGAGAGGATATTTATCTTTGTGGAGTGATTATAGGGACTACAATCCACTCTCCTCTCTTGTGCGTTCACACACACACACACACACAAATAATTGCATATCCCTATAAGCTTACAATTGTCCATAGGGAGATAAAGATTGATGGAGGGAGATAGAAAGGGTAGCCAACAACTTGAACTCCTGTGTGTGTGTGTGTGTGTGTGTGTGTGTGTGAGAGAGAGAGAGAGAGAGAGAGAGAGAGAGAGAGAGAGAGATGAAGTTTTGATGTTATAGAAACACATCAAGAGATCTCAAAGCTCTATTTGACAAGTCTTGAACTTAAGACTTGGTATTTAAGAGAGAATTGCAATAACCAACCTGCCACACTCAAAGGTTACTATAGTTTCCTTTTCTTATTCACTAAGAGATATCCCAAAGATCTACCCGACAACTATTAAACTCAAAACTTTGTGTGTGTGTGTGTGTGTGTGTGTGTGTGTGTGTGTGAGAGAGAGAGAGAGAGAGGGGGGGGGGGGGGGGGGGGGGGCGCAAGGAGGGAGGGAGATGAAGATAATTTTTATTTTCATAAGAGCAATCCAAAGAGATATCAACAAGTCTTGATCTCAACATCTAATAAGAAAGAGAGAGGAAATTCCAATCTTCTTGAAGTGATCCCAGGGACTAAAAGTACACCCTCTTCGCTTGTGCACACGTGCACGCGCACACATGTACACACCCCTACAAATATGTGTATGTGTGTGACCCAATGGCTATGCTTTCTTAACCGCAGCAACGCGCGGGTCACACACTAGTCTATACTCTTTATAATGCAGCTTAAAATTATGAAGGAAGGAGAGGGCATCCACATGTCACTCCCAAAAATGAGAGGCTGTAAAATGTAGAACTGACAAGCCTTTTCAAATGTAAAGTCAAAAAACTTTCTATTCTACATAAAATAAATGTTGAAGTTTGATTGCACGTAACAAAAAGGAGATAACTTTAGTGGAGGTTTTGTTACTTAATGTGGATTTACTTTTTGAAGATATAACAAAAAAGAAGAATTTTAGTGTTTTTTGTTTAATGGAAATGTAATTTTTGAAGATATATTTGGCTTTATCTTTTCAAGGGCCTTTTTTCTATACTCTTTATAATGCAGCTTAAAATTTTCAAGGAAGGAGAGGGCATCCACGTGTCACTCCCTGGTTCATTTAAAAAAACACCTTACAAAACATTTAATCTAAAATGCAAAAGTAAAGGGTAAGATTGTCTATCTATACTCTTTATAATGCAGCTTAAACTTTTCAAAGAAGGAGAGGGCATCCACATGTCACTCCTTGGTTCATTTCAAAAAACACCTTACAAAACATCTAATCTAAAATGCAAAAGTAAAGGGTAAGATTGTAAGAAATGATAGCTGTAAAATGTAAGAGCTGACAAGCCTTTTCAAATGCAAAGTCAAAAGACTTTCTATTCTACATAAAATAAACTAGTATGTGACCCGCGTGTTGCCGCGCGGCTAAAAAATGCATGTTTTCTATTCTTACAACTACAAAGATGGAAAATGATATTGATTCTATTTTTCTACATGTTAACACTCTTTTGCGTTTCAAAAAAAATTATTCACAACATCTCTCTATGGATTCTCAAAAAAATTCATACACGCAAGAGGCAACAAATATTCCTTTAATACCAAGCTTGGCAGGTTCTCACATGTTACGTACGTTCGGTTATAAACCTCTATTCCTCAAGGCTCGACCTGAGCTTGAGGCTGATTTGTATATCTATTGGTGACAATATAATACAATCACTCACAATTGTAAGTTTTGAAAAAAAAAGAAATTTTTTGGTGCTTATTCAATGGATCTAGGAGTGCTTTATAGCTATTGAAGAGAGAGAGAGAGAGAGAGAGAGAGAGAGAGAGAGAGAGAGAGTTTAATATTTATATTCTCCTCCTCCTCCTCCTCTCCGTTTAATTGGATAGTTCTCTAGGTTGCTCTCTCTCTCTCTCTCTCTCTCTCTATGCGCCTCTCTCTCTCTCTCTCTATGCGCCCAAAAAAAAATTGAATTATAAATACCTTCATATTTTGTAGATCTTCTTACCTTCTAATTTATAATTTAGAGGTAGCGTTGCAAAATTTGTAGGTGACATTCCACTTTTTTCTCAAGCTTTGCTCCCAAGTCATGAAGTCTCCAATGTTTATGGTGTTTGTTGTACACTGCACACACACACACACACACACACACACACACAGTCTAATTTTTTGAGAAAAAAGAGAGCTACATAGGGCCTTCCAACTCCATGATGAAGGAGAATTTAACCTTAAATAGATTCTCCAAGGAGTTACTGCACATCTTTGGCCAACATGGAAAACTATCATGTCTATGTGTACCACATCTGAGAGATGCAATTGGCCATGGACGTGCAGAAGATGTGTAGTGCCACCGCCACCCAATGAGCCATCTTGTGAGGAGTACCATCGCAACTTGGTTGCACTCACATCGAGCTCGTATGCTAAAAATGGATGATTCCAAGCATTTAGAAGAGGTAAAAAGAAGCATAGCTCATGTTTTCTCATCGAATGACTTATACATCAGACTCGACATTCTCAAATCCATGGGATTGGCCCCTAACTTGATGGAGGAAGAGATGAAGAATGGTTTGCAGACATCGAAGCATGTTGTTGGGCCGCTAGCCTTTAAAGGATCATCTCCATACCCATCCCACATTCAGCCAAACCAATAGTTCAAGAAACCATTAATGTGTTAGCCATCATGCAAGGTCTAGATGAGGGAGAATTTGCCTCTTCACCATCATCATTAGATGCTGGATCAATGGCGCCTTCAACAAATAATATGTAAGGCACTTTGACAGCTTTCCCTCCCTACTAAAAGTCTCAAAGCTTTCATCTCTTGTAACATTGATTTTGTGTATTCCTGGAAAAAGGGCTAGGTTTAGTGCAATCACACCTAGAAATGTACTTAAGTGTACGCTTACTGTAATCATATGGAGATTTTCTAAGTTTTTTGGAAAAAATATTGTGTATTTGAGTGCTAAAAAAACCTAGGTTTAGTGTGATCCCACTTGCAAAATAAAACCTGCAAATATAATAAATTTGCCTTTAAAATTTCTCATACGTAGTTTTTTCAAGTTTTTGAGAGAAAGTATTGTGTATCTGAATGCTTTAAAAAAAAATCTATGTTTATTGTAATCTTACCTACAAATTTTGAGATTTATCTCTAAATTCTAGATTTGAAGGTAAGAACGCCTACAAAGTTTATACAAATTTAGTGTAAAAACCATCAAATACAATAAATTTGCCTCTAGAATTTCTCATAGGTAGGTTTTCTTAATTTTTGAAAAAAACATTAAGTACCTAAGTGCTCGAAGAAAATCTAAGTTTGGGACCAATTAGTAGAGACGAATTACAAATCAGAGAGAAGGCATTCATTAATCATCATACATGCAAATTGAGAAAATCAAACTTAAAAACCTTCACATATAGTAAATTTTCTCGTATAGAATATTTTTTGTAGGATTGGCTCTTGATGGAAACCTCTAAATTTAGTAAAACTCTTCAAATTTTAGATGCAAATCTCCAAGTTTTTAGAGAAATGTTTTGGAAAATCGTGTAAAAATCTTCAAATATAGTACATTTGCCTCTAAAATTTCTCTTATGAAGGTTTTTCAAGTATTTGGAAAAAAGCATTATATGTTCAAGTACTCAAAAAAAAACCTAGGTTAAGTGTAATCCCGCCTACAAATTTTGAGGTTTATCTCTAAATTCTAGATCTAAAGGTGAGAAAACCTACAAAGCTCATAGAAATTAGCAGGATGAACTACAAATGAAAGGGGAGGCATACAATAATCATCATACACACAAACTAAGAAATTCAAATATGAAAACCTTCAATTATAGTAAATTTGTCTCTAAAAGTTTATCATATGTAGGTTTTTCAAATTTCAATTTTTGTGGGATTCTCTAAGAGGCCTTGATGGCAACCTCCAAATTTTGTATAAACCTTCAAATTCTAAAGGTAAATATCTAAATTTTAGAGGCAAAGTTTAGGAAAATCACGTAAAGACCTTCAAATATATTTTTCTCATATGTAGGTTTTCCAAGTTTTTGAAAAAGAGCACTATATATCTAAGTGCTGGTGCTAGGAAAAAGGCTAGGTTTGATGTAATCCCACCTACAAATTTTAAATTCTAGATTAGAAGGTGAGAATACCCATGAAGTTTATAGAAAAGGAATATGTATCTAAGTGCTTGAAAAACCCAAGGCTCGGTGTAATCCCACCTACAAATTTTGAGATTTACCTCTAAATTCTACTTTGAAGGTGAGAATGCCTATGAAGTTAATAGGGAAAACCCTAAGTCTTGTGTAATCCCACCCATAAATTTTGAAATTTATCTTTAAATTTGAATTTGAAGTTGAAAACACCTACAAAGTTCAGAGAAATTTAGCGGGAAAACCTCTAAACAAAGCCAACAATTTACTCTGCCTTTTGTCGTTGTTAACTTTCAATTGCTCGTCACCTGTCTTAGATTTTCTCCCTGTTCTAGATTTGTCAACTTGGGCTTACTCGCCTTTGTTCGTGATTGGGAATGGGACCAACTCTCTCTCTCTCTCTCTCTCTCTCTCTCTAAATCCCCACATACCCTCTCATTCTCGCTCGCCACTTAGTAAGAGTCTCTCTCTCTCTCTCTCTCTCTCTCTCTCTCTCTCTCTCTCTCTCTCTCTCTCTCACACACACACACACACACACACACACTTAGTAAGAGTCTCTCTCTCTCTCTCTCTCTCTCTCTCTCTCTCTCTCTCTCTCTCTCTCTCTCACACACACACACACACACACACACACACACACATCGGCTGCGAACATTTGTGATCTCGCATTCTCTCTCTCTCTCTCTCTCTCTCTCTCTCTCTCTCTCCCCTTGCACACACGCACACACACAGCCTTGGGTGCACACACAAGCTCACTCAGCGAGATTGGACTCTCTCACAATCCCATTGCAGGTTGAGATTTGAGTCTCATATACACACATAGCCAACGGCCAATCACGTTGATTTTGTTTCTCTCTCTCTCTCTCTCTCTCTCTCTCTCTCTCTCTCTCGTACACACACACACACACACAATAACACATGGACACACCACATACACACAACATGGACATGAACACACACACAAGTAGCTGCTTTTGCAAGAGATTGAGATTGGTCTGAGACCTTCAAGCATCGAGGTCGTTGAGTTGTAGTTATTTTAGTTATTTTATGGAGTTCCAAACATGGACAATTGTGCCAAGTTATAGTGGATGACACGTGAGAGGCCTTCCTTGCTTGGAAAATGTAAGCTCCATTATATACATATAGATTTACTTTAAAATTATTCCGATCAAGAAAAAAAGTTTTGGCACTCTCTCTCTCTCTGTCACACACACATACACACACACACCTTTCCATTTTGAGGCTATTGGAGACCACCGTTAGATTAAAATTAATGTTTAATGTATTAATTGCAAAATCTTAGTCATATTTCAAGATCGTCTTGAAGTGAATTGGTAAAATTTTGAGAAGGTACATACAAACAATTTCTTGTGTTCTAAACTTTTATGGCCATTCGCTTTCCAAAAACAAAGTAGAGGCACCCTTGAATTGGTTTTCAAAAGAAAAACGAAAGTTTGAAAAAGTAGAGTCAAACCTTTTTGTATTACTTTGAAAGGTTTAAAGTTAAAAGGTTGAAAAGATTCACAATTTCAACATTCCAAACTTCAAAGAAATGAAAGATTTTATAAGATTTTCTCTTAAGTGAAGCAATGAGCGACACACATGGAGGGACTCTCCTTTCTTGAAAAATTTAAACTGCTTCATATATAGTATAGAATAGATATAGATACATATAGAAGTGTAGATATATGCAATCAAATTAAAATATTTATTCTATGTAGAATACAAAGTCTTTTGACTTTACATTTGAAAAAGCTTGTCATTTGTAACATTATGCAAAGGCTTTCATTTTTTACAATCTTACCCTTCACTATTGTATTTTAGATTAGATGTTTTGTAAGGTTTTTTTTGAAGTGAACCAGAGAGTGACACGTGAAGGCTCTCTCCTTCCTTGAAAATTTTAAGCTGCATTATATATAATATAGATATAGATGTTGAAGTTTGATTGCACATTACAAAAAGGGTATAACTTTAGTGGAGGTTTTGTTACTTAATGTGAATTTACTTTTCGAAGATATAACAATAAAAAATAATTTTAGTGTTTTTGTTTTGTTTAATGGAAATGTAATTTTTGAAGATATATTTGGTTTTATCTTTTCAAGGGCCCTTTTTCTATACTCTTTATAATGCAGCTTAAAATTTTCAAGGAAGGAAAGGGCATCCACATGTGACTCCTTGGTTCATTTCAAAAAACACCTTACAAAATATCTAATCTAAAATGCAAAAGTAAAGGGTAAGATTGTAAAAAATGACAACCTGTACAATGTAAGAAGTGACAAGCCTTTTCAAATGTAAAGTCAAAGGACTTTCTATTCTACATAAAATAAATGTTGAAGTTCGATTGCAAATAACAAAAAGGGGATAACTTTAGTGGAGGTTTTGTTACTCAATGTGAATTTACTTTTTGAAGATATAACAAAAAAGAAGAAATTTCCTTTGGTAGCATTTGTAGCTCTACTTGGTGTCCTTCCTCGCTCTTGAACCTGCCTGTGAAAACCATGGTGTGTTTTTCTTCAAGCTGTTCTCTTTACAAGAATGTTGCCTTGGCCGTCTTCATTGAACTTGGGTCTAGTTGGTAGGGTAGCAACTCTTGCAGCTTTTCTTTTTGGGACACCCTTTTCTTGGCCTTCTCAGCAGCTTGCATTGCTCCTATTAGGGGAATACAATGCCAAAGTTAGAAAATTCTACAAATTTCTCTATGAAATACCTTGAGTCTGAATTGCTGACAAATGATGTCCATTTTGCTTCAAATCAATTTTGGAGCATGCATATATGCATAAAAACATGTAAAGATCAAAATCATGCAGTTCAAGCAAAAAATTACAACAAAAGTAAACAATCGTGATTTTTCCAACTTTTTGCATTTTTGACATGATAGGCTTGAAACATATAGCATTTAGGTGCTCTGAGTGAAGTGTGGGCTCAGTTGAGTGCACTGGGTGAAAATGGTGCCAGATTTGGGCTTTCGGACTCTGAAACTATAGATATAAAGGGATTTTGAGTTTTCGAGATCCAAATTTGCTCAAATTTGGTCAGTGGACTTGGGACATCATGTGCTTTGGTCCCATAAGGTCAAGTTGCAACTTTCCCACCTTTTTGGTAAAAAGTAACTTATTAACTTTTTCATCAAAATATTTATTTTTTGTTGCAACTTGGTTCTAGGCATGATGTAGACTCTATGTATGAGATATGGGGTAATTTGGATCAAAAAATGTGACAGATTACTCAAAAATTGAATTAAAAAGACTTTTTTGTATTTTTTGACAATTTCCAAGTTTTCCTTGATCATTTTGGCTCATACTTAAAATATGGCATGTAATAAGTGATAAGTGAAGTGAAGGTATCATTTTCAAGCCAAAAAAAAAACACAAAAGTAACTAATCACAATTATTTACAGCAGCCAATTTTTTTACTAAACTTGACAATTTGATGACGTAGACATATTCAATACATCTAAAACAAGTCCTAAATTGAATTTGGTAAAGTTTTGTCATGTCGGCATCAGTTCGTGCTTTGTTGACTCTGAAATCACCGATTTTTGTGACTAGATGGCCTGAGTTGGTTAGTCATTTTTGAAGCTATGGACTTGTCCACTACATAGTCCTGAAGCTACCCATCCAGTTTTGACCCATTTGGGTCAGTTTAACTTCACATGTCAAATTTGACGCTTTGTAGTCTTCGAGCTGTTTTCTGCTATTTGAGAGCTTGCGTTGACTGTTTTCATGAAACTATCCATGTACATTGTGTATAGACCCAGTCTGTAAGCTGTCTGTGGAGTCAGAATCCAATTCTGGCATTTGGAAAAAACCTAGATTTTCTACTTGGGCCGCTCATCAACCTCTACCGATTGGTCATCTGGTGATATAGAAGTGTTCTATTATATAGGGGCATTCTACAGTTCAAGTTTCGTCCAATTTGGTTGAGCTGACAGGCCACTATGGTCAATTTTAGGTCGTAGATCTTCGTGCACTGCTGGGTTTCTAGGGTTTTTTCTTGAGCTTAGACTTGCTACCCGGCCATATAAAACTGATCATTGATAAGTATAAAACTTACCCCTCATGCTTCGTGTGAGACAGCGTTGTAAAAGGGCGACTGTGGACTCTAGAAACCACGCGCAAAGAAGGTCGAGAGCTCTCTTCTCCAAGGGCGACTAGTGGAAATATGGTGATTTTGGACTACCTTGGATATCTATACTCGGCTTCCCAAACTATTTTTTCCTAAATTCCCCTGTTAGTCCTACTAGGCCGTGAAATCTATGTTAAGACTCAAAAATTTCTTCAATTAGATTCCGGTAGCTCATTTTGCAAGAATTTGCGAAAGTAGGCCTTGACAGCTTAATTTAGGCTTCCCGCTTTTATCTGACGATTTGATTGAATTTTTTCGCGCCTGTCCACCTTGACCTTTTGATCATCAGCATATCTTCAGTTTTTCCATCTGAGCTGATTTGCTATTTATTATTAATTTTTGACCTGTTTATTGAAAAAATCAAAGAAAATAACAAAATGCGCTAAAAAAGAAAGTCCCAATATCAAGAAGAATGATGAAAAATAACCAAAAAAGATTATTTTTTAATGATTTTTTGATAGTATATACACTATTTACACTCATCGGGGAGATGTTATTAGTTAAATTTCCCCTGTTGATGACTTGCCCCCGAATCTTTCACAGATCCCTTTGACATCCATTCGATTCTCCTCATGTGGAGCAAAAGATCTCCACATTGTGAGGATTCGAACCATGGAGGCGACACTTCAAAGTATTCATCGCTCTGACCATCCCAGCCAGAGCTGCTCGACGTTGCACAACTGAAGCCTCACATATATTTTTTTAAAATACCTGCGCCTGTCCTACCCTCCACGCCCGGAGCCCTTCATGCTCTGCCCCGCCTTCGTTTCACCCTTACCTTGTGTCTCCTACCTGCGCCCCTTGCCCGACGCAGCACGGCCCCTTTACCCTCCTGAGAGTGCTCGCATCTTCAGAGATGCTTATAACTTACGATTTTTTTAAAATCGTGCAGACATACTTGTTAAGGGCATTATTAGGTAATTTTACAAAACATCATACGTTAATATCAAACTTTTTCCTCCCTCTTCAAACATTGCCTTTAATTACTTAGTTTCCTTCCACCCCTCCTAGATGGCATACTTCGAGACGACTGTGTGTGCATGGGTTGAACAATCGTGTCTATGCATAGCGTTGGTTGGTTCTACCACGCATTGCAAACCATTATGATGTGCAAGAGTTGGGTCTTGAGTAATTAACTCAAGGGTTTCTGATGTCGAGGTTTTCTTTTGATGTCTCCCAAAGAGCAAATCTTGTAGCTTGAGTGCTCTTTGCTTTATTGTACCGTCAGGATGCTTTGACACGCTATCGGCATCAATATTGGTGGTTGTCGAGCTTTTACCCGCCATTGGTATCTTGGTTTTTCTTCAATGAAATGCTGTGGTTGAGTGTTTTGAGACTTAACCCTCCACTGCTTCATTGGTTTTACAGTTTACGAAGAAGATAAGTGCTCCTTTTTCTCCAAATCCATTTTGTTTTTCTTCAATGAAATGTTGTGGTTGAGTGTTTTGAGACTTAACCCTCCACTGCTTCATTGGTTTTACAGTTTACAAAGAAGATAAGTGCTCCTTTTTTTCCAAATCCATTTTGTTTAGGTTCCCTGCTCGAAGATACTCTTCTTTCTGTTTTGAACCTTGGAACCATCTTTGGCACAGTAGATAATGTCTTGGGCACCCATATTTGAATCAGCTTGTCCTTAAGCTGAGATTTTGGCACCCAAATTTACATGACTCCTTGCATTCTACTTGTAGAATTTTCTTATTGATAGGATGGTGAATATTGATTGCTTCGTGGTTTTCTCTGCTTGTAACCTCCTTTCCACTGCTCCTTGCTTGCTGCAATTGGAACAATGATTTGTCCGCTTTTAGGTGATAGCTTGAGTTGATTGGTATCCCAATCTGGTATTGCCTTGTACGTTTGCATCCATCAGATTCCAAGAATCATTGTTTCATTCATGTGTTCATCTGGTAAGCATATGAATTGATGAGGGCATGAACATCCATGTACTATCACATTTAATTTGACTACTCCCAATGTCGGTGTTGGGTTCTTGTTGCATCCTTTAATAGTTGATATTCCTGCTGCCAAAGACTGACTTGTTGCTTTCTTGTACGTGGAATAACTGACTGCATTTACCCGAGCGCCCGTATCGACCAATGCATTTGTGCTATGGTTGTTCAGTTGTACTTTGATGCGAAGGTCCATTCCAGCTAACCATTTATCATCTGTTAACACTGCATCTTTCTGTAATTTCCATAGTCGGTCATCTAGTTTCAGAGTGTTGATGGGAATATGTATTTGTTGATTTTTGAGAGTAGCTTTCCTTTTGAGTACTTGAAGCCGAGCTTCCTCTTGGGCTTCATCAATAACCTGCTATCGTTTTATCTTTCTTTGCTTTGCTGCATGTATCTCTTCTTGCAATTCATTGGTTAGTGACAAATTGTACTTCTTTAAACGGCATCCACTAATCCAATTAGCCATTGGTTCACCATCTAGGGTGGACAACTTAATTGCTCCACTTGGAGATACATCTTCAATGATAAATGTTCTGTTTCCCTTTTTTTTTGAACTTGGGAATGTGTTGCTTAACGGAATAGACTAAACTAAGTCCCCTTTTTTGAAGATTTTTGTAACTAGATGGGAATCAAAAACTGTTTTTGTTTCCGCTTTTGTACATAGATGTGAGCTACAACTGTTAGCCTTTGCTCATCAAGATTTTCTAAATCTTCCAGCCTCTCTGACAGTTCATGTCCTGTCCACACAAGATCCTTAGCTACCCTTAGTATCGGCAATAGAAATTCTATTGGCAGTATGGCATCAAGACCATAAACAAGGTTAAAGGGTGTAGCATTTAAAGCTGTCTTGAATGAAACTCTATAAATCCATAGAGTAGCATGGAAATTTTTTTCCCAATCTGGCCAACCTGAACTAACCACTTTAGTCAATACCGAGCTAAGAATTTTATTCGTATGATCATCTTGTCCATTTTCTTGTGGGTGATAGGAGCCGACTTGTTATAGATTACCATAAATTCATTAAGCAGATACCCAATTACCTCGTTGAGGAAATGAGTTCTCCTATCACTGACAATTTCTATTGGTCCATATCTTGTGAACACATTCTCATACAAGAATGCAGTTGTGGTTCTAGTATCATTCTTTTGAGTTGCTTTTAGCCTCGGCCCACTTGGTCAATAGTTTGTAGCTACAATGATATATTGAGCTTGGGTTCTATAAGCAAATGGCTGTATTGGCTCAAAAAAGTCTATACCCCATTTTGCAAAAGCTCTAGCTGCCATCATTGGTCTTAAGGGCATGCTATCTACACGGGTTGGCATTTTAGCTCGTTGACATGCATCACACCTTCGAACATATTCTTTGGCATCTGCAAAAAGTGTTGGCCACCATATGCCTGCCATTAAGATTGCTCTTGTGGTGGTCTCACTAGAAAAGCGACCTCCAGGTAATCTAGCATGTGCTTGTTCTATAATGGGAATATATTCATTTGCACAAAGACACAAATGTTGATCCTTACCTCTTCGATATAATTGGTTTCCAATAAGAGCATAGTCTCTTGCTTCAGTTTCAATTGCTCTTTGGCGGTGTTTATTCATATCCTCAGGAAATGTTCGGCTTGATAAGTAAGTAGCTAGATAGTTACTCCACTTAGGAATTAGTGATATTTGGAACAATGTCACATGAGGTATGGGTGCTTGTTTTTGACATTGAGGAAATTGTTTTACAAATGAGTGAACATCACTCCTCATAGTCGGCCAAAATACTTCAAGTCTCAAGATCCATTGCATAGTTTGGTCTTTTCCAAAGTGAAGTCCTACTATGGTACTATGTGCTTGACTTAGGTATTGGGTTTTCTCCTCAAGATTAACGCACAGAAGCAATGCTCCATCTTGATTTCTTTTGTACAACCTTCCAGCTAGTAATTGATACATAGCCGATTATTTAATTAATCCCATTGTAATAGGAAGTGGTATTTGCGAATCCACTTGAGCTATGGTCATCAATGATACCATATTTCCCAACCATCGGGGTATCATTTCTACAAAGAGCAGATATGCATCTGGTAGATCATCGTCTACTCCCTTTGGTGGTTCTCCTGATATAATCCTTGAAAAATGATCTGCTCCTTGATAAGTGGTGCCCTTTTTTACAACTACGGTGAAATCAAATTCCAAAAGAATGATGAACCATCTCACTATTCTTCTTGTGTTGCATGGTTTGTTGACCAATTACAATAAGGCTTGGTGGTCCTCAAAGAACACAAATTTGTTAGCTAATAGGTAATGTCTATACTTTTAACGGCATAGATCATTCCTAATCCTTTCCTTTCGGTGGTTGTATAGTTTCTCTCTGCCATATTCAACTGTTTACTAGCATAAGAAATAGGTTTTTTGTCTCCTAGTTGATCTAGGATACACCCAAGGCCAAAATTGGAGGCATTTGCCTGTATGTGGAATATTTTATTCCAATCTGGTGCTTTCAATATTGGACCTGAAGTGAGAGCTTGCTTATGCTTCATGAAACATTCTTCACAGTCATCAATCCATTCAAAGAGTGTAATCAAGTTGTACATGGGTTTTGCAATTATAGTGTACATGTAAATGAATCATCTGTAATATCCACAATGTCCCATGAAAGCTTGAACCCCTTTGCCTATTGTCGGTCTAGGTAAATCAACAATAACATAAATTTTATCCATATCAGTAGCTATGCCATTTTTAGACACTATATGTCCAAGAATTTTTCCTTGTCTACCCATAAATGTACACTTTTCAATATTTAAGTAAATCCTATAAAGTCTACATTTTTCGAATACCTGGTATTCTTTAAAAGCATGGCTCATCAATATTTGAAAGGTGGCAGGAGTATTAGTTAACCCAAAAGGCATAACCCGATAGGCAAAAATACCCCATTCAATTGTAAAGGCAGTTTTATGCTAATCTTTGGGGTCAACCAAAAGTTGATTGTATCTCAAAAAACCAGCTAAAAAGTTGTAAGCTTCTTTTCTTGTAACTCATTTTAAAACATGCTGAGTGATTGGAAGAGGAAAGTTGTCTCTAATGGTAGCTGCATTCACTTTCTCGATTTTCCATTTTCCTTGGGTACTACCACAATTGGAGACACCCAATCGGTGTGTTCAATTTTATAAATGAATTTGGATTCCTTTAGATTTTCTATCTCTTCTTTGATCTTCCTGGAAAATGTCTCATTATAAGTGTATGGCCTTGGTCTGTTTGGTTTCGCATTATCTCTCATAGGTATGGTATGTTGACAAATTTTTGGATCAACACCGTGAGATCTTATAAGACCAAGAAAAGATATCTCGGTGTTCTTTCAGTAAGCTTAACAAAATCTCTTCTTCTTTTTCTGTCAGGTCATTTGCAATGTAGGCAGGTCTAGGGTCTTCTCCTGGTTTGGCCAGATCTATCTTTTTGTGTTTTCAGGTCCTTTGTAGGACTCGCCCTGTTTTTGTAGTTCCCTGACAGGTTGTTCGACTATGATGTTTTGGTCTTGGAGAGTATATTTCTTGTAATGGGATGGAACACTCATTACATCTTTACCTTCCTCCTTAGTGGTTTCCATTTCAGTTGTATATATCTCCTTTAGAGATCTTTTCAACTCTTGATACTTCTTTCTCCGTTCAACTCGTGTCATGGTTTAATCCTTGTCCTGCTATTTAGGTTTTATTTGAGTTTCCTTTCTTATTTTTATAAATGTTTTTGATATTTCTTGATTTTTGTTTAAAGGATATCTATGAGTGATTTTGTCTTTGACACAATCATGTGCATCTATGTGCATTAGAAACAGTCTTTTACTAGAGACTGATGGCATACGTCTAGCTTTCAAGTTTCTCGTGTCTCTTTTTCTTCTTTACCATTCTGTCTTCTAGGTTTCTGGTTTGGAAAGTCAAAAAAATTTTCCTCCCCTCCTTTTATGAGTAGTTTGGGTCTCACATGTTCTTTCTCTTACCCCAAATCATCTGAGGTAGCTGAATGTTCTTCTAACTCATCTGTTGCATCATAGTAGAGGTCAAAATCTTGAATTTTGTCTTTCAATGTGAAGGGTCAAAATCATTTGTATAGGAATTATGTCATAGCCGTCCTCATTACAAAATTGAGTAGGCATAGACGTATTTACGTATACATCCATTGTTGCTAAAATTTGAGTCCACTCAAAAAAACACTCTGGAAAGGGTTCATGTACATAGGCTTCATCTGTGCAATCCCTTCCTAAGATACATTCTTCTCGTTTTAAGTTCCCATTTTTTGAGGCTCCGCACATCCAAATAGGTGTGTCTTTGTTCAACCAAGATGGAAGCTTAGTTTTAGTCAAAGAGATTGAGTCAAATTCTTGTATGGGTGTTTTCATGACATCTCTATAAGTGTGATCTTTTAGATTAACCCTTATTATTGATCCCACTCGCTTCAAGTATAGATAATGTTTCCCCAATCCTGGATGAGTTGTATAATTGTCGCTTGAAAGGTCTTCCCAAGATGATTTCAAAATTGAGTCTCTTTCCAAAGTCCACTATTGTAAAAGTATGTTGGTAGTCAATTCCACAAAAAATTAACTATCACTTTTTCAAGCAGCCCTAAGGGTCTTTCGATCTGTCCATCATCCAATTGTAATTTCATTTGATTTTGTCTAATGGCTGGTTGTCCCCATGATTCCCATACTACTTTTGTGGCTATGGCTATGCCTGTCCCACTATCCGGTATTGACATGGTTTCTAAATCATTATATCTCACTGGAAGGGTTGTGTTTCCTTCTTCCCCTTCGTAGTATTCTCCGACTTTGTTCATTGGAACGGATCTAATCTCTTTGTTATTCAATTCGTGTTTCAAATTTCCCAAAAATTTTGCAATTCGCTCTGTTATTCCCACCTTCTCTAGATTTTTCTGTAGATCATTCCATAGATATGGTCTGATTTTTAACAGTTCTCCTAAAGTAAGAGTGCATTGAATGGGTGTAGACATGATTGAATGGATGTTGTCTACCTCTAGGGTCTGTTCTGCTCTTTTTATCTGAGTGGTTTTACACACAAAGGATTCATCTTCGTTATCTCCCAAGTAAGAGGGTAGTTTTTTTAGAGTCGTTGGTTTATACATTCCTCAAGCTTCAGAACTGCAATCCCCATACAAGGATTGTACAACCATGCCCATATCAGGAGGTAGATTGTCTAACCAAACTTCCTCTATAGGAGCTGACTTCAAAGTTAGGCTCCCATCATTAATCTCTCTAAATGTTTCCCATAAGTGTCTTGGACAGTCTTCTTTTACAAATAGAATACCATCTACGACATCTTCACTGTCAGGCACTATGAGTTCTGGCTCTTTAGTTTGAAGGTGGGGTTCTACCACCACTTTGGATTTCTGTTTACTGGTTCCTACCACAAGCTCCTCAGGTTTTGCCATACTCTTGAGCTTGGGTTTTTGTTTTTTCAGCATCTCTTGAGTAATTCTTACCAATTTTTGATAAGCTTCAAGATTAGCTGCTTCCATATCTGGAGAAGGATAGTTTTCCATTTGTTTTTCCGTGCTTTAATCTCGCTTGGTAAGCTTCCAAGGCTGCATTGATTGGTTCAAAAATTTTGTCTACCAAAATATATCCTCCACATTTCATTGTGGTTTCCTTGACTTCACTTCCTGTAGATAGACTAGGCTCAGCATAGGGTGTAACGAGAACTAGTGCTTGTTCATCTATGACTCCCTCTAAATGCGTGTACTTTACAGGCACTACATTATGTCCAGGATATGGAGGTTGTTGACCCAATACGGGTTGAGGTCTTTCCATACCCATTGATGGTCTTTGAGCTAGGGCTATATTAGGCTGATATCTGCACATTGCTTGTCCTTGTGGCCTCATAGTCATATATTGAACATTCCTATCATACTTGGATCGGTAATAGCACTCATTGGTCTCATGGTTGGTCCATTTACCCTCAATTGCAGACCATTTCTATGGCTTAATTGGTTGTCCATGTTCAAGTATCCTTTGTCCTGGTCCCCTCATAGATGCTTTTTGCATGTTATTCATCATTTCATTCATCCTTTTGATCATGTCTTCTATGGTTGTGAGCGGTGCTACAACAGCCGTTCCCACTTGTGCTGGTTTGATGGATGTTGTTTTCTCGCTTAGATTATCCTTAGGGACATCTTCTTCATTGAAAATATCACAATTATCTCCTAAGTCAATAGCATCTGGCACACACTCTTCTAGGGTCATATGTTTCTTGCTATACAATATAGCATGAAACTCTTTGTTTAGCAGTCCCTCTAGAAACAATGATACTAGTCTTTCTTCTACATGTATTTCTAGTTGTGGGCATCTTGCAATGTATTGTTTCATTCTAGTTGCACAATCCCTAACAGACTCACCTTGTTTCTGAAGCTATATATTTGAGCTACAGTATTGTGTTTGATCCCCATTTTGGAACATACAGCTAAAAATCCTTGAGCTAATGTATTTAAATCCATGATTGACCTTGGTGGAATGTTTTGGAACCATGTCAGTGATTTTCCTTCTAATGTCATTCCAAAAATCCCTCGAATTGAGTATGGAAATCAAATATGCGTTCTGCTCTTAGCACTTGTTTATAGCTTGCTAGGTGGTCATATGGATCCCCAGATCCACTATATTTTTTGACCCATTTTTTAAAATCAGCTGGTTTGACACGTCTATTTGATTCAACTCTCGGTCTCCTGGCAGTTGGTCTTATTCTGAGTTGTTGCGGTAGCGAATCACACCAGCTATAAAGTGCATGCAACACAACCTAGATCAACATAATGTCAATCGAGGACATAGATGACATGAGAGGCACACAAAGAAAATGTGGTTAGCTTGTAAGGTTGAGACCATCCTACACATACAACACTCTGGAAGGCCAACTAAACCACAATCTAAAGTCTCACTGCTCTCAACTACACCACCTAGCTCACATACACACAAACGAAAGGAAACTCACTAAATCATACCAGAATCGAATGAAACTTAAGGAACACCATCCCCTCACTAGGATACACCTGTCCAGAAGCTTCTACACTCAAAACCCTAGCTCTAGAACCATCTACAAAAAACACGTATAAAGACAGAGCCGAATTTTGGAAGTGCCTGAAACTGAAATCTATAAGTACCTATGGGTAGCTTATGTCGACACGATTTTCTAATGACTACTTGCAGGTAGAAAACAAACATCATTTGATATACTTATGGCCATGAGTAGCTCGTAGATGCACGAGCATGGATGCTCCGTTCCGCGAGGAATGCTTGGCACCTGAGGGATGGCACCATGGAAAACTTACCACACCACGTAAGTGCAGGGGAGGGGGGTTATTTTACAAGTTACATAAAAGTATAATTTAGGGGTTGGGCCCCAATAATTCATATCCATAGATTAAAAAAAAGGGAGGGGGATATCATATTTATTGTTTGGGGGGAGGGGGGGCAGAACCCTGGGTGTCTGGAGAAGGATAGTTTTCATGACATGGGCTTTTTCATGACATCTCTATAAGTGTGATCTTTTAAATTAACCCTTGTTACTGATCCCACTTGCTTCAAGTACAGATAATTGTTTCCCCAATCTTGGATAAGTTATACTTGTCGCATGAAAGGTCTTCCGAAGATGATTTCATAATTGAGTTTCTTTCCAAAGTCCACTATTGCAAAGGTATGATGATAATCAATCCCACAGGAATTAACTATCACCTTTTCAAGAAATCCTAAGGGTTTTTTGATATGTCCATCAGCTAATTGCAATTTCATTCGAGTTTGTCTAATGGCTGGTTGTCCCCATGATTCCCATACTACTTTTGTAGCTAGCTATGCCTACCCCACTATCTAGTATTGCCATGGTTTCTATATCATTATATCTCACTAGAGGCGTTGTGTTTCCTTCTTTCCCTTCATAGTATTCTCCGACTTTGTTCATTGGAATAGATCAAAACTCTTTGTTCTGCAATTCATGTTTCAATTTTCCCAAATTTTTTACGATTAGCCCAATTATCCCCACCTTCTCTAGAGTTTTCTGTAGATCATTCCATAAATATGGTCTGATTTTTAATAGTTCTCCTAAAGTAAGAGTGCATTGAATGAGTGTAGACATGATTGAATGGATGTTGTCTACCTCTAGGGTCTATTCTGCTTTTTTTTATCTGAGTCGTTTTACACACTATGGATTCATCTTTGTTATCTCCCATGTAAGAGGGTAATGTTTTCAGAGTCATTGGTTTATACATTCCTCAAGCTTTAGAGCCGCAATCCCCATACAAAGATTGTACATCCATGTCCATATCAAGAGGTGGATTGTCTAACCAAACTTCCTCTATAGGAGCTGACTTGAAAGTTAGGCTCCCATCATTAATCTCTCTAACTTTTTCCTATAAGTGTCCCTGCTAGTCTTCTTCTACAAATGGAATTCCGTCTAAGTCATCTTCACTGTCAGGCACTATGAGTTCTGGCTCTTTAGTTCAAGGTGGGTTCTTCCACCACTTTGGATTTCTCTTTACTGGTTCCTACCAATAGCTCCTCAGGTTTTGCCATACTCTCGAGCTTTGGTTTTTGTTTTTCAAGCATCTCTTGAGTAATTCTTACCAAATTTTGATTAGCTTCAAGCTTAGCTACTTCCATGTATGGAGAAGGATTAGTTTTCCATTTGTTTTCCATGTTTTGGCTTGCTTTAAGTCCCGCTTGGTAAGCTTCCAAGGCTGCATTGATTGGCTCAAAAATTTTGTCTACCAAAATTGATCTTCCAGATTTCACTGTGGTTTCCTTGATTTCACTTCCAGTTTCCTTCACTTTTTCCTAGAATAGTTTCTTGGCTTTCTCCTCGATTTCAGTCCTTTGTTTCTGTTTTCTCATCTCATACCTTTTGCTTCTGCTTCTTTTGGTCTTTTGAGAGGATCCCTTTTAGTATTCTCCGAATCATCAGAGGAGTTATGTTTCTTTTTCTTAGCCTGGGCTCTGGTGATTACCTTGATCTTTACAATATGTTCACTCTCAGATGAGCTACTAGCTATCACTTGGACTGCGTTCACTATTTTTTTACCCTTGTTTAAAGGATTTTTTGGACAATCTTTAGGGAAGTGTCCTCCCTTTTTGCAATATTGCATACAAAAAGCTTCAACTGGCTTACAATTCTTGTCAGGCTCTGGGCATTCACTTTTCCAATGATCATCTGTACCATAGTTATGACAGTTTCTAGTTCTTGGCTTAATCATGGGTCTTACCATCGAAGGTCTAACACCTTGATTAGCTACATAATACATCGGTGCAAGCTCTGGTGTAGTATAAGTCACAGGTTCTTCCATTGGTGGTGGATGTGAATTATACCAATCTCCTTCTACCATTACTGTAGATGGACTAGGCTCAACATAGGGTGTAACAGGCACGAGTGCTTGTTCATCTATGACTCCCTCTGAATGCATGTACTTTACAGGCACTGCATTATGTCCAGGATATGGATGTTGTTGACCCAACATGGGTTAAGGTCTTTCCATACTCATCGGTGGTCTTTGATCTGGGGCCATATTAGGATGATATCTGTACATGGGTTGTCCTTGTGGCCTCATAGGCACGTATTGAACATTCCCATCATACTTTGGTCAGTAATAGCACTCATTGGTCTCATGGTTGGTCCATTTACACTCGATTCATATCATTTATGCGGCCTAATTGGTTGTCCTTGTTGAGGTATCCCTTGTCCTAGTCCCCTCATAGGTTCTTTTTGCATGTTATTCATCCTTTTGAGAATGTCTTCTATGGCTGTAAGCGGTGCTGCAAATAGCCGTTCCCACTTGTGCTGGTTTGGTGGATGTTGTTTTCTCACTTTGGTTATCCTTAGGAACATATTCTTCATTGAAAATATCACAATTGTCTCCTAAGTCAATAGCATCTGACAAACACTCTTCTAGGGTCATATGCTTCTTGCTATACAATATAGCATGAAGTTCTTTGTTTAGCAGTCCCTCTAGAATCAACAATACTAGTCTTTCTTCTGCAAGTATTTTTAGATCTGGGCATCTTGCAATGTATTGCTTCATTCTAGTTGCACAATCCCTTACAGACTCACCTTGTTTCTGTTTGAAGCTATAGATTTGAGCTACAGTATTGTGTTTAATCCCCATTTTAGAACATGCAGCCACAAATCCTTGAGCTAATGTATTTAAGTCCATGATTGACCTTGGTGGAATGTTTTGGAACCATGTCAGTGCTTTTCCTTCTAATGTCATTCCAAATCCCTCAAACTAAGTATGGAAGTCAAATATGCATCTTGCTCTTAGCACTTGTTTAAAGCTTGCTAAGTGGTCATATGGATCATCAGATCCACTATATTTTCTGACCCATTTTTTAAAATCAGCTGGTCTGACATGTTTGTTTGGTTCAACTCCCGGTCTCCTGGCAGTTGGTCCTGTTCCGAGTCCTTCAAACCAGTCTGTTGGAAATAGTAACTCATGTAGCCCTGGACTGGCTTTAGTGTCACCCGATTTTCTTCGTGATGAACATTACTCTCAAAAGTTCTCTCTGGGAGTTCATCTCTTGGATTAGTTTCTAATCCTTAGCTTAATATCCAATCCCTTATGGAGTACCCTTGGTATTTGGTTTGTTCCACCTCTTCAGGACTTATCATAACAAAGTTATTGTTATAACAATCCCTAAACAGGTAGGTTGGTAGATCTGCTAAACCCTTGTCTTTGATTTTGAAGATATAAATGATCTTCATGGAACTGTCTTGATTTGGCGTGAGAAGTCCATAGAAGATCTTTGACGTTTCTATCCTCCCAACAATAGACTCTGATCCTAGGATTATCCGTACTAAGCCGTTTCAAAGGTTTCAAATCAACTTGATCATATCCCTCGAAATCTAAAGTTGGTGGTCCTTCTTTTGCTGCCATGTCTGGATGTATGGTATTTACTTCTAACCCCCATTTGTCTATCACATCAAGGTTTTCAACTTGTAAATACTGAGTTCCGTTTTTATCCATGTACATTTTTCCTTGTTTGTTTGCCCCGATTTCCTCTTCAAACTCTATGCCATGGCCATCAATGCGAATAGCATACTCTTCATTAGGATCCAGGTAAATCTAAGCTCCATGGCGATTAGTTTTATAAAAAGTGAGTATGTGCTTATACTGCACTGTCATTCCAATTTTTGAATCAGTCGAATAAGAAGACATTTCAGATGTTGATTCTAAAAAAGTATATGAGACTTCTTCAAAGACAGTGTCCAAGTGCTCTCCTTGATTCATACTCTCTTCGGTGGATACTCTACTAGCGGTCTCTCCAAATATGCCTTGATTTGCTAGTATACGACCAAATCTAAGGTTCATATAGACTTGTGAAGCCCTAAATAGAGTACTTACCATCAGATTGACTTGTTATTAATTTTTGTCAAGCTTTCAATTCCTTGTCTGCAACGTGATTCCTGTATCAGTTTTAATCAAGGTAGCGAATCTATACTATATATAATGGAGATTAAGATTTTGAAGGAAGGAGAGGGCATCCATGTGTCACTCTCTCCTCCATTTCAAGAAACATTTGGTTTGAAATGTAAAAGTGAAGGGTAGGTTTGAAATGTAAAAGTGAAGGGTAAGTAGCAAGTACTGTGATGGTAGAAAATGAAAAGACTTAGTTTTGACTTCCTTGTTCTGTCAAAAAGTCACAATACTTAGTACTATATATTATTTATATTATGCAAACTTTTTAGCAAGCCAGCCTTCAATTTTGAAGGGTGGTTACTTTTGTTTTTGTCTACTTTGCAGCTTGAAAAAATAACGAGCATCGAGCTATGTCATGCGTCAATAAGTTGGTCCATCTCAAACATGCACGCATGTGTGTGTGTGTGTGAGAGAGAGAGAGTGTGAGTGCATGTGTGTGTGTGTGTGTGTGTGTGTGTGTGTGTGTGTGAGAGAGAGAGAGAGAGAGAGAGAGAGAGAGAGAGAGAGAGAGAGGGCAAATCCCATTAAGTCATGCTGAGGAGTGTGTGTGTCTATTTTTGTTCGAAAGAGAGAGAGGGTGCCATTGATTGGCCTTGGCGCTTGACACAGAATGCCCTCCCCCCCCTTCCCCAAACTCGATCATGAACACAACCCACCACTTACTTCATGTACAACTTCTCAAATGTTTCTACAACAAGCCTCATGTAGTCTCCTTTATCAACGCCCCTGGCTGCCAACAACTGATCCACCACAAGCCCCACACTCTTATACAACCTCAATCCTCTGCTGGCCAAGATGCCAAGAGTTTGGATCCAATACATGTCCCACTCACCACAAGCGCTCGCTGAGCCACCTACTCTTCTACCGTTGCCTGTCTGCAACCCTTGATCCCGACGGACTCCATTTTTGCATAGTTGTGGCCCTCCACACCAAGAGAGAGAGAGAGTCTCACATCCGTCTCCACACTTTCTTCGTCTTTTTTGGCGCATCAGCGGATGCTACAATGTGAGAGCTCCAACGTGAACATCCAAGCTTTTTAGCTTTCCCAAGCTTTTACATCTCAATCTCTTGACATAGGCAAGAAAAAATGGGTTCTGCAAGGGGAGAGGTGGCATTGCCTGCTGCTACAATGCTCATGGCAACGGTCGTGCAAGGCGGGTCGTCAATTCACTATTTGGGAAAAGTGTGTCTCAGCTTCATATCATGCCGTTTTTAATTTCAAAAATACCAGTTGAGGGCAAGGGGAAGAGGAGAAATTCTACCCCAAAATAGAGAAAAATAGTGTTAAAACCTGCAAAATAAACCTAATTTTCAAAATTTCCTCTTGGAAAATTAAAGGAAATCAATTTTGTATGTTTAAAAATTTATTTTTCCAAAACACTGATGTGATTGCATTGGAGGATAATCATTGCCAGTCTAGGATATTGGCCTTGGTCTTGGAGTTAGCAATCCTTTACTCATTTAATTCCTCCTTGGTGTTGCATACCTAATGTGAGCCCTTTGCCTCCCCTTAGAAATGATGACTCCAGTCTCTTATTGTAGGGTTGCCTCCATGCATGTGCCTCCATTGCAGGACTGTCTCCATGTCATTTTGCTTTCATTTAGAGCCTGATCACTTTGGAACGGCTAAATAGCCTTCTAGTTTTGTTTGCAAGTCAAGAAAATCGGTGTCTTCAAAGATAAATGCTTGATTTGACTGAGTGATGAGATAGATCTTGAGCAGGTCCTGCTAGCCAAGAGGGTCTCAAAAGTCAACCAAGTCAACCATGTGAAAGGCTATGCCCCTTTCGAGGCTCTTAACTACCACGATTAGATAGGTAGAGAGAGAAGATCCGACTCTTGCCCGGGCAGAAAGCAAGCTCGTTGGTACACACGACCAGGCTCTTAGCCTCTCACATGCTTCATTGTAATACTACAAATTAAACATGCAGCCTATAGCCTAAGAGAGAGAGAGAGAGAGAGAGAGAGAGAGAGAGAGAGAGAGAGAGAGAGAGAGAGAGATTTTTCTTCATAGTGACGTGGTTTGAGACCCGTTAATCTTGAGACCGACTAATCCCGACTCTCAGTTATTAAGTTTAGGCAAACCTTATCCAATCCAAACATTTTTGGCAACAAGTCGTCATGCTGCAGAGCAAGAGAGAGAGAGAGAGAGAGAGAGAGAGAGAGAGAGAGAGAGAGAGAGAGAGAGAGAGAGAGAGAGAGAGAGAGAGAGAGAGAGAGAGAGAGAGAGAGAAGAGAAGAAGAAGAAGAAAATCACAAGAGACATAAAAATTTTAGCCGATGAACGTTGATTGTTGAACTCAAGGACTTGCATGCTCACATACTTATACAAGGAGAAGGGGACAAAAATTTTAATATCATAAAAACAATCACAGTGTCCTCAAAGCTTAACGGGTGGGGGGGGGGGGGGGGGGGGGGGAGAGAGAGAGAGAGAGAGAGAGAGAGAGAGAGAGAGAGAGATATTATCCTTAAAGGTCAGATTGACCTATGGGACTAAGTACAACATGTAAATTGCTTGAAGACTATCGATATAAGGGTGGCCACTAACAAGTTAAATCCATGATGTGGCTAGGAGAGAAAGGTATGTAGGCCATGGTATGGGCTAAAATGTGGGTAAAGCAGGTTTGATGTGATCAAAAGCTGAGCACTCATGTAGAGTTTGATGATCGCACTCTCAAATAGTTAAGGGATATAATTTGCGTACAAAAAGAGACTCTCCTACATGTAGTGCCTCAATGCTCTGTTTCACATTTAAGGGAGTGGGAGTTAAGACAAATGGCTGCTATGGTATAAAAGATGGGTAAGGACAAGCATGTGAATGGTTGAATACAGTCTTCTCTTTCAAAGAAGAACGTGCATGTGTGCTCATGTGTGTATGTGTGTGTGTGTGTGTGTGTGTGTGTGTGTGTGTGTGTGTGTGTGTGTGTGTGTGTGTGTGTGTGTATTTTGCAGCACGCCCTTTCTTTTAGCATGATGCCCAAAACTCTTGCAAGAGAAACGATTGACTGAACTTTTTTGCTTTCATTGCCCTCACATTTTAAGGTGCCATAGGTGCCCAAATGTACACAAACAAACAATATGCGCCTTACATGCTAGCTAGATTGAGTGCAATCCAACCTGTAAATTTTGAAATTTATTCACATATAGAGACAAAGTTGCTATAGCCATGGAATCACCCCCAGGTCACACACCCATCATGAATTTCCTTTGAGAAGCAAACGACACACTGTTCACCAAATTAGTTGTGCATACCAATGGCAAAGTTTCTTCTACTACTATGTGGTGTAATGTTGGCATGTTGGTTCATGGCTGGTACATGCATCCTAAGTGCCAAAAAATAGCAATTGATGATCTAGTTGAATGTGATGCCCCAAGTGTAAGACCAAAACTACATGAGAGAAGCATGGGAGAGTTGCTATTATGACCAATGCCTTGATTGGTAATGATGGTGAGAGGGGATGCTAATGCATCTAAAGAATTTGTCGTTCAATGCAAACACTATAATCATAGAAGGATACCAACTCTCTATTAGTCTATTTAGAGGGCCACTACCACTCAGCAGGGTCCCATATCAATTGTGTGAGGGGGACGTCTCTAGCCTAATCACAAATTCACTGCCTCCTTAGAGAGACACATAGGATGCTAAAACAAGACATCATGCGAAGGGAGCCCATTACTTAATTCATGCCCAAGAGACCTCAAATTGACTTGATGATTCTTGAACACACACACACATAGATAGAGACAAGGGGGGGGGGGGGGGGGGGGGGGGACAAACTCGCCATGACTAGGAGGAGAATGTTGTATCTTGGCATGATCAACTAGAAGGAGATTTGTCCTTGGTCATTCCACAAGAATGTGGACAGTAACTACACTTCATTAGTTGTTCGATCTTACACTCGAAAAGGTAGACATATTGTTGATCCAAAAGATAGATTTGTGCTTGGTTTATGTGAATGTGGAGGAGACTTAGACCTTGTGTGTTGTCATACATTGTCATCTAGAAAGTAGTTATAGTGGTGGTTGATGCACAAGTGTATTAAAGAGCTATAAAAGCTCACATGAGAATCATAGGCATTTGCCCACATTTGCCCTCCCTGTGAAGGGAAGAAGAACAATGGTTGCTTCAATTGACACACATATAGACATGGCAACGCGCTGGTCACATACTAGTCTTTCACAAAGACTGTACAATTTCTGCTAACTATTGTGACCGGTCTATGTGTATCTCTTCAAATTGAGCTAAGTGAGTTAGCAATTTAGACTTTCAGATTCTACTTTTGCAAAAAGCCAAAGTACTAGTCTGCAACCTGGAAACTGAGTGAACATGTACTAATTTGGATCCGATTGAACCCAAAATCTCCCGATGGCTTTGTATTATGTTGGTCTAACACTATACAAGTTCAAAAGTAAAAAATGGTGTCTCTATGTATCAGAAGTAAATAATCGCGATTATTTACTTTTCTCTCTTTTTCACAATTTTTGGCTTGATTTGCCAAGTATGCAACTTGTTAAGGTCTCTGTACAAGTTTCACTAAGTTTGAACAAAATTTGTTCAAGTTATCAACTGTTTCGTGTCCGCAGACTCATTTTTCAAGAATCTAGTTAACTTTCACTTTTGTGATCCAAATTTCACCAAATTTGATTTGTATGGTCTACTTGATATGCTTGACCTTGTGGTGTACTGAAATGTGCAAAAATGTCTAGTTTTGTAGCAGATGTAAATAATCGCGATTATTCACTCCTGTTATTTTTATGCAAGTTTTTGTCACAATCTTGACACAGATTGTTAAGCAACTCAACTTAAGCTCCCTAGCCAAGTTTCATAAAGTTTGATAATTTCTGTTTAAATGGTCAACAGTTTTGTGTCTACAGACTGACTTTGCAAATTTGGCCACAATTTCCACTTCAATGATCCAAATCTTGTCAAATTTGATTTGTGGGCTTAATATAACATGCTAAAACTAGTGGTATGCTGGGTTGGTCAAAAAACTTGAAAAATGGGACAAAAGTAAATAATTGCGATTATTTATTACTGACAAATTTTTGCATCTTTTTTATCAACTGAGCATGTACACTTGTTTATCGCATCAATATAAACCTATGAGTCAAGTTTCACTGAGTTTGAACAAAAGTTTTCCAGTTTACACTCAAGATCTCGACAATTAGTACAGATTTCAGTTTTTACCAAGTTTTGGGTCAGTTTGGTGATCCAATTTCTATGGGCCTTTACAAAAGATATTTGTACACATGCATAGAGTGTCTGGTATCAACCTTGGCCACTTTTGAGCTGAAAGTAAATAATCACGATTATTTACTTTAGGCTTAAAAATGAGCACTTTTTTTGAACTTTTCCACTGGACAGTCTTTTCATGAGCTATTTTATGCCTCTGAGTCAAGTCAAAACTTATTTTGGTTTAAAATGTCAAGAAAAAGTAAATAATTTGAGTTTTTACAAATCTTGAAATTTTTACCTCAATGTGTCCTTAAGCTTAGTCACTAGTTCATACACTTTTAAAGCATAATCCCCAGCCAAATTCAGTGGTCGATAGCCTTTTGGTGCTATTTCTAGCCGTAGACCTAAAATTTTGCAACTTCACATAAACAACTCACAATTGATTCTTTTGGAAAGAGCATTGTTCTGAGATCCCCTCGGATTCTACTTATCCTACTATTAGATTCTACTGCAATGGGATTGTGGAAAGTGTCCACAAACACTCGTTTTCTTGTTTTTTATGGTTTTTTGAACCTTGATCTTAAGACTTGTCTCGTCCATCAATCATTCTCAAAATCCTAAGCTAATCCTACAATCCTAAAAGGTACTTAGCAAGTACAACCTACTTCCAAGCTACCTCTACCCAGCAAAAGACGACAATATTAAGGTATGCAATTTTTAAAAGAAAGTTTTGACTCTAGGTGATCTTAGAGGAAGTTAAAGGATAACTTCACAAGACGCTCGTGTTTTTCTCTAGTTTAGATCTCTTTGATCCCCGGGAGCGGTGCCAAATGTGGGATGGGTGTCTAACCTCACTCCTATCTTATTGCAGACATAGTGAGAACCACGAATATAATTGTCAATCCATGGGATGAAGCTGACTCTAATAGTGCATAGAGGCTACAAGAGGTTGTCAATATCTTGGAGAACAACAAACAACTCGCATCTAAATCAAGCTACACTCAAGTGACAGAAATCACCAAAAGCTAATCGCTCATCGACAAACAAAATCACATCCGTTATAGCATCAAACAACATCCAAACGTTACGAAACTTTTAGGACATGTTTATAAGACCTAAGCACACATGCTTATGATCTCAAATCTCACTTTAGGTCAAGAGCAAAAATCGCGATTATTAACAGTAGTGAGTTTTTGACCTAGCCGTTTTCGACCTAGAATGCATTTAAATGCTTAGCAATAATATCCCAATATCCCGCCTATACTTATTTTATGATTTTGAAGCTTAAATTCCTACTTATGATGAAATTAGTCCGCGGGTTGTTGACACCAAAAGCTACGGATTACCATGGAATGCTTACGTCAATGCGTAGAGCTCTTACATGTGGTTGCAACGCAACAGAGGGCATTGCAATGTGACAACCGGAAAGAGAGTAGGAAGTGCGAGAAGGAGAGAAGTGAGCATCGTTAACTCACGCTGTGTTTCATTATCCAAAACTTATA